>NC_091287.1:576125474-576435120 GCF_032444005.1 Ranitomeya imitator
ATCCCTGCCCGGGCAGCGCCATCCATTGTGCCCGCTGATGATGGCGCAGGGAGTCGAGCAGGACATGGAGCTGTCCATCCCCCACACAAGTAATGACTGCCCCCTCCCCCATGTAGCACTGCTCGTGGTGCGTGGCCCCGCACGGCTCGGGATGACACCACACACTATAGTCAGCCAATCAGATTAGACTAACGCTAACATGATTGGTGATTGTGGAGATAAGGGAATTTGCTCGGGTTCCCTCTTATAAGGCAAGCTATAGCGCTTACCGAATAATCTGCAGAGGTAACCCGGATACATGGAGTGTGCCGACTGATCGACTCCGCAGCTGCCTGTGTCGCGGCTGTGTGATAGTCACATGCATGGAGAGCCTGAGACACAGGCTGTAACGCAGCCGCGACACAGGCAGCTGCGGTGCCGATCAGCCGGCGCGCTCCATGTATCCGGGTTCTCTCTGCAGGTTATTCTGTAAGCGCTATAGCTTGCCTTATAAGAGGGAACCCGAGCAAATTCCTTCATCTCTAGTGATTTGTTACTGGAATTGATTGGCTGAAGATGCATGGCTCCGCCCCCTCCCGTGTGACTGCGCCGCGGGTCCATGCCTGATATCGGTGGCTCGGTGAGCGTGGGATAATCTGTGCAGCCATATTGGATAGTGTGATGGCGTCTCACCTGGACGGCCACCTCTGCCATGTCTGGACAGGCTCCCGAGCTCTCTGCGGCCGGCGCCCCGGGTCAGGGGTGACGATGTGTGAGGAGGGCGCTGTGATCGGCTGCTGAGGGCTCCATGTGACGCACCGCGTCCTCCTCACAATCCGTCTTTGAAGGTCTTTCCTCTACAGGAAGCGCACGCTCACAGGGCGGACATCCATGGGATTTCCTGAATGTCCCTTTATGGCGGACGTCTGCGCTTCAGGAATGTGACTGACGCCTCTGTGTGCACCTGATGGGTGAAACATCACAGCTCTGGGATCAGGATGGCAGCACTACAGTCACTGCACTAGGATCAATGTGGCGGCACTATAGTCACTGCACCAGGGTCAGGATGGCGGGTCTGTAGTCACTGCGTTAGGGTCAAGATGGCAGCACTGTGGTCGCTGCACTAGGATTAGGATGGTGGAACTATAGTCATTGCACTAGGATCAGTATGGCGGCACTGTAGTCACTGCACTAGGGTCAGGATGGCGGCACTATAGTCACTGCAACAGGGTCAGGATGGCGGCACTATAGTCACTGCACCAGGGTCAGGATGGCGGCACTATAGTCACTGCAACAGGGTCAGGATGGCGGCACTATAGTCACTGCACCAGGGTCAGGATGGCGGCACTATAGTCACTGCAACAGGGTCAGGATGGCGGCACTATAGTCACTGCACCAGTGTCAGGATGGCGGCACTATAGTCACTGCACCAGGGTCAGGATGGCGGCACTATAGTCACTGCACTAGGATCAGTATAGCAGCACTATAGTCACTGCACCAGGGTCAGGATGGAGACACTGTAGTCACTGCACCAGGGTCAGGATGGCGGATCTGTAGTCACTGCGTTAGGGTCAAGATGGCGGCACTATAGTCACTGCACCAGGGTCAGGATGGAGACACTATAGTCACTGCACTAGGATTAGGATGGAGGCACTATAGTCACTGCACTAGGATCAGTGTGGCGGCACTATAGTCACTGCACCAGGGTCAGGATGGCGGCACTATAGTCACTGCACCAGGGTCAGGATGGCGGCTCTGTAGCCACTGCACCAGGTTCAGGATGACAGCACTGTGGTCACTGCACTAGGATTAGGATGGCGGAACTATAGTCATTGCACTAGGATCAGTATGGAGGCACTATAGTCACTGCACCAGGGTCAGGATGGCGGCACTATAGTCACTGCACCAGGGTCAGAATGGAGGCACGGTAGTCACTGCACCAGGGTCAGGATGGCAGCACTCTGGTCACTGCACCAGGGTCAGTATGGCGGCAATGTAGTCACTGCACTAGGATCGGGATGGCGGCACTATAGTCACTGCACTAGGATCAGGATGGTGGCTCTGTAGTCACTGCACCAGGGTCAGGATGGCGACACTATAGTCACTGCACCAGGGTCAGGATGGCGGCACTATAGTCCCTGCACTAGGATCGGGATGGCGGCACTATATTCACTGCACCAGGGTCAGGTTGGCGGCACTGTAGTCCCTGCACTAGGATCGGGATGGCGGCACTATAGTCACTGCACCAGGGTCAGGTTGGCGGCACTGTAGTCCCTGCACTAGGATCGGGATGGCGGCACTATAGTCACTGCACCAGGGTCAGGTTGGCGGCACTGTAGTCCCTGCACTAGGATCAGGATGGCGGCACTATAGTCACTGCACCAGGGTCAGGATGGCGGCACTATAGTCACTGCACCAGGGTCAGGATGGCGGCACTATAGTCACTGCACCAGGGTCAGGATGCCGGCACTATAGTCACTGCACTAGGATCGGGATGGCGGCACTATAGTCACTGCACCAGGGTCAGGATGGCGGCACTGTAGTCACTGCACCAGGATCGGGATGGCGGCACTATAGTCACTGCACCAGGGTCAGGATGGCGGCACTGTAGTCACTGCACCAGGGTCAGGATGGCGGCACTATAGTCACTGCACCAGCGTCAGGATGGCGGCACTATAGTCACTGCACCAGGGTCAGGATGGCGGCATATTAGTGAATGTGGTTGTGATACTCTGTAACTAATACTGAGCCCCTTAATGATAATGGACCCGGGGGTCTGCTGTTAGGTGCTTCTTCTCGGACACTCGGTGATGGTGCAGACGTGACCCGTGTCCCTGCATTCACTGTGTGTGTGGCGGCACGTGTGCGGGTACTGAGCGCAGTCCGCCATCATGGCGTTGAGTAACATGTGTCTATTATGTTTCAGCCCCGGGAGAAAGGCCGCATGCGCTTCCACAAGCTGCAGAACGTGCAGATCGCTCTGGATTTTCTGAAGCTGCGACAAGTGAGTGACCTTCCCTGCCGGACTGCCCGCCCGCTCCGCCGGACTGCCCGCCCGCCCGCTCCGCCGGACTGCCCGCCCGCCCGCTCCGCCGGACTGCCCGCCCGCCCGCTCCGCCGGACTGCCCGCCCGCTCCGCCGGACTGCCTGCCCGCTCCGCCGGACTGCCCTCCCTCCCCGCTCTGCCGGCTGCCCTCCTTCCCAGCTCCGTCGGACTGCCCTCCCTCCCCACTCCGCCGGGCTGCCCTCCTTCCCAGCTCCGTCGGACTGCCCTCCCTCCCCACTCCGCCGGACTGCCCGCTCCTCTGGACTGCACACCCCGCCGGACTGCCCGCCCTCCCCACTCATCCGGACTGCCCGCCGGCCCGCTCCTCTGGACTGCACACCCCGCCGGACTGCCCGCCCTCCCCACTCATCCGGACTGCCCGCCCTCCCCACTCATCCGGACTGCCCGCCGGCCCGCTCCTCTGGACTGCACACCCCGCCGGACTGCTCACACTCAGTTCTATCACTTTTACAGGTGAAACTGGTGAACATCCGCAACGATGACATTGCAGACGGGAACCCCAAGCTGACGCTGGGCCTGATCTGGACCATCATCCTGCACTTCCAGGTGAGATGTGACGGCGACCGCTGCTTATCTCTCCTTTAGAGCTGACTTACTGGAAAATGGTCTATTTCATCCATGTGCCCGAGGCAGCTGGCTCCACGTGCAGACCACAGGGTGTGGTCGCCAGTGACTCACCGGCCGTCATCCACACTACCAGGCGGCAGCATTTCCTGCCTGAGGCCGGTGCCAGCTGCAGAATAGCCGTCCGATGACTGAGCCTCCATCTGCACCATGTGAGCTGGAGAATGGATAGTGACCCCCGTGCCGTGTCACCGGTCCATGTGATCAGGACGCATCGTGCTGTGTCACCGGTCCATGTGATTAGGACGCATCGTGCTGTGTCACCGGTCCATGTGATCAGGCCGCGTCGTGCCGTGTCACCGGTCCATATGATCAGGACGCGTCGTGCCGTGTCACCGGTCCATGTGATCAGGCCGCGTCGTGCCGTGTCACCGGTCCATGTGATCAGGCCGCGTCGTGCCGTGTCACCGGTCCATGTGATCAGGACGCGTCGTGCCGTGTCACCGGTCCATGTGATCAGGACGCGTCGTGCCGTGTGACCGGTCCATGCGATTAGGACGCGTTGTGCCGTGTCACCGGTCCATGCGATTAGGGCGCATCGTGCCGTGTCACCAGTCCATGTGATCAGGACGCGTCGTGCCGTGTCACCGGTCCATGTGATCAGGACGCGTCGTGCCGTATCACCGGTCCATGTGATTAGGACGCGTCGTGCCGTGTCACCGGTCCATGTGATCAGGCCGCGTCGTGCCATGTCACCGGTCCATGTGATCAGGACGCATCGTGCCGTGTCACCGGTCCATGTGATCAGGCCGCGTCGTGCCGTGTCACCGGTCCATGTGATCAGGACGCGTCGTGCCGTGTGACCGGTCCATGCGAATAGGACGCGTCGTGCCGTGTGACCGGTCCATGCGATTAGGACGCGTCGTGCCGTGTGACCGGTCCATGCGATTAGGACGCGTTGTGCCGTGTCACCGGTCCATGTGATTAGGGCGCATCGTTCCGTGTCATCGGTCCATGTGATTAGGGCGCATCATGCCGTGTCACCGGTCCATGTGATTAGGGCGCATCGTGCCGTGTCACAGATCCATGTGATCAGGGTGCATCGTGGACCACGTGCCGTATCACCAGGTCATGTGATCAGGGTGCGTCGTGGACCATGTGCCGTATCACCAGGTCATGTGATCAGGGGGCGTCGTGGACCACGTGCCGTATCACCAGGTCATGTGATCAGGGGGCGTCGTGGACCATGTGCCGTATCACCAGGTCATGTGATCTGGGTGCGTCATGGACCACGTGCCGTATCACCAGGTCATGTGATCAGGGTGCGTCGTGGCCCACGTGCCGTATCACCAGGTCATGTGATCAGGGTGCGTCGTGGCCCACGTGCTGTATCACCAGGTCATGTGATCAGGGTGCGTCGTGGCCCACGTGCCGTATCACCAGGTCATGTGATCAGGGGGCGTCGTGGACCACGTGCCGTATCACCAGGTCATGTGATCAGGGGGCGTCGTGGACCATGTGCCGTATCACCAGGTCATGTGATCAGGGGGCGTCGTGGACCACGTGCCGTATCACCAGGTCATGTGATCAGGGGGCGTCGTGGCCCACGTGCCGTATCACCAGGTCATGTGATCAGGGGGCGTCGTGGCCCACGTGCCGTATCACCAGGTCATGTGATCAGGGGGCGTCGTGGCCCACGTGCCGTATCACCAGGTCATGTGATCAGGGTGCGTCGTGGCCCACGTGCCGTATCACCAGGTCATGTGATCAGGGGGCGTCGTGGACCACGTGCCGTATCACCAGGTCATGTGATCAGGGGGCGTCGTGGACCATATGCCGTATCACCAGGTCATGTGATCAGGGGGCGTCGTGGCCCACGTGCCATATCACCAGGTCATGTGATCAGGGGGCGTCGTGGACCACGTGCCGTATCACCAGGTCATGTGATCTGGGTGCGTCGTGGACCACGTGCCGTATCACCAGGTCATGTGATCAGGGTGCGTCGTGGCCCACGTGCCGTATCACCAGGTCATGTGATCAGGGTGCGTCGTGGCCCACGTGCCGTATCACCAGGTCATGTGATCAGGGCGCGTCATGGACCACGTGCCGTATCACCAGGTCATGTGATCAGGGGGCGTCGTGGACCATATGCCGTATCACCAGGTCATGTGATCTGGGTGCGTCATGGACCACGTGCCGTATCACCAGGTCATGTGATCAGGGGGCGTCGTGGACCATGTGCCGTATCACCAGGTCATGTGATCTGGGTGCGTCATGGACCACGTGCCGTATCACCAGGTCATGTGATCAGGGGGCGTCGTGGACCATATGCCGTATCACCAGGTCATGTGATCAGGGGGCGTCGTGGCCCACGTGCCATATCACCAGGTCATGTGATCAGGGGGCGTCGTGGACCATGTGCCGTATCACCAGGTCATGTGATCTGGGTGCGTCGTGGACCACGTGCCGTATCACCAGGTCATGTGATCAGGGTGCGTCGTGGCCCACGTGCCGTATCACCAGGTCATGTGATCAGGGTGCGTCGTGGCCCACGTGCCGTATCACCAGGTCATGTGATCAGGGCGCGTCATGGACCACGTGCTGCAGTTTTGTATCATGTCTGCCTGAATGTTCGTGTACTAAGCAGCGCCATCTGCAGGTGAAATGTGAAACTGTGGGATGCAGCCTGCAGCTCCGATGGGAGCCACAATTCCCAGCATGCTCTGGAAGCTGCGGACTGCGGTGGTGTGCTGCGACTTGTGGTCTTGCTGCAGAGCAGTAGGACGCTGGTCTGTGCTGCGGTTTCCATCGCTCGCCGCTGTTTTCAGTAAGTGATCTGTGGTCCCTGCTGGTTGCACACTTCTGCGTAGAGGCACTGTGGATGCTGGGAGGAGTAGTGCATGCTGGGAATGTCTCGCAGTGCATGCTGGGAATGTCTTACGCTCTCCTGTCCTTGCAGATCTCGGACATCCAGGTGAGCGGACAGTCGGAGGACATGACGGCCAAAGAGAAGCTGCTCCTGTGGTCGCAGCGGATGACGGAGGGCTACCAGGGGCTGCGCTGCGACAACTTCACCGGCAGCTGGAGGGACGGCCGACTGTTCAACGCCATCATCCACCGGCACAAGTAAGAGGGGCAGCGCTCAGGGCGGGGCTCCACAGGCGCCTCCTCTCATTGGCTGTCGTCAGATACAGCCCCGCCCCCTCCATGGCGAGGAATTTCACACCTGGGGCGACTGTCGCACGCAGAACACATTCCTCTCCTGTTATTGGGGAGGCGAGTCCGAACCCGAAGCCTGAATGTCATCCTGAACGGGGCGATCCGGGTGTGTCCACCCCGCCGGGTGAGACGTGCTGCGGAGGGTGAGACGTGCTGCGGAGGGTGAGACGTGCTGCGGAGGGTGAGGCGTGCTGCGGAGGGTGAGGCGTGCTGCGGAGGGTGAGGCGTGCTGCGGAGGGTGAGGCGTGCTGCGGAGGGTGAGGCGTGCTGCGGAGGGTGAGGCGTGCTGCGGAGGGTGAGGCGTGCTGCGGAGGGTGAGGCGTGCTGCGGAGGGTGAGACATGCTGTGCCTACAGAGCATCTCCCCCACCCAGAGAGCAAGACATTGTCTGCAGAGCGTCTCACATATTGTAAAAATGAACAGTCTGCAGGCTATCTGTCCAGAACTGCATAGTACTGTCTGGCAGCAGCACATCTCGCCCTCGGTTCTATCTGGCAGCAGCACATCTCGCCCTCGGTTCTATCTGGCTGCAGCACATCTCGCCCTCAGTACTCACTGGCTGCAGCACATCTTGCCCTCGGTTCGGTCTGGCAGCAGCACATCTCGCCCTCGGTTCGGTCCGACAGCAGCACATCTCGCCCTCGGTTCGGTCCGGCTGCAGCACATCTCGCCCTCGGTTCGGTCCGACAGCAGCACATCTCGCCCTCGGTTCGGTCTGGCTGCAGCACATCTCGCCCTCGGTTCGGTCCGACAGCAGCACATCTCGCCCTCGGTTCGGTCCGGCTGCAGCACATCTCGCCCTCGGTTCGGTCCGACAGCAGCACATCTCGCCCTCGGTTCGGTCTGGCTGCAGCACATTGCGCCCTCGGTTCGGTCCGGCAGCAGCACATCTCGCCCTCGGTGCAGTCTGGCTGCAGCACATCTCGCCCTCGGTGCAGTCTGGCTGCAGCACATCTCGCCCTCGTTTCGGTCTGGCTGCAGCACATCTCGCTCTCGGTTCGGTCTGGCTGCAGCACATCTCACCACCGGTACTGTCTGACTGCAGAGCATCGCGCCATGTAATAAAGCCAGGCTTTGTATTATTAGTCTCCTGCTGGAACAAGATTTAATTCATCAGCCAAAAACAATGCGCGTCCCCAAACAATGCGAGCAGGTCTGATCCTGCGCTCTCCTCCCCTGTACCCACCCAGTCTAGAGCCGGAGGAGAGCACCGGAGCTGGGAGACAGACCCCCACTGTCCGGACCCTGCGGGACCTGACCTGCCGCGGGACAGACCCCCACTGTCCGGACACTGCGGGACCAGACCGGCCGCGGGGCAGACCCCCACTGTCTGGACACTGCGGGACCAGACCGGCTGCGGGGCAGACCCCCACTGTCCGGACACTGCGGGACCAGACCGGCCGCGGGGCAGACCCCCACTGTCCGGACACTGCGGGACCAGACCGGCCGCGGGGCAGACCCCCACTGTCCGGACACTGCGGGACCAGACCGGCTGCGGGGCAGACCCCCACTGTCCGGACACTGCGGGACCAGACCGGCCGCGGGGCAGACCCCCACTGTCTGGACCCTGCGGGACCAGGCCGGCCGCGGGGCAGACCCCCACTGTCCGGACACTGTGGGCCCAGACCGGCCGCGGGGCAGACCCCCACTGTCTGGACACTGCAGAACCAGGCCGGCCGCGTGGCAGACCCCCACTGTCCTGACACTGCGGGACCAGGCCGGCCGCGGGGCAGACCCCCACTGTCTGGACACTGTGGGCCCAGACCGGCCGCGGGGCAGACCCCCACTGTCCGGACACTGCGGGACCAGACCGGCCGCGGGGCAGACCCCCACTGTCTGGACACTGCGGGACCAGACCGGCTGCGGGGCAGACCCCCACTGTCCGGACACTGCGGGACCAGACCGGCCGCGGGGCAGACCCCCACTGTCTGGACCCTGCGGGACCAGGCCGGCCGCGGGGCAGACCCCCACTGTCCGGACACTGTGGGCCCAGACCGGCTGCGGGGAGGGATCCAGGAGGGATCCCGGAGCTCCACACTGGGATCAGGAGGGATCGTGTAGCTCCACACTGGGATCAGGAGGGATCCCAGAGCTCAGCACCACACTGGGATCACGGAGCTCCACGCTGGGATCAGGAGGGATCCCGGAGCTCCACACTGGGATCAGGAGGGATCGTGTAGCTCCACACTGGGATCAGGAGGGATCCCGGAGCTCAGCACCACACTGGGATCACGGAGCTCCACGCTGGGATCAGGAGGGATCCCGGAGCTCCACGCTGGGATTAGGAGGGATCCTGGAGCTCCTCTGGGGCAGCCGGGCCAGGCACTCTGGTAGTACCTTCCCTATATCGTTTCCCAGCCCTTGGATGAACTTGATGGACATTCCTCTTTTTTCACTGATATTAATCACGTAGCTGTATCACTGCCCATCATCTCGCGTCTTGGTGTGTGACCGCTCCCATCTGATGGTAGGACGGTGCATGAGAATTTCTGAGCTCAGGTGGAGACACACACAGCCTTTTATTTAGTAGCCAGAGGCCACATTTTCCAGCATCTTCCTCCCTCGCATTCTCCGTCTATTATTTTTTTTAATCCCTGTGACATGTAATAGCACGGGGGAGCCGGCACGCCCTGATCCTGAGCTGCGTCTCAGACATCGGATCCCAGGCACTGACGAGCGCAGCAGCACAGGATCACAGAGACATTGCTGCGGATGTCTGACATGAGGATCTGATCTGGAGATCTTCAGCACTGGAGACATCTACTGCCCACTGAGGACGTGACTGGAGATCTCCGGCACTAGAGACATCTACTGCCCACTGAGGACGTGACCTGGAGATCTCCGGCACTGGAGACATCTACTGCCCACTGAGGACGTGACCTGGAGATCTCTGGCACTGGAGACATCTACTGCCCACTGAGGACGTGACCTGGAGATCTCTGGCACTGGAGACATCTACTGCCCACTGAGGACGTGACCTGGAGATCTCCGGCACTGGAGACATCTACTGCCCACTGAGGACGTGACCTGGAGATCTCTGGCACTGGAGACATCTACTGCCCACTGAGGACGTGACTGGAGATCTCCGGCACTGGAGACATCTACTGCCCATTGTGGACGTGACCTGGAGATCTCCGGCACTGGAGACATCTACTGCCCACTGAGGACGTGACCTGGAGATCTCTGGCACTGGAGACATCTACTGCCCACTGAGGATGTGACCTGGAGATCTCCGGCACTGGAGACATCTACTGCCCATTGTGGACGTGACCTGGAGATCTCCGGCACTGGAGACATCTACTGCCCACTGAGGACGTGATCTGGAGATCTCCGGCACTGGAGACATCTACTGCCCACTGAGGACGTGACCTGGAGATCTCCGGCACTGGAGACATCTACTGCCCATTGTGGACGTGACCTGGAGATCTTCGGCACTGGAGACATCTACTGCCCACTGAGGACGTGACCTGGAGATCTCCGGCACTGGAGACATCTACTGCCCACTGAGGACGTGACCTGGAGATCTCCGGCACTGGAGACATCTACTGCCCACTGAGGACGTGACCTGGAGATCTCCGGCACTGGAGACATCTACTGCCCACTGAGGACGTGACCTGGAGATCTCTGGCACTGGAGACATCTACTGCCCACTGAGGACGTGACCTGGAGATCTCCGGCACTGGAGACATCTACTGCCCACTGAGGACCTGACCTAGAGATCTCCGGCACTGGAGACATCTACTGCCCACTGAGGACATGACCTGGAGATCTCGAGCACTGGAGACATCTACTGCCCACTGAGGACATGACCTGGAGATCTCGGGCACTGGAGACATCTACTGCCCATTGTGGATGTGACCTGGAGATCTCCGGCACTGGAGACATCTACTGCCAACTAAGGACGTGACCTGGAGATCTCCAGCACTGAAGACATCTACTGCCCACTGAGGATGTGACATGGAGATCTCTGGCACTGGAGACATCTGCTCAACGAAGACCTGACCCAGAGCTCTACAGCGCTGGAACATCTACTGCCCACCCAGGATCTGACCTGGAGATCTCTGGCACTGGAGGCATCTACTGCTCAATGAGGACCTGACCTAGAGCTCTCCGACACTGGAGACGTCTACTGTCCCGCGGGAAGGTGGCCTGTAGATCTCCAGCACTTGAGACATCTACTGCCCTTGATGACCTGACCTTGAGATCTCAAGTACTGGAGGCATCTAGTGCTCAACGAGGACCTGAGCTGCAGATCTCCAGCACTGGATACGTCTATTGCCCAACGAGGACCTGAGCTGGACATGATGTAACTGGAGGTCTCCTGCACAGGAGACATCTGCGGAAGAACAGCTGGAACCACTGAGAAGTGGGATGCAGTCAGGGAGGCACTGAGGAGCCGCAGGTGGAGCATCAGTACCAGTGTGTGATCTTATCTCCAGGATGTCGTATGATGGACAGAAGAGGAGGAAGGGGAGACAAGGGAGAACCACATACCCTCGCTCTGGGGACTCACCTTCCCATCACTGTGAGCCACTAGACAGGGTCGTGATGATGTGTGAAGACCTACGCTCAGAAAATGGCTACAGCTCCCTGGAGGATATGACTGGTGCTGGGGACCGGAGAAGCACTTACCTGGGCTCAGTCTACTCCATTCGCTCCGAACTACTCCTGAAAGAAGTGTACGCAGCCCTGACCTGGTGATAAGTAGATGGTGCAAACCCCCGGGGTGGGACGTAGGGACAGGAAGTCAGACTGCAGGCTTCATGTGATGGGAACCTGCAGACTGCCCCAGGGGGTGTAATCATGTAACGGGGTAATGTACAGGGGATGTAATATATAATGTACAGGGGGTGTAATAATATACCGGGGTAATGTATAATGTACAGGGAGTGTAATAATGTACCGGGGTAATGTATAATGTACAGGGGGTGTAATAATGTACAGGGGGTGTAATAATGTACCGGGGGTGTAATAATGTACCGGGATAATGTACAGGGGATGTAATATATAATGTACAGGGGGTGTAATAATGTACTGGGGTAATGTATAATGTACAGGGGGTGTAATGTATAATGTTAAGGGAATAATATATAATGTACTGGGGGTAATGTATAATGTGCTGGGGGTGCAATATTGTATAATGCACAGGGGGTGTAATGTATAATGTACAGGAAATAATGTATAATGTACAGGGGGTGTAATAATGTAGCGGGGAAATGTATAATGTAATATTGTATAATTTATATGGGGTGTAATGTATAGTGTACTGGGGGGAAATGAATAATGTACAGGGGGTGTACTAATGTACAGGGGTAATTAATAATGTAGAGGGAGTGTAATAATCTACAGAGGTGTAATCATGTAGGAAGTAATGTATAATGTACAAGGGATGTAATATGTAATGTACAGGGGGTGTAATAATGTACCTGGGGTAATGTATATTGTACAGGGGGGTGTAATAATGTACCAGGGGGAGTGGAGGGCGATTTATAATGTTAAGGGAATAATATATAATGTACAGGGGGTGCAATATATAATGTACAGGGGTGTGTGATGTATATTGTACAGGGGGTGTAATATATATTGTAGGGAATAATGCACAGGGGGTAATTAATAAGACGGGGTGTAATGTACCGGGGGAAGAGGGTAATGTATAAGGAGTGTAATATATGTACAGAGGGTACAGTAATTCATTATGTACAGGGGTTGTAATAATGTACTTGGGGGAGCGGGGTAATGTATAGTGTACAAGGGGTGTAATAATGTACCAGGGGTAGAGGGGTGTAATGTTCTATGGGGGGAGGTAATGTATAGGGGTATAAAGTACAGAGAGTAATTTATAATGTACTGGGGAGTGTAATCTATTCTGTATAGGGGAGTGTAATATTGTATAATGTACATAGGGTGTAATGCTCTATGGGGGGAGGTAATGTATAATATATAGGGGTATAATGTACAGGGGGTAATGTATAATGTACAGAGGGTGTAATGCTCTATAGGGGGATGTAATGTATAATTATAGGGGTATAATGTTACAGGGGGTTGTAATAATTTGTAATGTACAGGAAATAATATGTAAGGTTCAGCGGGTGTAATAATGTACAGTGTGTAATGTATAATGTATGGGGGGGTCTAATAATATACCAGAGGGAGAGGGGTAATGATAAAATAATAATAGTGTACAGGTGGGGTGTAATGTATAATGTACAGGGGGTGTAATGTATAATGCACAGGAAATGTATCATGTACAATGGGGGAGGTAATGTATAATGTAAAGGGGTGTAATGTATAATGTACAGGAAATACAATATTACACCCCCTGTACATTATATATTATCGGGGAGAGGGTAATGTATAATGTACAGGGGGTGTAATGTACAATGTATTGGGAGTGTAATAAGGTATATTGGGTGTGACTTTTGACGTGTGTTTAGGATCATTCTCCATTTGTAGCAGCCATCCTCTTCCTCTTTTCACCTTCAGCTTATTTACAGATAGTTTTATGTTTTCCTCAAGAATTTGTTGAAATTTGATTGAGCCCATTCATCCATCTACACATGAAATATTCCCCGTGCCATTGGCTACAACACAACCCCAAAGCAAGATTGATCCACCCTCATGCTTAATGGTTGGCAAGATGTTCTTCTGAGATTCTGTGCCCATTTTCTCTACACCTACCTGTGATCATTGTGGCCACAGAGATCTATTTTATCCTCATCGTTCCACAGGACTTGTTTCCAAAATACATCAGGCTTGTTTAAATGGTCTTTTTCATATTTCTGAAGCTGAATTATAAGGTGAGGACGCAGGAGAGGTTTTCTTCTGATGACTTTTCCATGAAGGCCATATTTATGCAGGTGTCTCGGAACACTAGAACAATGTACTACAACGCCAAAATCTGCTAAATCTTTCTGAAGATCTTTTGCAGTCAAGCAGGGGTTGTGATTTGTGTCTCTAGCAATCCTACGAGCAGCTCTCACTGAAATTTTGCTTGGTCTTCCAGACCTTATCTTGGCCTTCACTGTTGCTGGTAACGACCATTTCTTAATTAAAACGGAAACTTGAAAACGCTTTGCTATCTCTCTCCTGCTTTGTGGCCTCCATTATGTTTATTCTCAGAGTGCTCGGCGGCAGCTTTGTGGCCTCCACCATGTTTATTCTCAGAGTGCTCGGCAGCAGCTTTGTGGCCTCCACCATGTTTATTCTCAGAGTGCTCGGCAGCAGCTTTGTGGCCTCCACCATGTTTATTCTCAGAGTGCTCGGCAGCAGCTTTGTGGCCTCCACCATGTTTATTCTCAGAGTGCTCGGCAGCAGCTTTGTGGCCTCCACCATGTTTATTCTCAGAGTGCTCGGCAGCAGCTTTGTGGCCTCCACCATGTTTATTCTCAGAGTGCTCGGCAGCAGCTTTGTGTCCTCCACCATGTTTATTCTCAGAGTGCTCGGCGGCAGCTTTGTGTCCTCCACCATGTTTATTCTCAGAGTGCTCGGCGGCAGCTTTGTGTCCTCCACCATGTTTATTCTCAGAGTGCTCGGCGGCAGCTTTGTGTCCTCCACCATGTTTATTCTCAGAGTGCTCGGCAGCAGCTTTGTGTCCTCCACCATGTTTATTCTCAGAGTGCTCGGCAGCAGCTTTGTGTCCTCCACCATGTTTATTCTCAAGAGTGCTCGGCGGCAGCTTTGTGTCCTCCACCATGTTTATTCTCAGAGTGCTCGGCAGCAGCTTTGTGTCCTCCACCATGTTTATTCTCAGAGTGCTCGGCAGCAGCTTTGTGTCCTCCACCATGTTTATTCTCAGAGTGCTCGGCGGCAGCTTTGTGTCCTCCACCATGTTTATTCTCAGAGTGCTCGGCAGCAGCTTTGTGTCCTCCACCATGTTTATTCTCAGAGTGCTCGGCAGCAGCTTTGTGTCCTCCACCATGTTTATTCTCAAGAGTGCTCGGCGGCAGCTTTGTGGCCTCCACCATGTTTATTCTCAGAGTGCTCGGCGGCAGCTTTGTGTCCTCCACCATGTTTATTCTCAGAGTGCTCGGCAGCAGCTTTGTGGCCTCCACCATGTTTATTCTCAGAGTGCTCGGCAGCAGCTTTGTGTCCTCCACCATGTTTATTCTCAAGAGTGCTCGGCGGCAGCTTTGTGGCCTCCACCATGTTTATTCTCAGAGTGCTCGGCAGCAGCTTTGTGGCCTCCACCATGTTTATTCTCAGAGTGCTCGGCAGCTGCTTAGAAGAGCCCATGGCTGCTGGTTTTCGGCACAAGGTTAGAGGAGGTCGGGCTTTTATAAAGCTGTAAATTTGCATCACCTGGACTTTCCTAGCAATGATGGTGAAGAAGCCATAACTCTAACAGGCTAATTTAGGTCGCAAACCTTGGTCAAAGTTATCTGAGCACACAAATCTCCGAGGGTGCCCAAACTTACATAGCACTGTATGTGCAGGGTGCGTGTATACCACATAGTGCAGTATATAATTATTACGGGGTGTGACTGTGTGTACATAACACTGTAGATGTCATTTTACACTCAGTGCAGGGTGTGGGAGCATCATATTACAGTAGTGAAGTGTGACACCTGCGGGGGGTGGTTTGCACGTGGCGAGACGATATCTGTGAGCAATTCTGTGTGTCTTGTGTGTAGAATAAGACAGTATTGTGACATGAATTATGTTATATCCCAGTACCATGACTAATATATATTCCATGTTTTCTTCTTTTGCATGTTTGTCACACTTACATGTTTCATTTCACCAAACAAATGTAAATGTTAGACAGAGATAACACAAGTAATCACAAGATGCGGTTTATTAATGAAGGCCTTTATAATTAGGGGAAAAAGAAATCCAAACCTACAGGACCTGTGTGAAAAATTGATTGCCCCCCACCCCCCTTAAAACATAAATTACTGTGGTTGAGCTCACATCCCCTACCCACACACAGGCCTGATTACTGACACACCTGTTCTCAACCCAGAAATCATTTCAATAGTACCTGCCTGACAAAGTGAAATAGACCAAAAGCTCCTCAACAGCTCAAAATCAAGGCGCGATCCAAAGAAATTCTGGAACAAATGAGAAACTAATTGAGATTGATCAGTCTGTAAAAGGTTATAAAGCCATTTCTAAAGCGTTGGGACTCCAGAGAATCACAGTGAGAGCCATTATCCTCAAATAGCGAAAACATGGAACAGTGGTGAACCTTCCCAGGAGTGGCCAGCCGGACAAAATTACCCCAAGATCGCAGCGACGACTCATCCAAGAGGTCACAAAAGACCCCACAACATCCAGAGAACTGCATGCCTCAGTTAAGGTCAGTGTCCATGACCCCACCATAAGAAAGAACTGGGCAAATATTTCTGAACGAAAATCACTACTGAGCAGCAAAACCATAAAGGCTTGTCTCAGTTTTGCCAGAAAACATTGATGATCCCCAAGACTTTTTGGAGAATGCTTTGTGGACTAATGCCCCTATTGGACAAACAATCAGTAGATTTGGTTTCCAGTACCATCTCTATGCTGACGACACCCAATTATACACTTCTTCTCCTGATATCACACCGACCTTTTTAGAAAACACCAGTGATTGTCTTACCGCTGTCTCTAACATCATGTCCTCCCTCTATCTGAAACTAAACCTGTCAAAAACTGAACTCCTCGTGTTCTCTCCCTCTACTAACCTACCTTTGCCTGACATTGCCATCTCCGTGTGCGGTTCCACCATTACTCCAAAGCAACATGCCCGCTGCCTTGGGGTCATCCTTGATTCTGACCTTTCATTCACCCCCTACATCCGATCACTGGCTCGCTCTTCTTACCTGCATCTCAAAAACATTTCTAGAATTCGCCCTTTTCTTAATTTCGACTCTGCAAAAACTCTGACTGTTTCACTTATTCATTCTCGTCTGGACTATTGTAACTCTCTACTAATCGGTCTCCCTCTTGCAAAACTCTCCCCGCTCCAATCTGTCCTGAATGCTGCAGCCAGGATCATATTCCTCACCAACCGTTACACCGATGCCTCTACCCTGTGCCAGTCATTACACTGGCTACCCATCCACTCCAGAATCCAGTACAAAACTACTACCCTCATCCACAAAGCACTCCATGGCTCAGCACCACCCTACATCTCCTCCCTGGTATCAGTCTACCACCCTACCCGTGCCCTCCGCTCCGCTAATGACCTCAGGTTAGCATCCTCAATAATCAGAACCTCCCACTCCCGTCTCCAAGACTTTACACGTGCTGCGCCGATTCTTTGGAATGCACTACCTAGGATAATACGATTAATCCCCAATCCCCACAGTTTTAAGCGTGCCCTAAAAACTCATTTGTTCAGACTGGCCTACCGCCTCAATGCATTAACCTAACGATCCCTGTGTGGCCTATTTATAATAAAAAAAAAAAAAAAAAGGTTCCTCGCATCATGTTCTCATACACTTTATGCAGTATTAGCCCTCTGTGTCTGTACTGCTACATACTTAGGCAGGTAACTGGTTCATGCAGCTTTACATGAACACCTGAGCCTTACACTATAGCTGGTCCGAATAACTAAAGCAATTGTTACCATCCACCTCTCGTGTCTCCCCTTTTCCCCATAGTTTGTAAGCTTGCGAGCAGGGCCCTCACTCCTCCTGGTATCTGTTTTGAACTGTATTTCTGTTATGCTGTAATGTCTATTGTCTGTACAAGTCCCCTCTATAATTTGTAAAGCGCTGCGGAATATGTTGGCGCTATATAAATAAAATTATTATTATTATTATTATTATAATGAGACAAAAGCTGGACTTTTTTGGGAGGTGTATGTCCCATGACATCTGGCATAGAACTAACAGATCATTTCAAAAAAGGAACATCATACCAACAGTAAAATATGGTGGTAGTGTGATGGTTTGGGGCTGTTTTGCTGCTTCAGGACCTGGAAGACTTGCTGCGGTAAATGGAAAAATGAATTCTGTCTACCAAAAAATCCTGAAGGAGAATATGCGGCCATCTGTTGGTGACCTCAAGCTGAAGTGCCCTTTTGTTATGCAGCAGGCCAATGATGCAAAACACACCAGCAATTTCACCTCTGAATGGCTTAAGAAAAACAAAATTAAGACTTTGGAGTGGCCTAGTCAACGTCCTGATATTAGTCCGATTGAGATGCTGTAATGACCTTAGAAAGGCGGTTCATGCTCGGAAACCTCCAGTGTGGCTGAATTTCAACAATTCTGCAGAGATGAGCAGCCAAATTTCCTCCAGAGCGTTATAAAAGCCTTATTGCCAGTTATCACAAGCGCTTGATTACAGTTGTTGCTGCTAAGGACGACCCAACCCATTATTAGGCTTAGCGGGCAATCACTTTCTCACACAGCGCCTTGGAGGTTTGGATTTCTTTTTCCCTTCATAATAAAGACCTTCAGTTATAAACTGCATCTTGTGATTACTTGTGTTATTTTTCTCTAATATTTACATTTGTTTGGTGAAATGAAACCTGTAAGTGTGTGAAATATGCAAATGAAAATCCGGAAGGGTGTGAACACTTTTTCACACAACTGTGTGTGTGTGTATATCTATATAGAACATTCATGCATACACAACACAAACGATGGGGGAAGGATATATATACCATCCTCCTAGTGTGCTTATGCATGCATATAACTGTGTGTATGTGTATATATATATATGTATATATATGTATATATATATATATATATATATATAGATATAATATATACAGTCATGTTCCCAAAAATGAAGTATTTCTCCCAGACAATTATTACATATTCCCATTGTCACGGATCCCTTCTCCGTGGTGTCGCTGTCACGTGCCTGCTCTCACACGTGACTTGGGGTTGTGCCTGCAAGAGTTAATCTATCTCCCCACTCTCAGTCCAGCATTCAACCTCTGTCCTATGCTGTAATGGGAGCATAAATCACACACCGACCCAGGCCACACACCCACTCATACGCGCTGCCACCACTCATCGAATTCACGGGTGATGAGTCCCGGACTAATAATAATACTAATAAAAATATGTCTATCACTCATAAGGCTCACACACCTTTAGGCTATGGATTCTCTTAGAAAAATGAAGGTTCAACTTGTTAAAGTTTTATACTTTAATAACAAAAGGGTCAGTGCTTACAATAAGAAAAAGTATAAAAATATAATAAAAAGACATACAACTTATGCAAAATAGTATCAAAATAAACAGGAGAAAACTTACAGAAAATCATCTAACTGGTAGTTGCTTCTCCTCTCTGGGGTAGGACGAATGTAGATTAGAACACATCAGCTTCTCAGGCTGCCCCCATCATGTGAACACAATTCTCTGTCTGCAGCCTAAATTTATAACTTTGGTCTGAGGTCAGGTTTCTAGACCGGCCCCTCAGGCCAATATCATAACTGCTGCCTGTTTGATTGGGCCACGGCCGCTCCTCCAATGAATATATTATTCTCTCTTGTGGAGAGGTTCTCAGGAATAGATTACCTCAGGCCGCAATTTAGCAACTCCCCTCCAAGACCTAAGAGGTGTCAAATGTTGCTTTTCTTCTCGGCCCTAGCTAGACCCCCTGGTGAGATATGGAGACAGAATTTCTACTAGTCCCAAGGAAGTACCTATTAACACCTAGGTGCGTCTTGCCTTCAGGACAGATGTTACATTATCACTAGTCACACATTTAACCCTAGACATATGTCACTACACACACTAATATATATATATATATATATATATATATATATATATATATATACGGTATATATATATATATACATATTTCACCACACCCATGTTTTGTTATACTCAGGTTTACTTTGTCTGTATTGGAACAACACAAAAATAAAACTGAGGAAAAAAAGGAAAACTGGACATAATCTCACACAACACAAAACCCCAAAAATAAGCCGGACAAAATTGTGGGTAAACTTCGTTTCCAGCATGTAATGCTAGTTCACACTCAACTGTGGCAAGTAACAGGTGTGGGCAACATGAAAATCCCACCTGAATCCTGATAAAAGGGGAGGAGTTGCCTCAAACTTTGCATTGTGTGTCTGTGTGTGCCACACTAAGCATGGAGAAGAGAAAGAGAAGAGAACTGTCTGAGGACTTGTAACCTTGAGACTGTTGATATTGTGGTGCTCAAGTCCATCTCCAGAGATCTTGATAGTCCTTTGTCCACGGTGCGCAATATAATGAAGAAGTTTACAACCCCTGGCACTATAGCTAATCTCCCTGGACAGCAGAGAAAAATTCATGAAAAGTTGTAACGCAGGATAGTGAGGATCATGGATAAGCCCTAATCAAGTTCCAAAGAAATCCAACTTCTCCTGAAGGCTCGGGGTGCATCAGTGTCAGCCCAAACTTTCCATCCACATATGAATGTGGACAGGTGAGACCACAATAAGCTTTTTGGTAAAGCACATCATTCTACTGTTTACTGAAAACAGAATGAGGCCTACAAAGGAAAGAACACAGCACCTACACTCAGATATGGTGGAAGGTCACAGATGTTTTGCTGGCACTGGGTGCTTTGACTGTGTACAAGACATCATGAAATCTGAAGATTACCAAAGGATTTTGGGTGGCAATGTAGAGCCCGGTGTCAGAAGGGTGGGTGTGTGTCATGGGTCTTCCAGTAGGACAATGACCCCAAACATACTGTACTTCAAGAAGCCCCCAGAAATAGATGGAAACAAAGAGAGTTCTGAAGTGGCAGCAATGGGTCCGGATCTAAATCCCATTGATCCCCTGTGGAGAGATCTTACAATCGCTGTTCGGAGAAGGCGAAGTATGAGAACGGGAGCAGATTGCAAGAAGAGTCCAAGATCCCGGCTGAGAGGAGTAAGAAGCTTGTGGATGGTTATAGGAGAGTCCAAGATCCCAGCTGAGAGGAGTAAGAAGCTTGTGGATGGTTATAGAAGAGTCCAAGATCCCGGCTGAGAGGAAGAAGCTTGTGGATGGTTATAGAAGAGTCCAAGATCCCGGCTGAGAGGAGTAAGAAGCTTGTGGATGGTTATAGAAGAGTCCAAGTTCCCGGCTGAGAGGAGGAAGAAGCTTGTGGATGGTTATAGGAGAGTCCAAGATCCCGACTGAGAGGAGGAAGAAGCTTGTGGATGGTTATAGAAGAGTCCAAGATCCCGGCTGAGAGGAGTAAGAAGCTTGTGGATGGTTATAGAAGAGTCCAAGTTCCCGACTGAGAGGAGTAAGAAGCTTGTGGATGGTTATAGGAGAGTCCAAGATCCCGACTGAGAGGAGTAAGAAGCTTGTGGATGGTTATAGAAGAGTCCAAGATCCCGGCTGAGAGGAGTAAGAAGCTTGTGGATGGTTATAGAAGAGTCCAAGTTCCCGACTGAGAGGAGTAAGAAGCTTGTGGATGGTTATAGAAGAGTCCAAGTTCCCGGCTGAGAGGAGGAAGAAGCTTGTGGATGGTTATAGGAGAGTCCAAGATCCCGACTGAGAGGAGTAAGAAGCTTGTGGATGGTTATAGAAGAGTCCAAGTTCCCGGCTGAGAGGAGGAAGAAGCTTGTGGATGGTTATAGGAGAGTCCAAGATCCCGACTGAGAGGAGTAAGAAGCTTGTGGATGGTTATAGAAGAGTCCAAGATCCCGGCTGAGAGGAGGAAGAAGCTTGTGGATGGTTATAGAAGAGTCCAAGTTCCCGACTGAGAGGAGTAAGAAGCTTGTGGATTGTTATAGGAGAGTCCAAGATCCCGGCTGAGAGGAGTAAGAAGCTTGTGGATGGTTATAGGAGAGTCCAAGATCCCGGCTGAGAGGAGGAAGAAGCTTGTGGATGGTTATAGAAGAGTCCAAGATCCCGGCTGAGAGGAGTAAGAAGCTTGTGGATGGTTATAGGAGCGTCCATGATCCCGGCTGAGAGGAGGAAGAAGCTTGTGGATGGTTATAGGAGAGTCCAAGATTTCGGCTGAGAGGAGGAAGAAGCTTGTGGATGGTTATAGGAGAGTCCAAGATCCCGGCTGAGAGGAGTAAGAAGCTTGGGGATGGTTATAGGAAGCGATTGGCTGCAGTTATTCCAAAGGGTGCTACCAAATATTAAGGAGTGTCCGGCTTATTGTGGGGTTTTGTGTGAAGTTATGTCCAATTTGCCTTTTTTCTCTGTTTTTGCACTGTTCCAATATAGACAAAGGAAATAAACCTGAGTATAAGAAACGTGGGGAATTGTAATAATGTCTTGGGGAATTTCTGCATTTCATGGGTTTTAACATTTTCCACCATGACTGTATATACACCCCGGGCCAGGGTGGACTGTGCATATCTTGGCTCCGTTGATGGTGGATGTTGTCCTCTATGATTGACACGACCTGGCTCCGTATATTGACAGTTTTCGCAGGAGGCTGCCAGCTTCTGTCTTCCACCAGGTGACGATCGCCTTCTCTTTTGCTTCTCCCAACAGGCCGATGCTCATAGACATGAACAGGGTGTATCGTCAGCCGAACCTGGAGAACCTGGACCAGGCATTCACCGTGGCCGAACGGGAGCTCGGTGTCACCAGACTTCTGGATCCAGAGGGTACGTGCTCACTCCCACACGACTCCAGAAAAACCCGTGATGTTTCTCCTGCGGTATATACTGTATATGTGTGGCAGTGATGGCTCTCCTGCGGTATATACTGTATATGTGTGGCACTGATGGCTCTCCTGCGGTATATACTGTATATGTGTGGCGGTGATGGCTCTCCTGCGGTATATACTGTATATGTGTGGGGGTGATGACTCTCCTGCGGTTTATACTGTATATGTGTGGGGGTGATGACTCTCCTGCGGTATATACTCTATATGTGTGGCTGTGATGTCTCTCCTGCGGTATGTACTGTATATGTGTGGCGGTGATGGCTTTCCTGCGGTATATACTGTATATGTGTGGCGGTGATGGCTCTCCTGCGGTGTATACTGTATATGTGTGGCGGCGATGGCTCTCCTGCGGTGTATATACTGTATATGTGTGGCGGTGATGTCTCTCCTGCGGTATATACTGTATATGTGGCGGTGATGGCTCTCCTGCGATATATACTGTATATGTGTGGCGGTGATGGCTCTCCTGCGGTGTATATACTGTATATGTGTGGCGGTGATGTCTCTCCTGCGATATATACTGTATATGTGGCGGTGATGACTCTCTTGCGATATATACTGTATATGTGTGGCGGTGATGGCTCTCCTGCGGTGTATACTGTATATGTGTGGCGGTGATGGCTCTCCTGTGGTATATACTGTATATGTGTGGCGGTGATGTCTCTCCTGCGATATATACTGTATATGTGTGGCGGTGATGGCTCTCCTGCGGTATATACTGTATATGTGTGGTGGTGATGGCTCTCCTGCGGTGTATACTGTATATGTGTGGCGGTGATGGCTCTCCTGCGGTATATACTGTATATGTGTGGTGGTGATGGCTCTCCTGCGGTGTATACTGTATATGTGTGGTGGTGATGGCTCTCCTGCGGTATATACTGTACTGTATATGTGGCGGTGATGGCTCTCCTGCGGTGTATACTGTATATGTGTGGCGGTGATGGCTCTCCTGCGGTATATACTGTACTTTATATGTGGCGGTGATGGCTCTCCTGCGGTATATACTGTATATGTGTGGCGGTGATGGCTCTCCTGCGGTGTATACTGTATATGTGTGGCGGTGATGGCTCTCCTGCGGTATATACTGTATATGTGTGGTGGTGATGGCTCTCCTGCGGTATATACTGTACTGTATATGTGGCAGTGATGGCTCTCCTGCGGTATATACTGTATATGTGTGGCGGTGATGGCTCTCCTGCGGTATATACTGTATATGTGTGGCGGTGATGGCTCTCCTGCGGTATATACTGTATATGTGTGGCGGTGATGTCTCTCCTGCGGTATATACTGTATATGTGTGGCGGTGATGTCTCTCCTGCGGTATATACTGTATATGTGTGGCGGTGATGTCTCTCCTGCGGTATATACTGTATATGTGTGGCGGTGATGGCTCTCCTGCGGTATATACTGTATATGTGGCGGTGATGGCTCTCCTGCGGTATATACTGTATATGTGGCGGTGATGGCTCTCCTGCGGTGTATACTGTATATGTGTGGCGGTGATGGCTCTCCTGCGGTATATACTGTAAATGTGTGGCGATGATGGCTCTCCTGCGGTGTATACTGTATATATGTGGCGGTGATGGCTCTCTTGCGGTATATACTGTATATGTGTGGCGGTGATGTCTCTCCTGTGGTATATACTGTGTATGTGTGGCGGTGATGTCTCTCCTGCGGTATATACTGTATATGTGTGGCGGTGATGGCTCTCCTGCGGTATATACTGTATGTGTGGCGATGATGGCTCTCCTGCGGTATGTACTGTATATGTGTGGCGGTGATGGCTCTCCTGCGATATATACTGTATATGTGTGGCGGTGATGGCTCTCTTGCGGTATATACTGTATATGTGTGGCGGTGATGTCTCTCCTGCGGTATATACTGTGTATGTGTGGCGGTGATGTCTCTCCTGCGGTATATGCTGAATATGTGTGGCGGTGATGTCTCTCCTGCGGTATGTACTGTATATGTGTGGCGGTGATGTCTCTCCTCCGGTATATACTGAATATGTGTGGCGATGATGGCTCTCCTGCGGTATGTAATGTATATGTGTGGCCGTGATGTCTCTCCTGCGGTATATACTGTATATGTGTGGCGGTGATGGCTCTCCTGCGGTATATACTGTATATGTGTGGCGGTGATGTCTCTCCTCCGGTATATACTGAATATGTGTGGCGGTGATGGCTCTCCTGCGGTATATACTGAATATGTGTGGCGGTGATGGCTTTCCTGCGGTATATACTGAATATGTGTGGCGATGATGGCTCTCCTGCGGTATGTACTGTATATGTGTGGCGGTGATGGCTCTCCTGCGGTATATACTGTATATGTGTGGCGGTGATGTCTCTCCTGCGGTGTATACTGAATATGTGTGGCGGTGATGGCTCTCCTGCGGTATGTACTGTATATGTGTGGCGGTGATGTCTCTCCTGCGGTGTATACTGTATATGTGTGGCGGTGATGGCTCTCCTGCGGTATATACTGTATATGTGTGGCCGTGATGGCTCTCTTGCGGTATATACTGTATATGTGTGGCAGTGATGTCTCTCCTGCGGTATATACTGAATATGTGTGGCGGTGATGTCTCTCCTGCGGTATATACTGTATATGTGTGGCGGTGATGTCTCTCCTCCGGTATATACTGAATATGTGTGGCGATGATGGCTCTCCTGCGGTATGTAATGTATATGTGTGGCCGTGATGTCTCTCCTGCGGTATATACTGTATATGTGTGGCGGTGATGGCTCTCTTGCGGTATATACTGTATATGTGTGGCGGTGATGTCTCCTGCGGTATATACTGAATATGTGTGGCGGTGATGGCTCTCCTGCGGTATGTACTGTATATGTGTGGCGGTGATGGCTCTCCTGCGGTATATACTGTACTGTATATGTGGCGGTGATGGCTTTCCTGCGGTATATACTGTATATATGTGGCGGTGATGGCTCTCCTGCGGTGTATAATGTATATGTGTGGCGGTGATGGCTCTCCTGCGGTATATACTGTATATGTGTGGCGGTGATGGCTCTCCTGCGGTGTATACTGTATATGTGTGGCGGTGATGGCTCTCCTGCGGTGTATACTGTATATGTGTGGCCGTGATGTCTCTCCTGCGGTATATACTGTACTGTATATGTGGCGGTGATGGCTCTCCTGCGGTATATACTGTATATGTGTGGCGGTGATGGCTCTCCTGCGGTATATACTGTATATGTGGCGGTGATGGCTCTCTTGCGGTATATACTGTATATGTGTGGCGGTGATGTCTCTCCTGCGGTGTATACTGTATATGTGTGGCGGTGATGGCTCTCCTGCGGTATATACTGTATATGTGTGGCGGTGATGGCTCTCCTGCGGTATACACTGTATATGTGTGGCGGTGATGGCTCTCCTGCGGTATATACTGTATATGTGTGGCGGTGATGGCTCTCCTGCGGTATATACTGTACTGTATATGTGGGGGTGATGACTCTCCTGCGGTATATACTGTATATGTGTGGCGGTGATGGCTCTCCTGCGGTATGTACTGTATATGTGTGGCGGTGATGGCTCTCCTGCGGTATGTACTGTATATGTGTGGTGGTGATGGCTCTCCTGCGGTGTATACTGTATATGTGTGGCGGTGATGGCTCTCCTGCGGTGTATACTGTATATGTGTGGCCGTGATGTCTCTCCTGCGGTATATACTGTACTGTATATGTGGCGGTGATGGCTCTCCTGCGGTATATACTGTATATGTGTGGCTGTGATGGCTCTCCTGCGATATATACTGTATATGTGGCGGTGATGGCTCTCCTGCGGTGTATACTGTATATGTGTGGCGGTGATGGCTCTCCTGCGGTATATACTGTACTGTATATGTGGGGGTGATGACTCTCCTGCGGTATATACTGTATATGTGTGGCGGTGATGGCTCTCCTGCGGTATGTACTGTATATGTGTGGCGGTGATGTCTCTCCTGCGGTATGTACTGTATATGTGTGGCGGTGATGGCTCTCCTGCGGTATATACTGTATATGTGTGGCGGTGATGGCTCTCCTGCGGTGTATACTGTATATGTGTGGCGGTGATGGCTCTCCTGCGGTGTATACTGTATATGTGTGGCGGTGATGGCTCTCCTGCGGTGTATACTGTATATGTGTGGCCGTGATGTCTCTCCTGCGGTATATACTGTACTGTATATGTGGCGGTGATGGCTCTCCTGCGGTATATACTGTATATGTGTGGCTGTGATGGCTCTCCTGCGATATATACTGTATATGTGTGGCGGTGATGGCTCTCCTGCGGTATATACTGTACTGTATATGTGGCGGTGATGGCTCTCCTGCGGTATGTACTGTATATGTGTGGCGGTGATGTCTCTCCTGCGGTATATACTGTATATGTGTGGCGGTGATGGCTCTCCTGCGGTATGTACTGTATATGTGTGGCGGTGATGTCTCTCCTGCGGTATGTACTGTATATGTGTGGCGGTGATGGCTCTCCTGCGGTATATACTGTATATGTGTGGCGGTGATGTCTCTCCTGCGGTGTATACTGTATATGTGTGGCCGTGATGTCTCTCCTGCGGTATATACTGTATATATGTGGCGGTGATGGCTCTCCTGCGGTGTATACTGTATATGTGTGGCGGTGATGGCTCTCCTGCGGTATATACTGTATATATGTGGCGGTGATGGCTCTCCTGCGCTGTATACTGTATATGTGTGGCGGTGATGGCTCTCCTGCGGTGTATACTGTATATGTGTGGCGGTGATGGCTCTCCTGCGGTATATACTGTATATATGTGGCGGTGATGGCTCTCCTGCGGTGTATACTGTATATGTGTGGCGGTGATGGCTCTCCTGCGGTGTATACTGTATATGTGTGGCGGTGATGGCTCTCCTGCGGTGTATACTGTATATGTGTGGCCGTGATGTCTCTCCTGCGGTATATACTGTACTGTATATGTGGCGGTGATGGCTCTCCTGCGGTATATACTGTATATGTGTGGCGGTGATGGCTCTCCTGCGGTATATACTGTACTGTATATGTGGCGGTGATGGCTCTCCTGCGGTATATACTGTATATGTGTGGCGGTGATGTCTCTCCTGCGGTATATACTGTATATGTGTGGCGGTGATGGCTCTCCTGCGGTATATACTGTACTGTATATGTGGCGGTGATGGCTCTCCTGCGGTATATACTGTATATGTGTGGCGGTGATGGCTCTCCTGCGGTGTATATACTGTGTATGTGTGGCGGTGATGGGTCTCCTGCGGTATATACTGTAAATGTGTGGCGGTGATGTCTCTCCTGTGGTATATACTGTGTATGTGTGGCGGTGATGGGTCTCCTGCGGTATATACTGTAAATGTGTGGCCGTGATGGCTCTCCTGCGGTATATACTGTATATGTGTGGTGGTGATGTCTCTCCTGTGGTATGTACTGTATATGTGTGGCGGTGATGGCTCTCCTGCGGTATATACTGTGTATGTGTGGCAGTGATGTCTCTCCTGCGATATATACTGTATATGTGTGGCGGTGATGGCTCTCCTGCGGTGTATACTGTATATGTGGCGGTGATGACTCTCCTGTGGTATGTACTGTATATGTGTGGCGGTGATGGCTCTCCTGCGGTATATACTGTGTATGTGTGGCAGTGATGACTCTCTTGCGATATATACTGTATATGTGTGGCGGTGATGGCTCTCCTGCGGTGTATACTGTATATGTGTGGCGGTGATGGCTCTCCTGCGGTGTATACTGTATATGTGTGGCGGTGATGGCTCTCCTGCGGTGTATACTGTATATGTGTGGCGGTGATGGCTCTCCTGCGGTGTATACTGTATATGTGTGGCGGTGATGGCTCTCCTGCGATATATACTGTATATGTGTGGCGGTGATGGCTCTCCTGCGGTATATACTGTATATGTGTGGCGGTGATGTCTCTCCTGCGATATATACTGTATATGTGTGGCGGTGATAGCTCTCCTGCGGTATACACTGTATATGTGTGGCGGTGATGGCTCTCCTGCAGTATATACTGTATATGTGTGGCGGTGATGTCTCTCCTGCGGTATATACTGTATATGTGGCGGTGATGGCTCTCCTGCGATATATACTGTATATGTGTGGCGGTGATGTCTCTCCTGCGATATATACTGTATATGTGTGGCGGTGATGGCTCTCCTGCAGTATATACTGTATATGTGGCGGTGATGGCTCTCCTGCGATATATACTGTATATGTGTGGCGGTGATGTCTCTCCTGCGATATATACTGTATATGTGTGGCGGTGATGGCTCTCCTGCGGTGTATATACTGTATATGTGGCGGTGATGGCTCTCCTGCGGTATATACTGTATATGTGTGGCGGTGATGGCTCTCCTGCGGTATACACTGTATATGTGTGGCGGTGATGGCTCTCCTGCGGTGTATACTGTATATGTGTGGCGGTGATGTCTCTCCTGCGATATATACTGTGTATGTGTGGCGGTGATGGCTCTCCTGCGATATATACTGTATATGTGTGGCGGAGATGTCTCTCCTGCGGTGTATACTGTATATGTGTGGCGGTGATGGCTCTCCTGCGGTATATACTGTATATGTGTGGCGGTGATGGCTCTCCTGCGGTATATACTGTATATGTGTGGCGGTGATGTCTCTCCTGCGATATATACTGTATATGTGTGGCGGTGATGTCTCTCCTGCGATATATACTGTATATGTGTGGCGGTGATGTCTCTCCTGCGGTATATACTGTACTGTATATGTGGCGGTGATGGCTCTCCTGCGGTATATACTGTATATGTGTGGCGGTGATGTCTCTCCTGCGATATATACTGTACATGTGTGGCGGTGATGGCTCTCCTGCGATATATACTGTATATGTGTGGCGGTGATGGCTCTCCTGCGGTATATACTGTATATGTGTGGCGGTGATGTCTCTCCTGCGGTATATACTGTATATGTGTGGCAGTGATGTCTCTCCTGCGGTATATACTGTATATGTGTGGCGGTGATGTCTCTCCTGTGGTATATACTGTATATGTGTGGCGGTGATGGCTCTCCTGCGGTATATACTGTATATGTGGCGGTGATGGCTCTCCTGCGGTATATACTGTATATGTGTGGCGGTGATGTCTCTCCTGTGGTATATACTGTATATGTGTGGCGGTGATGGCTCTCCTGCGGTATATACTGTATATGTGTGGCGGTGATGGCTCTCCTGCGGTATATACTGTATATGTGGCGGTGATGGCTCTCCTGCGGTATATACTGTATATGTGTGGCGGTGATGGCTCTCTTGCGGTATATACTGTATATGTGTGGCGGTGATGTCTCTCCTGCGGTATATACTGTGTATGTGTGGCGGTGATGTCTCTCCTGCGGTATATACTGAATATGTGTGGCGGTGATGGCTCTCCTGCGGTATGTACTGTATATGTGTGGCCGTGATGTCTCTCCTGCGGTATATACTGTATATGTGTGGCGGTGATGGCTCTCCTGCGGTATATACTGTATATGTGTGGCGGTGATGGCTCTCCTGCGGTATATACTGTGTATGTGTGGCGGTGATGGCTCTCTTGCGGTATATACTGTATATGTGTGGCGGTGATGGCTCTCTTGCGGTATATACTGTATATGTGTGGCGGTGATGGCTCTCCTGCAGTATATACTGTGTATGTGTGGCGGTGATGGCTCTCCTGCGGTATGTACTGTATATGTGTGGCGGTGATGGCTCTCCTGCGGTATATACTGAATATGTGTGGCGGTGATGGCTCTCCTGCGGTATATACTGAATGTGTGGCGGTGATGGCTCTCCTGCGGTATATACTGAATATGTGTGGCGGTGATGGCTCTCCTGCGGTATATACTGAATATGTGTGGCGGTGATGGCTCTCCTGCGGTATATACTGTACTGTATATGTGGCGGTGATGGCTTTCCTGCGGTATATACTGTATATGTGTGGCGGTGATGGCTCTCCTGCGGTGTATAATGTATATGTGTGGCGGTGATGGCTCTCCTGCGGTATATACTGTATATGTGTGGCGGTGATGTCTCTCCTGCGGTATATACTGTATATGTGTGGCAGTGATGTCTCTCCTGCGGTATATACTGTATATGTGTGGCGGTGATGTCTCTCCTGTGGTATATACTGTATATGTGTGGCGGTGATGGCTCTCCTGCGGTATATACTGTATATGTGTGGCGGTGATGGCTCTCCTGCGGTATATACTGTATATGTGGCGGTGATGGCTCTCCTGCGGTATATACTGTATATGTGTGGCGGTGATGGCTCTCTTGCGGTATATACTGTATATGTGTGGCGGTGATGTCTCTCCTGCGGTATATACTGTACTTTATATGTGGCGGTGATGGCTCTCCTGCGGTATATACTGTATATGTGTGGTGGTGATGGCTCTCCTGCGGTATATACTGTACTGTATATGTGGCAGTGATGGCTCTCCTGCGGTATATACTGTATATGTGTGGCGGTGATGGCTCTCCTGCGGTATATACTGTATATGTGTGGCGGTGATGGCTCTCCTGCGGTATATACTGTATATGTGTGGCGGTGATGTCTCTCCTGCGGTATATACTGTATATGTGTGGCGGTGATGTCTCTCCTGCGGTATATACTGTATATGTGTGGCGGTGATGTCTCTCCTGCGGTATATACTGTATATGTGTGGCGGTGATGGCTCTCCTGCGGTATATACTGTATATGTGGCGGTGATGGCTCTCCTGCGGTATATACTGTATATGTGGCGGTGATGGCTCTCCTGCGGTGTATACTGTATATGTGTGGCGGTGATGGCTCTCCTGCGGTATATACTGTAAATGTGTGGCGATGATGGCTCTCCTGCGGTGTATACTGTATATATGTGGCGGTGATGGCTCTCTTGCGGTATATACTGTATATGTGTGGCGGTGATGTCTCTCCTGTGGTATATACTGTGTATGTGTGGCGGTGATGTCTCTCCTGCGGTATATACTGTATATGTGTGGCGGTGATGGCTCTCCTGCGGTATATACTGTATGTGTGGCGATGATGGCTCTCCTGCGGTATGTACTGTATATGTGTGGCGGTGATGGCTCTCCTGCGATATATACTGTATATGTGTGGCGGTGATGGCTCTCTTGCGGTATATACTGTATATGTGTGGCGGTGATGTCTCTCCTGCGGTATATACTGTGTATGTGTGGCGGTGATGTCTCTCCTGCGGTATATGCTGAATATGTGTGGCGGTGATGTCTCTCCTGCGGTATGTACTGTATATGTGTGGCGGTGATGTCTCTCCTCCGGTATATACTGAATATGTGTGGCGATGATGGCTCTCCTGCGGTATGTAATGTATATGTGTGGCCGTGATGTCTCTCCTGCGGTATATACTGTATATGTGTGGCGGTGATGGCTCTCCTGCGGTATATACTGTATATGTGTGGCGGTGATGTCTCTCCTCCGGTATATACTGAATATGTGTGGCGGTGATGGCTCTCCTGCGGTATATACTGAATATGTGTGGCGGTGATGGCTTTCCTGCGGTATATACTGAATATGTGTGGCGATGATGGCTCTCCTGCGGTATGTACTGTATATGTGTGGCGGTGATGGCTCTCCTGCGGTATATACTGTATATGTGTGGCGGTGATGTCTCTCCTGCGGTGTATACTGAATATGTGTGGCGGTGATGGCTCTCCTGCGGTATGTACTGTATATGTGTGGCGGTGATGTCTCTCCTGCGGTGTATACTGTATATGTGTGGCGGTGATGGCTCTCCTGCGGTATATACTGTATATGTGTGGCCGTGATGGCTCTCTTGCGGTATATACTGTATATGTGTGGCAGTGATGTCTCTCCTGCGGTATATACTGAATATGTGTGGCGGTGATGTCTCTCCTGCGGTATATACTGTATATGTGTGGCGGTGATGTCTCTCCTCCGGTATATACTGAATATGTGTGGCGATGATGGCTCTCCTGCGGTATGTAATGTATATGTGTGGCCGTGATGTCTCTCCTGCGGTATATACTGTATATGTGTGGCGGTGATGGCTCTCTTGCGGTATATACTGTATATGTGTGGCGGTGATGTCTCTCCTGCGGTATATACTGAATATGTGTGGCGGTGATGGCTCTCCTGCGGTATGTACTGTATATGTGTGGCGGTGATGGCTCTCCTGCGGTATATACTGTACTGTATATGTGGCGGTGATGGCTTTCCTGCGGTATATACTGTATATATGTGGCGGTGATGGCTCTCCTGCGGTGTATAATGTATATGTGTGGCGGTGATGGCTCTCCTGCGGTATATACTGTATATGTGTGGCGGTGATGGCTCTCCTGCGGTGTATACTGTATATGTGTGGCGGTGATGGCTCTCCTGCGGTGTATACTGTATATGTGTGGCCGTGATGTCTCTCCTGCGGTATATACTGTACTGTATATGTGGCGGTGATGGCTCTCCTGCGGTATATACTGTATATGTGTGGCGGTGATGGCTCTCCTGCGGTATATACTGTATATGTGGCGGTGATGGCTCTCTTGCGGTATATACTGTATATGTGTGGCGGTGATGTCTCTCCTGCGGTGTATACTGTATATGTGTGGCGGTGATGGCTCTCCTGCGGTATATACTGTATATGTGTGGCGGTGATGGCTCTCCTGCGGTATACACTGTATATGTGTGGCGGTGATGGCTCTCCTGCGGTATATACTGTATATGTGTGGCGGTGATGGCTCTCCTGCGGTATATACTGTACTGTATATGTGGGGGTGATGACTCTCCTGCGGTATATACTGTATATGTGTGGCGGTGATGGCTCTCCTGCGGTATGTACTGTATATGTGTGGCGGTGATGGCTCTCCTGCGGTATGTACTGTATATGTGTGGTGGTGATGGCTCTCCTGCGGTGTATACTGTATATGTGTGGCGGTGATGGCTCTCCTGCGGTGTATACTGTATATGTGTGGCCGTGATGTCTCTCCTGCGGTATATACTGTACTGTATATGTGGCGGTGATGGCTCTCCTGCGGTATATACTGTATATGTGTGGCTGTGATGGCTCTCCTGCGATATATACTGTATATGTGGCGGTGATGGCTCTCCTGCGGTGTATACTGTATATGTGTGGCGGTGATGGCTCTCCTGCGGTATATACTGTACTGTATATGTGGGGGTGATGACTCTCCTGCGGTATATACTGTATATGTGTGGCGGTGATGGCTCTCCTGCGGTATGTACTGTATATGTGTGGCGGTGATGTCTCTCCTGCGGTATGTACTGTATATGTGTGGCGGTGATGGCTCTCCTGCGGTATATACTGTATATGTGTGGCGGTGATGGCTCTCCTGCGGTGTATACTGTATATGTGTGGCGGTGATGGCTCTCCTGCGGTGTATACTGTATATGTGTGGCGGTGATGGCTCTCCTGCGGTGTATACTGTATATGTGTGGCCGTGATGTCTCTCCTGCGGTATATACTGTACTGTATATGTGGCGGTGATGGCTCTCCTGCGGTATATACTGTATATGTGTGGCTGTGATGGCTCTCCTGCGATATATACTGTATATGTGTGGCGGTGATGGCTCTCCTGCGGTATATACTGTACTGTATATGTGGCGGTGATGGCTCTCCTGCGGTATGTACTGTATATGTGTGGCGGTGATGTCTCTCCTGCGGTATATACTGTATATGTGTGGCGGTGATGGCTCTCCTGCGGTATGTACTGTATATGTGTGGCGGTGATGTCTCTCCTGCGGTATGTACTGTATATGTGTGGCGGTGATGGCTCTCCTGCGGTATATACTGTATATGTGTGGCGGTGATGTCTCTCCTGCGGTGTATACTGTATATGTGTGGCCGTGATGTCTCTCCTGCGGTATATACTGTATATATGTGGCGGTGATGGCTCTCCTGCGGTGTATACTGTATATGTGTGGCGGTGATGGCTCTCCTGCGGTATATACTGTATATATGTGGCGGTGATGGCTCTCCTGCGCTGTATACTGTATATGTGTGGCGGTGATGGCTCTCCTGCGGTGTATACTGTATATGTGTGGCGGTGATGGCTCTCCTGCGGTATATACTGTATATATGTGGCGGTGATGGCTCTCCTGCGGTGTATACTGTATATGTGTGGCGGTGATGGCTCTCCTGCGGTGTATACTGTATATGTGTGGCGGTGATGGCTCTCCTGCGGTGTATACTGTATATGTGTGGCCGTGATGTCTCTCCTGCGGTATATACTGTACTGTATATGTGGCGGTGATGGCTCTCCTGCGGTATATACTGTATATGTGTGGCGGTGATGGCTCTCCTGCGGTATATACTGTACTGTATATGTGGCGGTGATGGCTCTCCTGCGGTATATACTGTATATGTGTGGCGGTGATGTCTCTCCTGCGGTATATACTGTATATGTGTGGCGGTGATGGCTCTCCTGCGGTATATACTGTACTGTATATGTGGCGGTGATGGCTCTCCTGCGGTATATACTGTATATGTGTGGCGGTGATGGCTCTCCTGCGGTGTATATACTGTGTATGTGTGGCGGTGATGGGTCTCCTGCGGTATATACTGTAAATCTGTGGCGGTGATGTCTCTCCTGTGGTATATACTGTGTATGTGTGGCGGTGATGGGTCTCCTGCGGTATATACTGTAAATGTGTGGCCGTGATGGCTCTCCTGCGGTATATACTGTATATGTGTGGTGGTGATGTCTCTCCTGTGGTATGTACTGTATATGTGTGGCGGTGATGGCTCTCCTGCGGTATATACTGTGTATGTGTGGCAGTGATGTCTCTCCTGCGATATATACTGTATATGTGTGGCGGTGATGGCTCTCCTGCGGTGTATACTGTATATGTGGCGGTGATGACTCTCCTGTGGTATGTACTGTATATGTGTGGCGGTGATGGCTCTCCTGCGGTATATACTGTGTATGTGTGGCAGTGATGACTCTCTTGCGATATATACTGTATATGTGTGGCGGTGATGGCTCTCCTGCGGTGTATACTGTATATGTGTGGCGGTGATGGCTCTCCTGCGGTGTATACTGTATATGTGTGGCGGTGATGGCTCTCCTGCGGTGTATACTGTATATGTGTGGCGGTGATGGCTCTCCTGCGGTGTATACTGTATATGTGTGGCGGTGATGGCTCTCCTGCGATATATACTGTATATGTGTGGCGGTGATGGCTCTCCTGCGGTATATACTGTATATGTGTGGCGGTGATGTCTCTCCTGCGATATATACTGTATATGTGTGGCGGTGATAGCTCTCCTGCGGTATACACTGTATATGTGTGGCGGTGATGGCTCTCCTGCAGTATATACTGTATATGTGTGGCGGTGATGTCTCTCCTGCGGTATATACTGTATATGTGGCGGTGATGGCTCTCCTGCGATATATACTGTATATGTGTGGCGGTGATGTCTCTCCTGCGATATATACTGTATATGTGTGGCGGTGATGGCTCTCCTGCAGTATATACTGTATATGTGGCGGTGATGGCTCTCCTGCGATATATACTGTATATGTGTGGCGGTGATGTCTCTCCTGCGATATATACTGTATATGTGTGGCGGTGATGGCTCTCCTGCGGTGTATATACTGTATATGTGGCGGTGATGGCTCTCCTGCGGTATATACTGTATATGTGTGGCGGTGATGGCTCTCCTGCGGTATACACTGTATATGTGTGGCGGTGATGGCTCTCCTGCGGTGTATACTGTATATGTGTGGCGGTGATGTCTCTCCTGCGATATATACTGTGTATGTGTGGCGGTGATGGCTCTCCTGCGATATATACTGTATATGTGTGGCGGAGATGTCTCTCCTGCGGTGTATACTGTATATGTGTGGCGGTGATGGCTCTCCTGCGGTATATACTGTATATGTGTGGCGGTGATGGCTCTCCTGCGGTATATACTGTATATGTGTGGCGGTGATGTCTCTCCTGCGATATATACTGTATATGTGTGGCGGTGATGTCTCTCCTGCGATATATACTGTATATGTGTGGCGGTGATGTCTCTCCTGCGGTATATACTGTACTGTATATGTGGCGGTGATGGCTCTCCTGCGGTATATACTGTATATGTGTGGCGGTGATGTCTCTCCTGCGATATATACTGTACATGTGTGGCGGTGATGGCTCTCCTGCGATATATACTGTATATGTGTGGCGGTGATGGCTCTCCTGCGGTATATACTGTATATGTGTGGCGGTGATGTCTCTCCTGCGGTATATACTGTATATGTGTGGCAGTGATGTCTCTCCTGCGGTATATACTGTATATGTGTGGCGGTGATGTCTCTCCTGTGGTATATACTGTATATGTGTGGCGGTGATGGCTCTCCTGCGGTATATACTGTATATGTGGCGGTGATGGCTCTCCTGCGGTATATACTGTATATGTGTGGCGGTGATGTCTCTCCTGTGGTATATACTGTATATGTGTGGCGGTGATGGCTCTCCTGCGGTATATACTGTATATGTGTGGCGGTGATGGCTCTCCTGCGGTATATACTGTATATGTGGCGGTGATGGCTCTCCTGCGGTATATACTGTATATGTGTGGCGGTGATGGCTCTCTTGCGGTATATACTGTATATGTGTGGCGGTGATGTCTCTCCTGCGGTATATACTGTGTATGTGTGGCGGTGATGTCTCTCCTGCGGTATATACTGAATATGTGTGGCGGTGATGGCTCTCCTGCGGTATGTACTGTATATGTGTGGCCGTGATGTCTCTCCTGCGGTATATACTGTATATGTGTGGCGGTGATGGCTCTCCTGCGGTATATACTGTATATGTGTGGCGGTGATGGCTCTCCTGCGGTATATACTGTGTATGTGTGGCGGTGATGGCTCTCTTGCGGTATATACTGTATATGTGTGGCGGTGATGGCTCTCTTGCGGTATATACTGTATATGTGTGGCGTTGATGGCTCTCCTGCAGTATATACTGTGTATGTGTGGCGGTGATGGCTCTCCTGCGGTATGTACTGTATATGTGTGGCGGTGATGGCTCTCCTGCGGTATATACTGAATATGTGTGGCGGTGATGGCTCTCCTGCGGTATATACTGAATGTGTGGCGGTGATGGCTCTCCTGCGGTATATACTGAATATGTGTGGCGGTGATGGCTCTCCTGCGGTATATACTGAATATGTGTGGCGGTGATGGCTCTCCTGCGGTATATACTGTACTGTATATGTGGCGGTGATGGCTTTCCTGCGGTATATACTGTATATGTGTGGCGGTGATGGCTCTCCTGCGGTGTATAATGTATATGTGTGGCGGTGATGGCTCTCCTGCGGTATATACTGTATATGTGTGGCGGTGATGTCTCTCCTGCGGTATATACTGTATATGTGTGGCAGTGATGTCTCTCCTGCGGTATATACTGTATATGTGTGGCGGTGATGTCTCTCCTGTGGTATATACTGTATATGTGTGGCGGTGATGGCTCTCCTGCGGTATATACTGTATATGTGTGGCGGTGATGGCTCTCCTGCGGTATATACTGTATATGTGGCGGTGATGGCTCTCCTGCGGTATATACTGTATATGTGTGGCGGTGATGGCTCTCTTGCGGTATATACTGTATATGTGTGGCGGTGATGTCTCTCCTGCGGTATATACTGTGTATGTGTGGCGGTGATGTCTCTCCTGCGGTATATACTGAATATGTGTGGCGGTGATGGCTCTCCTGCGGTATGTACTGTATATGTGTGGCGGTGATGGCTCTCCTGCGGTATATACTGAATATGTGTGGCGGTGATGGCTCTCCTGCGGTATATACTGAATATGTGTGGCGGTGATGGCTCTCCTGCGGTATATACTGAATATGTGTGGCGGTGATGGCTCTCCTGCGGTATATACTGAATATGTGTGGCGGTGATGGCTCTCCTGCGGTATATACTGTACTGTATATGTGGCGGTGATGGCTTTCCTGCGGTATATACTGTATATGTGTGGCGGTGATGGCTCTCCTGCGGTGTATAATTTATATGTGTGGCGGTGATGGCTCTCCTGCGGTGTATACTGTATATGTGTGGCCGTGATGTCTCTCCTGCGGTATATACTGTACTGTATATGTGGCGGTGATGGCTCTCCTGCGGTATATACTGTCTATGTGGCGGTGATGGCTCTCTTGCGGTATATACTGTATATGTGTGGCGGTGATGTCTCTCCTGCGGTATATACTGTGTATGTGTGGCGGTGATGTCTCTCCTGCGGTATATACTGAATATGTTTGGCGGTGATGGCTCTCCTACGGTATATACTGTATATGTGGCGGTGATGGCTCTCCTGCGGTATGTACTGTATATGTGTGGCGGTGATGGCTCTCCTGCGGTATATACTGTACTGTACATGTGGGGGTGATGACTCTCCTGCGGTATATACTGTATATGTGTGGCGGTGATGGCTCTCCTGCGGTGTATACTGTATATGTGTGGCGGTGATGGCTCTCCTGCGGTGTATACTGTATATGTGTGGCGGTGATGGCTCTCCTGCGGTATATACTGTATATGTGGCGGTGATGGCTCTCCTGCGGTATGTACTGTATATGTGTGGCGGTGATGGCTCTCCTGCGGTATATACTGTATATGTGTGGCGGTGATGGCTCTCCTGCGGTGTATACTGTATATGTGTGGCCGTGATGTCTCTCCTGCGGTATAAACTGTACTGTATATGTGGCGGTGATGGCTCTCCTGCGGTATGTACTGTATATGTGTGGCGGTGATGGCTCTCCTGCGGTATATACTGTACTGTATATGTGGCGGTGATGGCTCTCCTGCGGTATATACTGTATATGTGTGGCGGTGATGTCTCTCCTGCGGTATGTACTGTATATGTGTGGCGGTGATGGCTCTCCTGCGGTGTATACTGTATATGTGTGGCGGTGATGGCTCTCCTGCGGTGTATACTGTATATGTGTGGCCGTGATGTCTCTCCTGCGGTATATACTGTACTGTATATGTGGCGGTGATGGCTCTCCTGCGGTATATACTGTATATGTGTGGTGGTGATGGCTCTCCTGCGGTGTATACTGTATATGTGTTGCGGTGATGTCTCTCCTGCGGTATGTACTGTATATGTGTGGCGGTGATGGCTCTCCTGCGGTATATACTGTATATGTGTGGCGGTGATGTCTCTCCTGCGGTATGTACTGTATATGTGTGGCAGTGATGTCTCTCCTGCGATATATACTGTATATGTGTGGCGGTGATGGCTCTCCTGCGGTATATACTGTATATGTGTGACGGTGATGTCTCTCCTGCGATATATACTGTATATGTGTGGCGGTGATGGCTCTCCTGCGGTATATACTGTATATGTGGCGTTGATGGCTCTCCTGCGGTATATACTGTATATGTGTGGCGGTGATGGCTCTCCTGCGGTATATACTGTATATGTGTGGCGGTGATGTCTCTCCTGCGGTATATACTGTATATGTGTGGCGGTGATGGCTCTCCTGCGGTATATACTGTATATGTGTGGCTGTGATGGCTCTCCTGCGATATATACTGTATATGTGTGGCGGTGATGGCTCTCCTGCGGTATATACTGTATATGTGGCGGTGATGGCTCTCCTGCGGTATATACTGTATATGTGTGGCGGTGATGGCTCTCCTGCGGTATATACTGTATATGTGTGGCGGTGATGTCTCTCCTGCGGTATGTACTGTATATGTGTGGCGGTGATGGCTCTCCTGCGGTATATACTGTATATGTGTGGCGGTGATGGCTCTCCTGCGGTATATACTGTATATGTGTGGCGGTGATGTCTCTCCTGCGGTATATACTGTATATGTGTGGCGGTGATGGCTCTCCTGCGGTGTATACTGTATATGTGTGGCGGTGATGGCTCTCCTGCGGTGTATACTGTATATGTGTGGCGGTGATGGCTCTCCTGCGGTGTATACTGTATATGTGTGGCGGTGATGTCTCTCCTGCGATATATACTGTATATGTGTGGCGGTGATGGCTCTCCTGCGATATATACTGTATATGTGTGGCGGTGATGTCTCTCCTGCGGTGTATACTGTATATGTGTGGCGGTGATGTCTCTCCTGCGGTGTATACTGTATATGTGTGGCGGTGATGGCTCTCCTGCGGTATATACTGTATATGTGTGGCGGTGATGGCTCTCCTGCGGTATGTACTGTATATGTGTGGCGGTGATGGCTCTCCTGTGGTATATACTGTATATGTGGCTGTGATGGCTCTCCTGCGGTATATACTGTATATGTGTGGCGGTGATGGCTCTCCTGCGGTATATACTGTAAATGTGTGGCGGTGATGGCTCTCCTTCGGTATAAACTGTATATGTGTGGCGGTGATGTCTCTCCTGCGGTGTATACTGTATATGTGTGGCGGTGATAACTCTCCTGCGGTATATACTGTATATGTGTGGCGGTGATGGCTCTCCTGCGGTATGTACTGTATATGTGTGGCGGTGATGGCTCTCCTGCGGTATATACTGTGTATGTGTGGCGGTGATGGCTCTCCTGCGGTATGTACTGTATATGTGTGGCGGTGATGTCTCTCCTGCGGTATGTACTGTATATGTGTGGCGGTGATGTCTCTCCTGCGGTATGTACTGTATATGTGTGGCGGTGATGTCTCTCCTGCGGTATATACTGTATATGTGTGGCGGTGATGGCTCTCCTGCGGTATATACTGTATATGTGTGGCGGTGATGTCTCTCCTGCGGTGTATACTGTATATGTGTGGCGGTGATGACTCTCCTGCGGTATATACTGTATATGTGTGGCGGTGATGGCTCTCCTGCGGTATGTACTGTATATGTGTGGCGGTGATGGCTCTCCTGCGGTATATACTGTGTATGTGTGGCGGTGATGGCTCTCCTGCGGTATGTACTGTATATGTGTGGCGGTGATGACTCTCCTGCGGTATGTACTGTATATGTATGGCGGTGATGGCTCTCCTGCGGTATATACTGTATATGTGTGGCAATGATGTCTCTCCTGACATATCATGTCCTTCACCTGTAGATGTGGATGTCCCGCAGCCTGATGAGAAATCCATCATCACCTATGTATCCTCTCTGTATGACGCCATGCCGCGGGTCCCTGACGTACAGGATGGAGTAAGGGCCAATGTAAGTAGCCGGGGCGCTGGCGCATGGGCAGCCGTGTGTCATGTGGAGGTTAATGTCTGTGTCTGCGCAGGAGCTGGAGCTGAGGTGGCACGAATACTATGAACGGGTGACCATGCTGCTCCAGTGGATCCGACACTACACCGTCATCTTTGAGGAAAAGAGATTCCCTGCCAGCTATGAAGAGATTGAGGTACAAGCTGCGGCCCCCTCGACAACCCTATGGGGGGACAGTGGAGATATATCGGGGTGTAGTAGTTGGCTTTGGCGAGTGACATGCTCTATAACAGTGTTTTAACTGGCTCTGGTGGGTTACATGGTGTATATCTGGTGTCACGGATCCCAGGGAGGATATTTCCATCATCCCCACCGCTCTGCCACCAATATGTCACGAATCACAGGGAGCATACCCTTATCATCCCCACCAATTTGTCATGAACCGGGGTTGTTTGGTTGCCCCTGGTTCTTTCTGAAGGGGATTTATCTCTATCCTACTTCCCAGTTACGGTTTGGAACTTGCAGCTCTCTGGTGCCCTCCTTACCCTCAGGTCAGACCGGGTACTGCACCTAAGATAATTAGTCACCAGAAAGGCTGCCTTACTTTGTTCTGGCTAATGGGCACGCTGCAGCGAGGGCGTTATAACTACTCCCACTCGGACGGGAACAATAATTATCAGCGCCATCCGTTGCTACCAGGTTTCCCAAATGTACAGGACAAATCCGCTGCCACCAGCTCCAATTCCTTAATTAATAACGGCCGCCAGAGCCAAACCAAATTAGTAGCTTAATGTACTTCAGAGGATGTGACAGTACGTTATAGAGCAAGGAGAAACGAAGTTAGTAATTTTAAATATTTTACTCCAAAAGGTAGGCAGTGTTTCCAAAAGGGTAAAAAGATATTATAAAAGTAGACAAGTATCGTATGTACAAACAGTTACAAATAAAATGGGATTAATAGAAGAAAAACGACTTACGGTTCTTTCATATCATTCAATGGTGCGCCATGCGGTGGTGGGGGAGGGGACCTTCCCCAAAATCTTCAGGTCAGATTGCACAGCCTGTTGAAGCTGAATCCGCCGGCAAAAGACCCCCCTTTTCTGGACCTCTGAGTTTTATACCTTTGCACAAAAGTAAGGGTCTCCCCCAACCCCCCACCCCCCTGGATGACCTTATGGGGTGGGCAGAGCTATGGACTGCATTCCTCTTTCTTTAAGTATACGAAAAAAACATCATCCCACATATCTTGGTGTATGAACCTCGTAGAAAGACGACACCAGTGTCGTTACGCTCAGTGTGACATAGGGATTCGATTAAGTATGGACATGGGGTAGCTGGGTGACCCAGTTGCGTAGTAATCCATTTCCCAATTGTGCTGGTTCTGGAACCTAAAAAACTCACTTGCTGATAGTTCTACCGAAGCACATGTCAAATATGTATTTGTCCCTGTGATGAGGGAGCAGCCGCCATCTTGGGACAGGCATACTACAGATTGGCGTGACTCCATTTTGTCTCCTGGTCAGGTAGGCAGACAGGAGTGCTCCTGGACCCCCACCTTTGCTAATGAATAGAGTTCCTATTAGTATGCTAACGGGCTGAGCTCAGGGTAAACTGTAGACGGTAGTTCAAAGCCCCATGAGGAAACCACGCCACCAGGGGGCTTGGAAATGCTTGGGGGCTTAATTAAAACACGCATGCCAAGTGGCCACTGGATACACATCTATTATGGCAGCCCAGCCAAACCGTCTCCAACATGGAATTGTGAATTATGGACGCATCGTCCGAGGTACAGGCTCATAAAAAATATTCTCCTTACCCTAAAGAAATGGTGCATCTAATAGTGCGATTCCCGTGGCGGTGGGAGGTCTGAAACCCGAGATATAGGGATCAGCCTCCCACAGGGACCGAATGGGTCCAGGTTTGATCCCAGTACGACCGGCAGAACAAACCACAGGCGCTGGTACTGCCCGTGTGCTGATCCGATCATCCTGAGAGAAGTTATCCCATTTATTAGATATTGGAATAAATCTTGCAGGGAGGCAGAGGGGGTGGAGATTGCTAAGCCCACCCAGCTGCAGGCAGGGGGGCTCAGCCAGGTACAAGAAGAAGCTGAGGTCACTGGGAGGGACTCACTCCACAGAAGAAGATGATGATGATGACATCTTAAGGAACAGGGTATGCCAGCCAGAGGGGAGCAAGCACATGCTTTCTGGGGGCTGCCCGGCAACTAAGTTTTTGGACCTGCGGAATGCTATGCCCCCCGGCTTCCACAAGTGACCTTCGACCTGGTAAATTGACCTCCAGCTTTATACCTTTAAGCCTTGTATTATTGTTGTTATATTGTACTCTGACTGTAACTCTTGATATATTGTGATTGTATATTTCTTGTAATTATCTAGTGCGCCCTTAAGGCAATTAAATCATAAATTAATTTTGGGCTGATCCTTTTACTCTGATTGCGAATCTTAGAATACCCAGGGTGGGTAACAGGGCAGTCTCCCCGGCGGCCATTTGCTCTAGGTGCAGTCCCTTTACTGGCCTGAGAGACAAAGGGGGCGCCGGAGAGCTGTGCCTGTGTAGTGACGTCACGGATTGGTGACGTGGTAGGAAGGGGTAATCCTTCACAGTGGTGGCAGCGTACGTGGGATCAGAGTAATAGTGTGCGTGGGACCCCTACTCCCAGACACTAAAGACCACCAGTGGTAACTTTCACTGCTGGGGTCTTAAGGTCAGCCCAGCACTAGACGGTCAGAGTGTAGATATAATAAGTTGTGTGCAAGGTCAGGGGTACAGCTGTGTCAGTAACCAGAGGTTTCAAAGATGGCGGAGGGCACCAGGAGTGCAGTGAGGGCGCAGGCCAGTGCTATGGCTTATGAGGAGGTGGTGGTGGACGGTACTGTTCCAGGCGAGGGGGAGCTCAGCCCAGACTCCCCAAGGAGCCAGCCACCCGTGCTTAGTCCGGCAAGGGACTACCCACCACCTACCCGCCCCAGCCTGTCCACATCAGCGGCCCTTGTTGCAGCGGCAGTAGCACGTCTCGAGGCGGGTAATGAAGACGCCTATATGAGACTCATGGCAGCTGCAGAGAAAGCAGCGGAGGCCGAGCGTGCAGAACGCCGTGAGGCAGCGGAGCGGGCAGAGAGAGCTGCTGAGCGGGCAGCGGCAGAGAGAGCAGCGGAGCGCCAGCACCAACTGGAGATGGCTCAACGCGGGCTCCCGCTGGACGCCCCAGCACCGCCAGAGTCCAGGGTTTCCAAAGTCCGGGCCGAGGACTTCCCTCTGCTTGAGAAGGATGGAGACCCGGATTCCTTCTTGCTGGCCTTTGAAAGGACCTGCCTTCAACACCATCTGGCCCTGGATCAGTGGGCAAGATACCTGACCCCCCGTTTGAGGGGTAAGTCCCTGGAAGTTTTGGGGGACTTACCTGCCGGGGCGGAGCAGGACTACAGCAGCATCAAGCGGGCGCTGATCCAGCACTACAACCTCACCCCAGAGTCCTACCGCAAGAAGTTCCGGAGCCTGCAGCGGGGCCCAAAGGACACCTGGACCGACCACATGCGGGCGTTGCTGAGAGCTGCAGAGCACTGGACCTCGGGTCTAGCGCTCACCACCCGCCAGGAGGTCCAGGAACTGTTCGTCATGGAGCAGTTCTTGTGGAACTGCCCAGAGGACCTCCAGCAGTTCCTCCGTGACCGGAAACCGAAGGGGGCTTCTGCTACAGCCGCCCTGGCAGATGAGTATGCCAATAACAGGGCGCCTGAGCCGAAGAAGCCTGCCAGCAGCACCTGGAGAGGGGGTAAGCCCAATCCTGCCCCTGTTTCCCCAGCCCCCAGAGTGCAAGGGGTGTACCCCCCTGCTGCCCTCTCCAGGCCAGGCGCAGAACCCAGGCGTTGTCATCACTGCAACCAGCTGGGGCACTTCAAGACAGCATGTCCCCAGCGTCTTAAGGCCCCATCCATGTCCCCGAAACCGTCCACTGTTTTATGTGTGGGAGGGGGTGGTGGGAGGTCCCTGGACAATTACCAACCCGTCACTATCGGCCGCTCAGCGGTCATGGGACTGCGGGACACAGGCGCTGAACGAACCCTAGTACGTCCTGAGGTGGTGTCCCCTCAAGACTTGGTACCGGGGAAAACCCTTTCCGTCTCCGGAATTGGAGGCGTGGAACCGGCGCTGCCTGTCGCAAAGGTGTTTTTGGACTGGGGCGCCGGGAGGGGAATGCGGGAGGTGGGAGTAACGTCAAATATTCCTGCTAATGTATTACTTGGGACCGATTTGGGGCGGCTAGTGTCTCAGTATGTGGCCACTGAACCCCCAAGTTCGGCTCCCCAAGAATGTCATGTCTCTACTGTGAATGTTGATGTGTTGAATGTGCCTCCAACAGTGGGGGAGGGAGTGAAACCTGAGGGTACTCCATGCACTGACACCACACACACGGGGCTCACGGGGAGGACAGGTGAGGAGACTGTAGGGGAGAGCTCAGAGGTGGAGGGAGGGGCTGCTATGGGCAGTGTAGGGCCCCTAAGTGATTCCAGCCTGCTGAGTCTAGGGCCCCTGCAGGAAGAGGAACAGGCCATGGGGGGAGGAGGCGTCCCAGGAGAGGAGCCACCAGGTAAGACCCCAGGGCGGGAGTTCCCCACACCCGGGATGTCAGGAGGGCCGGGAAGTCTGCCTGACCCGGCAACTTGGTCAGGAGCCGGGGGGAAGCAGGCGCTACCCATGGACACAGTGGTCGTGGCCGCTGTCACCAGGAATGGGAGCGCCGGAGTCCAAGGAGCCTTGCAGAGGTCCGACGGCTTCCCCCTCTCTGACCAAGTGGCTGCCGAGTCAGACAGCGGCCAGGAGACAGATCCCGGGGAGCTGACGGTGGATGTGGCGGTGTTGTCCATTCTCGCCACATCGAGTCAGGGATGTCAGGAAGCGCTGGAAGCTGACGCTAGCCTGAAAGCTCTTAAGGAGCAGGCGGCACAGCCTCCCGGGGAGTCAGACCGCGAGCAGGTGGTCTGGGACCAGGGACGGCTGTACCGGGTAACGGTCCAGCAGGGTTCACCGGAGGCGTGGCCCAGGGACCGACAGTTAGAGACAGCCTCAGAGAGAGAAAGGGGGAGGCAGGGACAGCCTCAGAGAGAGAAGGAGGAGGGGGCAGAGACAGCCTCAGAGAGAGAGAGGAGGGGGCAGAGACAGCCTCAGAGAAAGAAGGAGGAGGGGGCAGAGACAGCCTCAGAGAGAGAGAGGAGGGGGCGGAGACAGCCTCGGAGAGAGACAGAGGGGGAGGCAGGGACAGCCTCAGAGAGAGAGAGGAAGAGGCCGAGACAGCCTCAGAGAGAGACAGCGGAGGAGGCGGAGGCAGCCTCAGAGAGAGAGAGGGGGGGGAGACAGTCAGCCTCAGAGAGAGGAGGGGGCAGAGACAGCCTCAGAGAGAGACAGGTAAGGAGGCAGAGACAGCCTCAGAAAGAGGGGAGAGGCAGAGACAGCCTCAGAGAGAGAGAGAGGAGGGACAGAGTCAGCCTCAGAGAGGAGGAGGCAGGGACAGGCTCAGGGAGAAAGTGGCAGAGACCATGGTAATGCTGATGGGTTGTCCCGGCAAGGAGAAGGTGTGGAAGGGCGCATGGGGGAACACAGGAATGTGATGCCCCCTAGCGCCCTCTAAAGCAGGGAGGTGTGATGAGGGAGCAGCCGCCATCTTGGGACAGGCATACTACAGATTGGCGTGACTCCATTTTGTCTCCTGGTCAGGTAGGCAGACAGGAGTGCTCCTGGACCCCCACCTTTGCTAATGAATAGAGTTCCTATTAGTATGCTAACGGGCTGAGCTCAGGGTAAACTGTAGACGGTAGTTCAAAGCCCCATGAGGAAACCACGCCACCAGGGGGCTTGGAAATGCTTGGGGGCTTAATTAAAACACGCATGCCAAGTGGCCACTGGATACACATCTATTATGGCAGCCCAGCCAAACCGTCTCCAACATGGAATTGTGAATTATGGACGCATCGTCCGAGGTACAGGCTCATAAAAAATATTCTCCTTACCCTAAAGAAATGGTGCATCTAATAGTGCGATTCCCGTGGCGGTGGGAGGTCTGAAACCCGAGATATAGGGATCAGCCTCCCACAGGGACCGAATGGGTCCAGGTTTGATCCCAGTACGACCGGCAGAACAAACCACAGGCGCTGGTACTGCCCGTGTGCTGATCCGATCATCCTGAGAGAAGTTATCCCATTTATTAGATATTGGAATAAATCTTGCAGGGAGACAGAGGGGGTGGAGATTGCTAAGCCCACCCAGCTGCAGGCAGGGGGGCTCAGCCAGGTACAAGAAGAAGCTGAGGTCACTGGGAGGGACTCACTCCACAGAAGAAGATGATGATGATGACATCTTAAGGAACAGGGTATGCCAGCCAGAGGGGAGCAAGCACATGCTTTCTGGGGGCTGCCCGGCAACTAAGTTTTTGGACCTGCGGAATGCTATGCCCCCCGGCTTCCACAAGTGACCTTCGACCTGGTAAATTGACCTCCAGCTTTATACCTTTAAGCCTTGTATTATTGTTGTTATATTGTACTCTGACTGTAACTCTTGATATATTGTGATTGTATATTTCTTGTAATTATCTAGTGCGCCCTTAAGGCAATTAAATCATAAATTAATTTTGGGCTGATCCTTTTACTCTGATTGCGAATCTTAGAATACCCAGGGTGGGTAACAGGGCAGTCTCCCCGGCGGCCATTTGCTCTAGGTGCAGTCCCTTTACTGGCCTGAGAGACAAAGGGGGCGCCGGAGAGCTGTGCCTGTGTAGTGACGTCACGGATTGGTGACGTGGTAGGAAGGGGTAATCCTTCACAGTCCCACTTCTATCATTAATAGTGCTATGATATTTACATTTGCAAGGATAAAGGAACCTTGGTTTTTCCTTGTGCTTCTACTTGTACTTTGAGTTTAAGGCCATAAAACTCCTCAGTGAACGTTGCTGGCACGCTGGTCTCACATTACAGCTGTACAGCAGGAGGAGGGACAGGGAAAGGTGAAATCGCACACAGGCACATGCAGGCAGAGGAAACTGCAGCTGAGAGATCTGTATGTGTAATGGAAATTAAACGAAATTCTTCCCATTTCCTGGCATCTGGGTGTTCTGGCTGGCTCTGGTGGGTGACATGGTGTATATTGGTGTGTTGTGGCTGGCTCTGGCACGTGACATGGTGTATATCTGGGTGTTGTGGCTGGCTTTGGTGGTTGAGATGGTGTGTATTGGGTTGTTGTGGCCTGCTCTGGTGGGTGACATGGTGTATATCTGGGTGTTGTAGCTGGCTCTGGTGAGTAACATGTTGTATATCTAGGTGTTATACCTGGCTCTGGTGGGTGACATGCTGTATATCTGGGTGTTTTGGCTGACTCAGGCACGTGACATGGTGTATATTGGGGTGTTGTGGCTGGCTCCGGTGGGTGACAGTGTATTTCTGGGTGTTGTGGCTGGCTCCGGTGGGTGACAGTGTATATCTGAGTGTTGTGCCTGGCTCAGGCGTGTGACTTGCTGTATGTCTGGATGTTGTGGCTGGCTCTGGTTGGTAACATGGTGTATATCTGGGTGTTGTGGCTGGGTCTTGTTTGTGGCATGGTGTATATTGGGGTGTTGTGGCTGGCTTTGGTTGGTGACATGGTGTATGTTGGGGTGTTGTGGCTGGCTCTGGTTGGTAACACGGTGTATATTGGGGTGTTGTGGCTGGCTCTGGTTGGTGACATGGTGTATATCTGGGTGTTGGGGCTGGCTCTGGTTGGTAACATGGTGTATATCTGGGTGTTGTGGCTGGCTCTGGTTGGTGACATGGTGTTTATCTGGGTGTTGTGGCTGGCTCTGGTGGGTGACATGGTGTATATTGGGGTGTTGTTGCTGGCTCTGGTTGGTGACATGGTGTATATTGGGGTGTTGTGGCTGGCTCTGGTTGGTGACATGGTGTATATTGGGGTGTTGTGGCTGGCTCTGGTTGGTGACATGGTGTATATCTGGGTGTTGTGGCTGGCTCTGGTGGGTGACATGGTGTATATTGGGGTGTTGTGGCTGGCTCTGGTGGGTGACATGGTGTATGTTGGGGTGTTGTGGCTGGTTCTGGTTGGTGACATGGTGTATGTTGGGGTGTTGTGGCTGGCTCTGGTTGGTAACACGGTGTATATTGGGGTGTTGTGGCTGGCTCTGGTTGGTGACATGGTGTATATCTGGGTGTTGTGGCTGGCTCTGGTTGGTGACATGGTGTTTATCTGGGTGTTGTGGCTGGCTCTGGTGGGTGACATGGTGTATATTGGGGTGTTGTTGCTGGCTCTGGTTGGTGACATGGTGTATGTTGGTGTGTTGTGGCTGGTTCTGGTTGGTGACATGGTGTATATCTGGGTGTTGTGGTTGGCTCTGGTGGGTGACATGGTGTATATTGGGGTGTTGTGGTTGGCTCTGGCGGGTGATATGGTGTGTATGGAGGTGTAGAGTTGGCCTCGCAGTGATTCGTGCAGGGTGTAGTCAGGATGTGTGACTGATAAGAACGTTGTGGTCGGGCGCATGTCTGTACATCCTGTGATCAGATGAGACTGGCACCGCTTGTCATGAGATTGTGTGAAGATCAGCGCCTCGTGTCAATATTAATGCGGACAGTCCCTACGTACCACCAATGTCATCACAGTCCCTACGTACCACCTCTGTCATCACAGTCCCTACGTACCACCTCTGTCATCACAGTCCCTACGTACCACCTCTGTCATCACAGTCCCTACATAGCACCTCTGTCATCACAGTCCCTACGTACCACCTCTGTCTTCACAGTCCCTACGTACCACCTCTGTCATCACAGTCCCTACATACCACCTCTGTCATCACAGTCCCTACATATCACCTCTGTCATCACAGTCCCTACATATCACCTCTGTCATCACAGTCCCTACATATCACCTCTGTCATCACAGTCCCTACGTACCACCTCTGTCATCACAGTCCCTACATATCACCTCTGTCATCACAGTCCCTACGTACCACCTCTGTCATCACAGTCCCTACGTACCACCTCTGTCCTCACAGTCCCTACATATCACCTCTGTCATCACAGTCCCTATGTACCACCTCTGTCATCACAGTCCCTACGTACCACCTCTGTCTTCACAGTCCCTACATACCACCTCTGTCATTACAGTCCCCCTATATACCACCTCTGTCATCAGTCCCTACGTACCACCTCTGTCATCACAGTCCCTACGTACCACCTCTGTCATCACAGTCCCTACGTACCACCTCTGTCATCAGTCCCTACGTACCACCTCTGTCTTCACAGTCCCTACATACCACCTCTGTCATTACAGTCCCCCTATATACCACCTCTGTCATCAGTCCCTACGTACCACCTCTGTCATCACAGTCCCTACGTACCACCTCTGTCATCACAGTCCCTACGTACCACCTCTGTCATCAGTCCCTACATACCACCTCTGTCATCACAGTCCCTACTTACCACCTCTGTCATCACAGTCCCTACGTACCACCTCTGTCATCAGTCCCTACGTATCACCTCTGTCATCACAGTCCCTACGTACCACCTCTGTCTTCACAGTCCCTACATACCACCTCTGTCATCAGTCCCTACGTATCACCTCTGTCATCACAGTCCCTACGTACCACCTCTGTCATCACAGTCCCTACGTACCACCTCTGTCATCACAGTCCCTACGTACCACCTCTGTCATCAGTCCCTACGTACCACCTCTGTCTTCACAGTCCCTACATACCACCTCTGTCATTACAGTCCCCCTATATACCACCTCTGTCATCAGTCCCTACGTACCACCTCTGTCATCACAGTCCCTACGTACCACCTCTGTCATCACAGTCCCTACGTACCACCTCTGTCATCAGTCCCTACATACCACCTCTGTCATCACAGTCCCTACTTACCACCTCTGTCATCACAGTCCCTACGTACCACCTCTGTCATCAGTCCCTACGTACCACCTCTGTCATCACAGTCCCTACGTACCACCTCTGTCATCAGTCCCTACATACCACCTCTGTCATCACAGTCCCTACGTATCACCTCTGTCATCACAGTCCCTACGTACCACCTCTGTCATCACAGTCCCTACGTATCACCTCTGTCATCACAGTCCCTACGTACCACCTCTGTCATCACAGTCCCTACGTACCACCTCTGTCATCAGTCCCTACGTACCACCTCTGTCATCAGTCCCTACATACCACCTCTGTCATCACAGTCCCTACATATCACCTCTGTCATCACAGTCCCTACATACCACCTCTGTCATCACAGTCCCTACGTACCACCTCTGTCATCAGTCCCTACGTATCACCTCTGTCATCACAGTCCCTACGTACCACCTCTGTCATCACAGTCCCTACGTACCACCTCTGTCATCACAGTCCCTACGTACCACCTCTGTCATCACAGTCCCTACGTACCACCTCTGTCATCAGTCCCTACGTATCACCTCTGTCATCACAGTCCCTACGTACCACCTCTGTCATCACAGTCCCTACGTACCACCTCTGTCATCAGTCCCTACGTACCACCTCTGTCATCAGTCCCTACATACCACCTCTGTCATCACAGTCCCTACATATCACCTCTGTCATCACAGTCCCTACATACCACCTCTGTCATCACAGTCCCTACGTACCACCTCTGTCATCAGTCCCTACGTACCACCTCTGTCATCACAGTCCCTACGTACCACCTCTGTCATCACAGTCCCTACGTACCACCTCTGTCATCAGTCCCTACGTACCACCTCTGTCATCACAGTCCCTACGTACCACCTCTGTCATCACAGTCCCTACTTACCACCTCTGTCATCAGTCCCTACGTATCACCTCTGTCATCACAGTCCCTACGTACCACCTCTGTCATCACAGTCCCTACGTACCACCTCTGTCATCACAGTCCCTACGTACCACCTCTGTCATCACAGTCCCTACGTACCACCTCTGTCATCAGTCCCTACGTATCACCTCTGTCATCACAGTCCCTACGTACCACCTCTGTCATCACAGTCCCTACGTACCACCTCTGTCATCAGTCCCTACGTACCACCTCTGTCATCAGTCCCTACATACCACCTCTGTCATCACAGTCCCTACATATCACCTCTGTCATCACAGTCCCTACATACCACCTCTGTCATCACAGTCCCTACGTACCACCTCTGTCATCAGTCCCTACGTACCACCTCTGTCATCACAGTCCCTACGTACCACCTCTGTCATCACAGTCCCTACGTACCACCTCTGTCATCAGTCCCTACGTACCACCTCTGTCATCACAGTCCCTACGTACCACCTCTGTCATCACAGTCCCTACTTACCACCTCTGTCATCAGTCCCTACGTATCACCTCTGTCATCACAGTCCCTACGTACCACCTCTGTCATCACAGTCCCTACGTACCACCTCTGTCATCACAGTCCCTACGTACCACCTCTGTCATCACAGTCCCTACGTACCACCTCTGTCATCAGTCCCTACGTACCACCTCTGTCATCACAGTCCCTACGTACCACCTCTGTCATCACAGTCCCTACGTACCACCTTTGTCATCACAGTCCCTGCACTCCCTGTACTTTTGTGTCATCCCTGGGGCCCCCGACTCTGCGTAGCTTTGGGGCCACACTTATGTTGCTTTTATTGTACCTTTTAACTCTTTCTTGTCACTCTCAGATTTTGTGGCGCCAGTTTCTGAAATTTAAAGAGACAGACCTCCCTAACAAAGAGGCAGACAAGAACCAGTCCAAGCTGCAGTACCAGTCTCTGGAGGTGAGTGCAGCGCCCCCGATGGTCGGTCGTCACCTTCATGTACGGGTCCCCAGCACTGACCACAAGCTTCCCGTGTCCCCCTGTCAGGGTGCAGTGAAGTCTGGGCAGCTGAAGGTGCCCCCCGGATACCACCCTCTGGACGTGGAGAAGGAGTGGGGGAAACTGCACGTGTCCATCCTGGAGCGAGAGAAGCTTCTGCGCATCGAGCTGGAGAGGTGAGGAAGGTTTGGGGGCGTACGGGGGGCTGCATCTCTGGAGATATATACGGGGGGCTGCGTCTCTGGAGATATATACGGGGGGCTGCGTCTCTGGAGATATATACGGGGGGCTGCGTCTCTGGAGATATATACGGGGGGCTGCGTCTCTGGAGATGTATACGGGGGGCTGCTTCCCTGGAGATATATATGGGGGGCTGCGTCTCTGGAGATATATACGGGGGGCTGCGTCTCTAGAGATGTATATGGGGGGCTGCGTCTCTGGAGATATATACGGGGGGCTGCTTCCCTGGAGATATATATGGGGGGCTGCGTCTCTGGAGATGTATACGGGGGGCTGCGTCTCTGGAGATGTATACGGGGGGCTGCGTCTCTGGAGATATATATGGGGGGCTGCGTCTCTGGAGATACATACGGGGGGCTGCTTCCCTGGAGATGTATACGGGGGGCTGCGTCTCTAGACATATATATGGGGGGCTGCGTCTCTGGAGATGTATACGGGGGGCTGCGTCTCTGGAGATGTATACGGGGGGCTGCGTCTCTGGAGATGTATACGGGGGGCTGCGTCTCTGGAGATGTATACGGGGGGCTGCGTCTCTGGAGATGTATACGGGGGGCTGCGTGTCTGGAGATATATATGGGGGGCTGCGTCTCTGGAGATGCATACGGGGGGCTGCTTCCCTGGAGATGTATACGGGGGGCTGCGTCTCTAGACATATATATGGGGGGCTGCGTCTCTGGAGATGTATACGGGGGGCTGTGTCTGGAGATGTATACGGGGGGCTGCGTCTCTAGAGATGTATACGGGGGGCTGCGTCTCTGGAGATGTATACGGGGGGCTGCGTCTCTGGAGATGTATACGGGGGGCTGCGTCTCTGGAGATATATACGGGGGGCTGCGTCTCTGGAGATGTATACGGGGGGCTGCGTCTCTGGAGATGTATACGGGGGGCTGCGTCTCTGGAGATATATATGGGGGGCTGCGTCTCTGGAGATGTATACGGGGGGCTGCGTCTCTGGAGATATATACGGGGGGCTGCGTCTCTGGACATGTATACGGGGGGCTGCGTCTCTGGAGATGTATACGGGGGGCTGCGTCTCACGGAGATATATATGGGGGGCTGCGTCTCTGGAGATATATATGGGGGGCTGCGTCTCTGGAGATGTATACGGGGGGCTGCGTCTCTGGAGATACATACGGGGGGCTGCGTCTCTGGAGATGTATACGGGGGGCTGCGTCTCTAGACATATATATGGGGGGCTGCGTCTCTGGAGATGTATACGGGGGGCTGCGTCTCTGGAGATACATACGGGGGGCTGCTTCCCTGGAGATGTTTACGGGGGCTGCGTCTCTGGAGATGTATACGGGGGGCTGCGTCTCTGGAGATGTATACGGGGGGCTGCGTCTCTGGAGATATATACGGGGGGCTGCGTCTCTGGAGATGTATATGGGGGGCTGCGTCTCTTGAGATACATACGGGGGCTGCTTCCCTGGAGATGTATACGGGGGGCTGCTTCCCTGGAGATGTATACGGGGGGCTGCGTCTCTGGAGATGAATACGGGGGCTGCTTCTCTGGAGATGTATACGGGGGGCTGCGTCTCTAGACATATATATGGGGGGCTGCGTCTCTAGAGATGTATACGGGGGGCTGCGTCTCTGGAGATGTATACGGGGGGCTGCGTCTCTGGAGATGTATACGGGGGGCTGCTTCCCTGGAGATATATATGGGGGGCTGCGTCTCTGGAGATGTATACGGGGGGCTGTGTCTGGAGATGTATACGGGGGGGCTGTGTCTGGAGATGTATACGGGGGGCTGTGTCTGGAGATGTATACGGGGGGCTGTGTCTGGAGATGTATACGGGGGGCTGTGTCTGGAGATGTATACGGGGGGCTGTGTCTGGAGATGTATACGGGGGGCTGTGTCTGGAGATGTATACGGGGGGCTGCGTCTCTGGAGATGTATACGGGGGGCTGTGTCTGGAGATGTATACGGGGGGCTGCGTCTCTGGAGATGTATACGGGGGGCTGCGTCTCTGGAGATGTATACGGGGGGCTGCGTCTCTGGAGATGTATACGGGGGGCTGCTTCCCTGGAGATATATATGGGGGGCTGCGTCTCTGGAGATGTATACGGGGGGCTGCGTCTCTAGAGATGTATACGGGGGGCTGCGTCTCTGGAGATGTATACGGGGGGCTGCGTCTCTGGAGATGTATACGGGGGGCTGCGTCTCTGGAGATGTATACGGGGGGCTGCTTCCCTGGAGATATATATGGGGGGCTGCGTCTCTGGAGATGTATACGGGGGGCTGTGTCTGGAGATGTATATGGGGGGGCTGTGTCTGGAGATGTATACGGGGGGCTGTGTCTGGAGATGTATACGGGGGGCTGTGTCTGGAGATGTATACGGGGGGCTGTGTCTGGAGATGTATACGGGGGGCTGTGTCTGGAGATGTATACGGGGGGCTGTGTCTGGAGATGTATACGGGGGGCTGTGTCTGGAGATGTATATGGGGGGCTGTGTCTGGAGATGTATACGGGGGGCTGTCTCTGGAGATGTATACGGGGGGCTGTGTCTGGAGATGTATACGGGGGGGCTGTGTCTGGAGATGTATACGGGGGCTGTGTCTGGAGATGTATACGGGGGCTGTGTCTGGAGATGTATACGGGGGGCTGTGTCTGGAGATGTATACGGGGGCTGTGTCTGGAGATATATATGGGGGGCTGTGTCTGGAGATGTATACGGGGGGGCTGTGTCTGGAGATGTATACGGGGGGCTGTGTCTGGAGATGTATACGGGGGGCTGTGTCTGGAGATGTATACGGGGGCTGTGTCTGGAGATATATATGGGGGGCTGTGTCTGGAGATGTATACGGGGGGCTGTGTCTGGAGATGTATACGGGGGCTGTGTCTGGAGATGTATACGGGGGGCTGTGTCTGGAGATGTATACGGGGGGCTGTGTCTGGAGATGTATACGGGGGGCTGTGTCTGGAGATGTATACGGGGGGCTGTGTCTGGAGATATATACGGGGGGCTGTGTCTGGAGATGTATACGGGGGCTGTGTCTGGAGATGTATACGGGGGGCTGTGTCTGGAGATGTATATGGGGGGCTGTGTCTGGAGATGTATACGGGGGCGGCATTACCGGAGACATGGTGGTCTTGCTCTCGTTGTGGTGGTCTCCGCCTGCGCTGTGTAGTTACGGGTGTTTGTCTTGGTGATGGGAGGATTTCGCAGATTTGTCAGATTGTTCAGTGCAGGAGTTTCCTCCATGAGTCATGTCTGCGGTCGCTGCAGAGAGCGCGCTAGGAGCCCTGAGCCCCCTATTTCCTGTCGTCAGTGAATGTTGGGGTCCCACTGCTCCATGTACAGGACACTTTTTCTACCATGCACGTGCTGGGCTCTTCTGTACAGTCGGGGTTCTCCCCTGGGTGGGCTCCGGCCGCCCTCCTCTCTATCGTCGGGGTTCTCCCCTGGGTGGGGTCCGGCCGCCCTCCTCTCTATAGTCGGGGTTCTCCCCTGGGTGGGGTCCGGCCCTCCTCTCTATAGTCGGGGTTCTCCCCTGGGTGGGGTCCGGCCCTCCTCTCTATAGTCGGGGTTCTCCCCTGGGTGGGGTCCAGCCGCCCTCCTCTCTACAGTCGGGGTTCTCCGCTGGGTGGGGTCCGGCCGTCCTCCTCTCTACAGTCGGGGTTCTCCGCTGGGTGGGGTCCGGCCGTCCTCCTCTCTACAGTCGGGGTTCTCCCCTGGGTGGGGTCCGGCCCTCCTCTCTACAGTCGGGGTTCTCCCCTGGGTGGGGTCCGGCTGCCCTCTTCTCTACAGTCGGGGTTCTCCCCTGGGTGGGGTGGGGCTGCCCTCCTCTCTACAGTCGGGGTTCTCCCCTGGGTGGGGTCCGGCCGCCCTCCTCTCTACAGTCGGGGTTCTCACCTGGGTGGGGTCCGGCCACCCTCCTCTCTACAGTCGGGGTTCTCCGCTGGGTGGGTTCCGGCCCTCCTCTCTATAGTCGGGGTTCTCCCCTGGGTGGGGTCCGGCCGCCCTCCTCTCTATAGTCGGGGTTCTCCCCTGGGTGGGGTCCGGCCCTCCTCTCTACAGTCGGGGTTCTCCCCTGAGTGGGGTCCGGCCCTCCTCTCTACAGTCGGGGTTCTCCCCTGGGTGGGGTCTGGCCGCCCTCCTCTCTACAGTCGGGGTTCTCCGCTGGGTGGGGTCCAGCCGCCCTCCTCTCTATAGTCGGGGTTCTCCCCTGGGTGGGGTCTGGCCGCCCTCCTCTCTACAGTCGGGGTTCTCCGCTGGGTGGGGTCCGGCCCTCCTCTCTACAGTCGGGGTTCTCCGCTGGGTGGGGTCCGGCCCTCCTCTCTATCGTCGGGGTTCTCCCCTGGGTGAGGTCCGGCCCTCCTCTCTACAGTCGGGGTTCTCCCCTGGGTGGGGTCCGGCCGTCCTCCTCTCTACAGTCGGGGTTCTCCGCTGGGTGGGGTCGGGGTTCTCCGCTGGGTGGGGTCCGGCCCTCCTCTCTACAGTCGGGGTTCTCCCCTGGGTGAGGTCCGGCCCTCCTCTCTACAGTCGGGGTTCTCCCCTGGGTGGGGTCCGGCTGCCCTCTTCTCTACAGTCGGGGTTCTCCGCTGGGTGGGGTCCGGCCCTCCTCTCTACAGTCGGGGTTCTCCCCTGGGTGGGGTCCGGCTGCCCTCTTCTCTACAGTCGGGGTTCTCCGCTGGGTGGGGTCCGGCCCTCCTCTCTACAGTCGGGGTTCTCCCCTGGGTGGGGTCCGGCTGCCCTCCTCTCTACAGTCGGGGTTCTCCCCTGGGTGGGGTCCGGCCCTCCTCTCTACAGTCGGGGTTCTCCCCTGGGTGGGGTCCGGCCGCCCTCCTCTCTACAGTCGGGGTTCTCCCCTGGGTGGGGTCCGGCCCTCTCTACAGTCGGGGTTCTCCCCTGGGTGGGGTCCGGCCCTCCTCTCTATAGTCGGGGTTCTCCCCTGGGTGGGGTCCGGCCCTCCTCTCTATAGTCGGGGTTCTCCCCTGGGTATGGTCCGGCCGCCCTCCTCTCTACAGTCGGGGTTCTCCCCTGGGTATGGTCCGGCCGCCCTCCTCTCTACAGTCGGGGTTCTCCCCTGGGTGGGGTCCGGCCGCCCTCCTCTCTACAGTCGGGGTTCTCCCCGGGTGGGGTCCGGCTGCCCTCTTCTCTACAGTCGGGGTTCTCCCCTGGGTGGGGTCCGTCGGCCCTCCTCTCTATAGTCGGGGTTCTCCCCTGGGTGGGGTCTGGCTGCCCTCCTCTCTATAGTCGGGGTTCTCCCCTGGTTGGGGTCCGGCCGCCCTCCTCTCTACAGTCGGGGTTCTCCGCTGGGTGGGGTCCGGCCCTCCTCTCTACAGTCGGGGTTCTCCCCTGGGTGGGGTCCGGCCTCCCTCCTCTCTATAGTCGGGGTTCTCCCCTGGGTGGGGTCCGGCCGCCCTCCTCTCTACAGTCGGGGTTCTCCCCTGGGTGGGGTCCGGCTGCCCTCTTCTCTACAGTCGGGGTTCTCCCCTGGGTGGGGTCCGGCCGCCCTCCTCTCTGCAGTCGGGGTTCTCCCCTGGGTGGGGTCCGGCCGTCCTCCTCTCTACAGTCGGGGTTCTCCCCTGGGTGGGGTCCGGCCGCCCTCCTCTCTACAGTCGGGGTTCTCCCCTGGGTGGGGTCCGGCCCTCCTCTCTACAGTCGGGGTTCTCCCCTGGGTGGGGTCCGGCCGCCCTCCTCTCTACAGTCGGGGTTCTCCCCTGGGTGGGGTCCGGCCCTCCTCTCTACTGTCGGGGTTCTCTCCTGGGTGGGGTCCGGCCCTCCTCTCTATAGTCGGGGTTCTCCCCTGGGTGGGGTCTGGCCGCCCTCCTCTCTATAGTCGGGGTTCTCCCCTGGGTGGGGTCCGGCCCTCCTCTCTATAGTCGGGGTTCTCCCCTGGGTGGGGTCCGGCCCTCCTCTCTATAGTCGGGGTTCTCCCCTGGGTGGGGTCCGGCTGCCCTCCTCTCTATAGTCTGGGTTCTCCCCTGGGTGGGGTCCGGCCCTCCTCTCTATAGTCGGGGTTCTCCCCTGGGTGGGGTCTGGCCGCCCTCCTCTCTACAGTCGGGGTTCTCCCCTGGGTGGGGTCCGGCCGCCCTCCTCTCTATAGTCTGGGTTCTCCCCTGGGTGGGGTCCGGCCCTCCTCTCTATAGTTGGGGTTCTCCCCTGGGTGGGGTCTGGCCGCCCTCCTCTCTATAGTCGGGGTTCTCCCCTGGGTGGGGTCCGGCCCTCCTCTCTATAGTTGGGGTTCTCCCCTGGGTGGGGTCCGGCCCTCCTCTCTATAGTCGGGGTTCTCCCCTGGGTGGGGTCCGGCCCTCCTCTCTACAGTCGGGGTTCTCCCCTGGGTGGGGTCCGGCCGTCCTCCTCTCTACAGTCGGGGTTCTCCGCTGGGTGGGGTCCGGCCCTCCTCTCTACAGTCGGGGTTCTCCCCTGGGTGGGGTCTGGCCCTCCTCTCTACAGTCGGGGTTCTCCCTCCTCTCTACAGTCGGGGTTCTCCCCTGGGTGGGGTCCGGCCGCCCTCCTCTCTACAGTCGGGGTTCTCCCCTGGGTGGGGTCCGGCCGCCCTCCTCTCTATAGTCTGGGTTCTCCCCTGGGTGGGGTCCGGCCCTCCTCTCTATAGTCGGGGTTCTCCCCTGGGTGGAGTCTGGCCGCCCTCCTCTCTATAGTCGGGGTTCTCCCCTGGGTGGGGTCCGGCCCTCCTCTCTATAGTCGGGGTTCTCCCCTGGGTGGGGTCCGGCCGCCCTCCTCTCTATAGTCTGGGTTCTCCCCTGGGTGGGGTCCGGCCCTCCTCTCTATAGTCGGGGTTCTCCCCTGGGTGGAGTCTGGCCGCCCTCCTCTCTATAGTCGGGGTTCTCCCCTGGGTGGGGTCCGGCCCTCCTCTCTATAGTCGGGGTTCTCCCCTGGGTGGGGTCCGGCTGCCCTCCTCTCTACAGTCGGGGTTCTCCCCTGGGTGGGGTCCGGCCGCCCTCCTCTCTACAGTCGGGGTTCTCCGCTGGGTGGGGTCCGGCCCTCCTCTCTACAGTCGGGGTTCTCCCCTGGGTGGGGTCCGGCTGCCCTCTTCTCTACAGTCGGGGTTCTCCCCTGGGTGGGGTCCGGCTGCCCTCCTCTCTACAGTCGGGGTTCTCCCCTGGGTGGGGTCCGGCTGCCCTCTTCTCTACAGTCGGGGTTCTCCCCTGGGTGGGGTCCGGCTGCCCTCCTCTCTACAGTCGGGGTTCTCCCCTGGGTGGGGTCCGGCTGCCCTCCTCTCTACAGTCGGGGTTCTCCCCTGGGTGGGGTCCGGCCCTCCTCTCTATAGTCGGGGTTCTCCACTGGGTGGGGTCTGGCCGCCCTCCTCTCTACAGTCGGGGTTCTCCCCTGGGTGGGGTCCGGCCGCCCTCCTCTCTATAGTCTGGGTTCTCCCCTGGGTGGGGTCCGGCCCTCCTCTCTATAGTCGGGGTTCTCCCCTGGGTGGGGTCTGGCCGCCCTCCTCTCTATAGTCGGGGTTCTCCCCTGGGTGGGGTCCGGCCCTCCTCTCTATAGTCGGGGTTCTCCCCTGGGTGGGGTCCGGCCCTCCTCTCTATAGTCGGGGTTCTCCCCTGGGTGGGGTCCGGCTGCCCTCCTCTCTACAGTCGGGGTTCTCCCCTGGGTGGGGTCCGGCCGCCCTCCTCTCTACAGTCGGGGTTCTCCGTTGGGTGGGGTCCGGCCCTCCTCTCTACAGTCGGGGTTCTCCCCTGGGTGGGGTCCGGCTGCCCTCTTCTCTACAGTCGGGGTTCTCCCCTGGGTGGGGTCCGGCTGCCCTCCTCTCTACAGTCGGGGTTCTCCCCTGGGTGGGGTCCGGCCGCCCTCCTCTCTACAGTCGGGGTTCTCCCCTGGGTGGGGTCCGGCTGCCCTCCTCTCTATAGTCGGGGTTCTCCCCTGGGTGGGGTCCGGCTGCCCTCCTCTCTATAGTCGGGGTTCTCCCCTGGGTGGGGTCCGGCTGCCCTCTTCTCTACAGTCGGGGTTCTCCCCTGGGTGGGGTCCGGCCCTCCTCTCTACAGTCGGGGTTCTCCCCGGGTGGGGTCCGGCTGCCCTCTTCTCTACAGTCGGGGTTCTCCCCTGGGTGGGGTCTGGCTGCCCTCCTCTCTACTGTCGGGGTTCTCCCCTGGGTGGGGTCCGGCCGCCCTCCTCTCTACAGTCGGGGTCCTCCGCTGGGTGGGGTCCGGCCCTCCTCCCTACAGTCGGGGTTCTCCCCTGGGTGGGGTCCGGCTGCCCTCCTCTCTATAGTCGGGGTTCTCCCCTGGGTGGGGTCCGGCCGCCCTCCTCTCTACAGTCGGGGTTCTCCCCTGGGTGGGGTCCGGCTGCCCTCTTCTCTACAGTCGGGGTTCTCCCCTGGGTGGGGTCCGGCCGCCCTCCTCTCTGCAGTCGGGGTTCTCCCCTGGGTGGGGTCCGGCCGTCCTCCTCTCTACAGTCGGGGTTCTCCCCTGGGTGGGGTCCGGCCGCCCTCCTCTCTACAGTCGGGGTTCTCCCCTGGGTGGGGTCCGGCCCTCCTCTCTACAGTCGGGGTTCTCCCCTGGGTGGGGTCCGGCCGCCCTCCTCTCTACAGTCGGGGTTCTCCCCTGGGTGGGGTCCGGCCCTCTCTACAGTCGGGGTTCTCCCCTGGGTGGGGTCCGGCCCTCCTCTCTATAGTCGGGGTTCTCCCCTGGGTGGGGTCCGGCCCTCCTCTCTATAGTCGGGGTTCTCCCCTGGGTATGGTCCGGCCGCCCTCCTCTCTACAGTCGGGGTTCTCCCCTGGGTGGGGTCCGGCCGCCCTCCTCTCTACAGTCGGGGTTCTCCCCGGGTGGGGTCCGGCTGCCCTCTTCTCTACAGTCGGGGTTCTCCCCTGGGTGGGGTCCGTCGGCCCTCCTCTCTACAGTCGGGGTTCTCCGCTGGGTGGGGTCCGGCCCTCCTCTCTATCGTCGGGGTTCTCCCCTGGGTGAGGTCCGGCCCTCCTCTCTACAGTCGGGGTTCTCCCCTGGGTGGGGTCCGGCCGTCCTCCTCTCTACAGTCGGGGTTCTCCGCTGGGTGGGGTCGGGGTTCTCCGCTGGGTGGGGTCCGGCCCTCCTCTCTACAGTCGGGGTTCTCCCCTGGGTGAGGTCCGGCCCTCCTCTCTACAGTCGGGGTTCTCCCCTGGGTGGGGTCCGGCTGCCCTCTTCTCTACAGTCGGGGTTCTCCGCTGGGTGGGGTCCGGCCCTCCTCTCTACAGTCGGGGTTCTCCCCTGGGTGGGGTCCGGCTGCCCTCTTCTCTACAGTCGGGGTTCTCCGCTGGGTGGGGTCCGGCCCTCCTCTCTACAGTCGGGGTTCTCCCCTGGGTGGGGTCCGGCTGCCCTCCTCTCTACAGTTGGGGTTCTCCCCTGGGTGGGGTCCGGCCGCCCTCCTCTCTACAGTCGGGGTTCTCCCCTGGGTGGGGTCCGGCCCTCCTCTCTACAGTCGGGGTTCTCCCCTGGGTGGGGTCCAGCCGCCCTCCTCTCTACAGTCGGGGTTCTCCCCTGGGTGGGGTCCGGCCCTCTCTACAGTCGGGGTTCTCCCCTGGGTGGGGTCCGGCCCTCCTCTCTATAGTCGGGGTTCTCCCCTGGGTGGGGTCCGGCCCTCCTCTCTATAGTCGGGGTTCTCCCCTGGGTATGGTCCGGCCGCCCTCCTCTCTACAGTCGGGGTTCTCCCCTGGGTGGGGTCCGGCCGCCCTCCTCTCTACAGTCGGGGTTCTCCCCGGGTGGGGTCCGGCTGCCCTCTTCTCTACAGTCGGGGTTCTCCCCTGGGTGGGGTCCGGCCCTCCTCTCTACAGTCGGGGTTCTCCCTCCTCTCTACAGTCGGGGTTCTCCCCTGGGTGGGGTCCGGCCGCCCTCCTCTCTACAGTCGGGGTTCTCCCCTGGGTGGGGTCCGGCCGCCCTCCTCTCTATAGTCTGGGTTCTCCCCTGGGTGGGGTCCGGCCCTCCTCTCTATAGTCGGGGTTCTCCCCTGGGTGGGGTCTGGCCGCCCTCCTCTCTATAGTCGGGGTTCTCCCCTGGGTGGGGTCCGGCCCTCCTCTCTATAGTCGGGGTTCTCCCCTGGGTGGGGTCCGGCCCTCCTCTCTATAGTCGGGGTTCTCCCCTGGGTGGGGTCCGGCTGCCCTCCTCTCTACAGTCGGGGTTCTCCCCTGGGTGGGGTCCGGCCGCCCTCCTCTCTACAGTCGGGGTTCTCCGCTGGGTGGGGTCCGGCCCTCCTCTCTACAGTCGGGGTTCTCCCCTGGGTGGGGTCGGCTGCCCTCTTCTCTACAGTCGGGGTTCTCCCCTGGGTGGGGTCCGGCTGCCCTCCTCTCTACAGTCGGGGTTCTCCCCTGGGTGGGGTCCGGCTGCCCTCTTCTCTACAGTCGGGGTTCTCCCCTGGGTGGGGTCCGGCTGCCCTCCTCTCTACAGTCGGGGTTCTCCCCTGGGTGGGGTCCGGCTGCCCTCCTCTCTACAGTCGGGGTTCTCCCCTGGGTGGGGTCCGGCTGCCCTCTTCTCTACAGTCGGGGTTCTCCCCTGGGTGGGGTCCGGCTGCCCTCCTCTCTACAGTCGGGGTTCTCCCCTGGGTGGGGTCCGGCCCTCCTCTCTATAGTCGGGGTTCTCCACTGGGTGGGGTCTGGCCGCCCTCCTCTCTACAGTCGGGGTTCTCCCCTGGGGGGGGTCCGGCCGCCCTCCTCTCTATAGTCTGGGTTCTCCCCTGGGTGGGGTCCGGCCCTCCTCTCTATAGTCGGGGTTCTCCCCTGGGTGGGGTCTGGCCGCCCTCCTCTCTATAGTCGGGGTTCTCCCCTGGGTGGGGTCCGGCCCTCCTCTCTATAGTCGGGGTTCTCCCCTGGGTGGGGTCCGGCCCTCCTCTCTATAGTCGGGGTTCTCCCCTGGGTGGGGTCCGGCTGCCCTCCTCTCTACAGTCGGGGTTCTCCCCTGGGTGGGGTCCGGCCGCCCTCCTCTCTACAGTCGGGGTTCTCCGTTGGGTGGGGTCCGGCCCTCCTCTCTACAGTCGGGGTTCTCCCCTGGGTGGGGTCCGGCTGCCCTCTTCTCTACAGTCGGGGTTCTCCCCTGGGTGGGGTCCGGCTGCCCTCCTCTCTACAGTCGGGGTTCTCCCCTGGGTGGGGTCCGGCCGCCCTCCTCTCTACAGTCGGGGTTCTCCCCTGGGTGGGGTCCGGCTGCCCTCCTCTTTATAGTCGGGGTTCTCCCCTGGGTGGGGTCCGGCTGCCCTCCTCTCTATAGTCGGGGTTCTCCCCTGGGTGGGGTCCGGCTGCCCTCTTCTCTACAGTCGGGGTTCTCCCCTGGGTGGGGTCCGGCCCTCCTCTCTACAGTCGGGGTTCTCCCCGGGTGGGGTCCGGCTGCCCTCTTCTCTACAGTCGGGGTTCTCCCCTGGGTGGGGTCTGGCTGCCCTCCTCTCTACAGTCGGGGTTCTCCCCTGGGTGGGGTCCGGCCGCCCTCCTCTCTACAGTCGGGGTTCTCCGCTGGGTGGGGTCCGGCCCTCCTCTCTACAGTCGGGGTTCTCCGCTGGGTGGGGTCCGGCCCTCCTCCCTACAGTCAGGGTTCTCCCCTGGGTGGGGTCCGGCTGCCCTCCTCTCTATAGTCGGGGTTCTCCCCTGGGTGGGGTCCGGCCGCCCTCCTCTCTACAGTCGGGGTTCTCCCCTGGGTGGGGTCCGGCTGCCCTCTTCTCTACAGTCGGGGTTCTCCCCTGGGTGGGGTCCGGCCGCCCTCCTCTCTGCAGTCGGGGTTCTCCCCTGGGTGGGGTCCGGCCGTCCTCCTCTCTACAGTCGGGGTTCTCCCCTGGGTGGGGTCCGGCCGCCCTCCTCTCTACTGTCGGGGTTCTCCCCTGGGTGGGGTCCGGCCCTCCTATCTACAGTCGGGGTTCTCCCCTGGGTGGGGTCCGGCCGCCCTCCTCTCTACAGTCGGGGTTCTCCCCTGGGTGGGGTCCGGCCCTCTCTACAGTCGGGGTTCTCCCCTGGGTGGGGTCCGGCCCTCCTCTCTATTGTCGGGGTTCTCCCCTGGGTGGGGTCCGGCCCTCCTCTCTATAGTCGGGGTTCTCCCCTGGGTATGGTCCGGCCGCCCTCCTCTCTACAGTCGGGGTTCTCCCCTGGGTGGGGTCCGGCCGCCCTCCTCTCTACAGTCGGGGTTCTACCCGGGTGGGGTCCGGCTGCCCTCTTCTCTACAGTCGGGGTTCTCCCCTGGGTGGGGTCCGTCGGCCCTCCTCTCTATAGTCGGGGTTCTCCCCTGGGTGGGGTCTGGCTGCCCTCCTCTCTATAGTCGGGGTTCTCCCCTGGGTGGGGTCCGGCCGCCCTCCTCTCTACAGTCGGGGTTCTCCGCTGGGTGGGGTCCGGCCCTCCTCTCTACAGTCGGGGTTCTCCCCTGGGTGGGGTCCGGCCGCCCTCCTCTCTATAGTCGGGGTTCTCCCCTGGGTGGGGTCCGGCCGCCCTCCTCTCTACAGTCGGGGTTCTCCCCTGGGTGGGGTCCGGCTGCCCTCTTCTCTACAGTCGGGGTTCTCCCCTGGGTGGGGTCCGGCCGCCCTCCTCTCTGCAGTCGGGGTTCTCCCCTGGGTGGGGTCCGGCCGTCCTCCTCTCTACAGTCGGGGTTCTCCCCTGGGTGGGGTCCGGCCGCCCTCCTCTCTACAGTCGGGGTTCTCCCCTGGGTGGGGTCCGGCCCTCCTCTCTACAGTCGGGGTTCTCCCCTGGGTGGGGTCCGGCCGCCCTCCTCTCTACAGTCGGGGTTCTCCCCTGGGTGGGGTCCGGCCCTCCTCTCTACAGTCGGGGTTCTCTCCTGGGTGGGGTCCGGCCCTCCTCTCTATAGTCGGGGTTCTCCCCTGGGTGGGGTCTGGCCGCCCTCCTCTCTATAGTCGGGGTTCTCCCCTGGGTGGGGTCCGGCCCTCCTCTCTATAGTCGGGGTTCTCCCCTGGGTGGGGTCCGGCCCTCCTCTCTATAGTCGGGGTTCTCCCCTGGGTGGGGTCCGGCTGCCCTCCTCTCTATAGTCTGGGTTCTTCCCTGGGTGGGGTCCGGCCCTCCTCTCTATAGTCGGGGTTCTCCACTGGGTGGGGTCTGGCCGCCCTCCTCTCTACAGTCGGGGTTCTCCCCTGGGTGGGGTCCGGCCGCCCTCCTCTCTATAGTCTGGGTTCTCCCCTGGGTGGGGTCCGGCCCTCCTCTCTATAGTCGGGGTTCTCCCCTGGGTGGGGTCTGGCCGCCCTCCTCTCTATAGTCGGGGTTCTCCCCTGGGTGGGGTCCGGCCCTCCTCTCTATAGTCGGGGTTCTCCCCTGGGTGGGGTCCGGCCCTCCTCTCTATAGTCGGGGTTCTCCCCTGGGTGGGGTCCGGCTGCCCTCCTCTCTACAGTCGGGGTTCTCCCCTGGGTGGGGTCCGGCCGCCCTCCTCTCTACAGTCGGGGTTCTCCGCTGGGTGGGGTCCGGCCCTCCTCTCTACAGTCGGGGTTCTCCCCTGGGTGGGGTCCGGCTGCCCTCTTCTCTACAGTCGGGGTTCTCCCCTGGGTGGGGTCCGGCTGCCCTCCTCTCTACAGTCGGGGTTCTCCCCTGGGTGGGGTCCGGCCGCCCTCCTCTCTACAGTCGGGGTTCTCCCCTGGGTGGGGTCCGGCTGCCCTCCTCTCTATAGTCGGGGTTCTCCCCTGGGTGGGGTCCGGCTGCCCTCCTCTCTATAGTCGGGGTTCTCCCCTGGGTGGGGTCCGGCTGCCCTCTTCTCTACAGTCGGGGTTCTCCCCTGGGTGGGGTCCGGCCCTCCTCTCTACAGTCGGGGTTCTCCCCGGGTGGGGTCCGGCTGCCCTCTTCTCTACAGTCGGGGTTCTCCCCTGGGTGGGGTCTGGCTGCCCTCCTCTCTACAGTCGGGGTTCTCCCCTGGGTGGGGTCCGGCCCTCCTCTCTATAGTCGGGGTTCTCCCCTGGGTGGGGTCCGGCTGCCCTCCTCTCTACAGTCGGGGTTCTCCCCTGGGTGGGGTCCGGCCCTCCTCTCTATAGTCGGGGTTCTCCCCTGGGTGGGGTCCGGCTGCCCTCCTCTCTACAGTCGGGGTTCTCCCCTGGGTGGGGTCCGGCCGCCCTCCTCTCTACAGTCGGGGTTCTCCGCTGGGTGGGGTCCGGCCCTCCTCTCTACAGTCGGGGTTCTCCCCTGGGTGGGGTCCGGCTGCCCTCTTCTCTACAGTCGGGTTTCTCCCCTGGGTGGGGTCCGGCTGCCCTCCTCTCTACAGTCGGGGTTCTCCCCTGGGTGGGGTCCGGCCGCCCTCCTCTCTACAGTCGGGGTTCTCCCCTGGGTGGGGTCCGGCCGCCCTCCTCTCTACAGTCGGGGTTCTCCCCTGGGTGGGGTCCGGCCCTCCTCTCCACAGTCGGGGTTCTCTCCTGGGTGGGGTCCGGCCCTCCTCTCTATAGTCGGGGTTCTCCCCTGGGTGGGGTCTGGCCGCCCTCCTCTCTATAGTCGGGGTTCTCCCCTGGGTGGGGTCCGGCTGCCCTCCTCTCTATAGTCTGGGTTCTCCCCTGGGTGGGGTCCGGCCCTCCTCTCTATAGTCGGGGTTCTCCCCTGGGTGGGGTCTGGCCGCCCTCCTCTCTACAGTCGGGGTTCACCCCTGGGTGGGGTCCGGCCGCCCTCCTCTCTATAGTCTGGGTTCTCCCCTGGGTGGGGTCCGGCCCTCCTCTCTATAGTTGGGGTTCTCCCCTGGGTGGGGTCTGGCCGCCCTCCTCTCTATAGTCGGGGTTCTCCCCTGGGTGGGGTCCGGCCCTCCTCTCTATAGTTGGGGTTCTCCCCTGGGTGGGGTCCGGCCCTCCTCTCTATAGTCGGGGTTCTCCCCTGGGTGGGGTCCGGCCCTCCTCTCTACAGTCGGGGTTCTCCCCTGGGTGGGGTCCGGCCGTCCTCCTCTCTACAGTCGGGGTTCTCCGCTGGGTGGGGTCCGGCCCTCCTCTCTACAGTCGGGGTTCTCCCCTGGGTGGGGTCCGGCCCTCCTCTCTACAGTCGGGGTTCTCCCTCCTCTCTACAGTCGGGGTTCTCCCCTGGGTGGGGTCCGGCCGCCCTCCTCTCTACAGTCGGGGTTCTCCCCTGGGTGGGGTCCGGCCGCCCTCCTCTCTATAGTCTGGGTTCTCCCCTGGGTGGGGTCCGGCCCTCCTCTCTATAGTCGGGGTTCTCCCCTGGGTGGGGTCTGGCCGCCCTCCTCTCTATAGTCGGGGTTCTCCCCTGGGTGGGGTCCGGCCCTCCTCTCTATAGTCGGGGTTCTCCCCTGGGTGGGGTCCGGCCCTCCTCTCTATAGTCGGGGTTCTCCCCTGGGTGGGGTCCGGCTGCCCTCCTCTCTACAGTCGGGGTTCTCCCCTGGGTGGGGTCCGGCCGCCCTCCTCTCTACAGTCGGGGTTCTCCGCTGGGTGGGGTCCGGCCCTCCTCTCTACAGTCGGGGTTCTCCCCTGGGTGGGGTCGGCTGCCCTCTTCTCTACAGTCGGGGTTCTCCCCTGGGTGGGGTCCGGCTGCCCTCCTCTCTACAGTCGGGGTTCTCCCCTGGGTGGGGTCCGGCTGCCCTCTTCTCTACAGTCGGGGTTCTCCCCTGGGTGGGGTCCGGCTGCCCTCCTCTCTACAGTCGGGGTTCTCCCCTGGGTGGGGTCCGGCTGCCCTCCTCTCTACAGTCGGGGTTCTCCCCTGGGTGGGGTCCGGCTGCCCTCTTCTCTACAGTCGGGGTTCTCCCCTGGGTGGGGTCCGGCTGCCCTCCTCTCTACAGTCGGGGTTCTCCCCTGGGTGGGGTCCGGCCCTCCTCTCTATAGTCGGGGTTCTCCACTGGGTGGGGTCTGGCCGCCCTCCTCTCTACAGTCGGGGTTCTCCCCTGGGTGGGGTCCGGCCGCCCTCCTCTCTATAGTCTGGGTTCTCCCCTGGGTGGGGTCCGGCCCTCCTCTCTATAGTCGGGGTTCTCCCCTGGGTGGGGTCTGGCCGCCCTCCTCTCTATAGTCGGGGTTCTCCCCTGGGTGGGGTCCGGCCCTCCTCTCTATAGTCGGGGTTCTCCCCTGGGTGGGGTCCGGCCCTCCTCTCTATAGTCGGGGTTCTCCCCTGGGTGGGGTCCGGCTGCCCTCCTCTCTACAGTCGGGGTTCTCCCCTGGGTGGGGTCCGGCCGCCCTCCTCTCTACAGTCGGGGTTCTCCGTTGGGTGGGGTCCGGCCCTCCTCTCTACAGTCGGGGTTCTCCCCTGGGTGGGGTCCGGCTGCCCTCTTCTCTACAGTCGGGGTTCTCCCCTGGGTGGGGTCCGGCTGCCCTCCTCTCTACAGTCGGGGTTCTCCCCTGGGTGGGGTCCGGCCGCCCTCCTCTCTACAGTCGGGGTTCTCCCCTGGGTGGGGTCCGGCTGCCCTCCTCTTTATAGTCGGGGTTCTCCCCTGGGTGGGGTCCGGCTGCCCTCCTCTCTATAGTCGGGGTTCTCCCCTGGGTGGGGTCCGGCTGCCCTCTTCTCTACAGTCGGGGTTCTCCCCTGGGTGGGGTCCGGCCCTCCTCTCTACAGTCGGGGTTCTCCCCGGGTGGGGTCCGGCTGCCCTCTTCTCTACAGTCGGGGTTCTCCCCTGGGTGGGGTCTGGCTGCCCTCCTCTCTACAGTCGGGGTTCTCCCCTGGGTGGGGTCCGGCCGCCCTCCTCTCTACAGTCGGGGTTCTCCGCTGGGTGGGGTCCGGCCCTCCTCTCTACAGTCGGGGTTCTCCGCTGGGTGGGGTCCGGCCCTCCTCCCTACAGTCAGGGTTCTCCCCTGGGTGGGGTCCGGCTGCCCTCCTCTCTATAGTCGGGGTTCTCCCCTGGGTGGGGTCCGGCCGCCCTCCTCTCTACAGTCGGGGTTCTCCCCTGGGTGGGGTCCGGCTGCCCTCTTCTCTACAGTCGGGGTTCTCCCCTGGGTGGGGTCCGGCCGCCCTCCTCTCTGCAGTCGGGGTTCTCCCCTGGGTGGGGTCCGGCCGTCCTCCTCTCTACAGTCGGGGTTCTCCCCTGGGTGGGGTCCGGCCGCCCTCCTCTCTACTGTCGGGGTTCTCCCCTGGGTGGGGTCCGGCCCTCCTATCTACAGTCGGGGTTCTCCCCTGGGTGGGGTCCGGCCGCCCTCCTCTCTACAGTCGGGGTTCTCCCCTGGGTGGGGTCCGGCCCTCTCTACAGTCGGGGTTCTCCCCTGGGTGGGGTCCGGCCCTCCTCTCTATTGTCGGGGTTCTCCCCTGGGTGGGGTCCGGCCCTCCTCTCTATAGTCGGGGTTCTCCCCTGGGTATGGTCCGGCCGCCCTCCTCTCTACAGTCGGGGTTCTCCCCTGGGTGGGGTCCGGCCGCCCTCCTCTCTACAGTCGGGGTTCTCCCCTGGGTGGGGTCCGGCCCTCCTCTCTACAGTCGGGGTTCTCCCCTGGGTGGGGTCCGGCCGCCCTCCTCTCTACAGTCGGGGTTCTCCCCTGGGTGGGGTCCGGCCCTCCTCTCTACAGTCGGGGTTCTCTCCTGGGTGGGGTCCGGCCCTCCTCTCTATAGTCGGGGTTCTCCCCTGGGTGGGGTCTGGCCGCCCTCCTCTCTATAGTCGGGGTTCTCCCCTGGGTGGGGTCCGGCCCTCCTCTCTATAGTCGGGGTTCTCCCCTGGGTGGGGTCCGGCCCTCCTCTCTATAGTCGGGGTTCTCCCCTGGGTGGGGTCCGGCTGCCCTCCTCTCTATAGTCTGGGTTCTTCCCTGGGTGGGGTCCGGCCCTCCTCTCTATAGTCGGGGTTCTCCACTGGGTGGGGTCTGGCCGCCCTCCTCTCTACAGTCGGGGTTCTCCCCTGGGTGGGGTCCGGCCGCCCTCCTCTCTATAGTCTGGGTTCTCCCCTGGGTGGGGTCCGGCCCTCCTCTCTATAGTCGGGGTTCTCCCCTGGGTGGGGTCTGGCCGCCCTCCTCTCTATAGTCGGGGTTCTCCCCTGGGTGGGGTCCGGCCCTCCTCTCTATAGTCGGGGTTCTCCCCTGGGTGGGGTCCGGCCCTCCTCTCTATAGTCGGGGTTCTCCCCTGGGTGGGGTCCGGCTGCCCTCCTCTCTACAGTCGGGGTTCTCCCCTGGGTGGGGTCCGGCCGCCCTCCTCTCTACAGTCGGGGTTCTCCGCTGGGTGGGGTCCGGCCCTCCTCTCTACAGTCGGGGTTCTCCCCTGGGTGGGGTCCGGCTGCCCTCTTCTCTACAGTCGGGGTTCTCCCCTGGGTGGGGTCCGGCTGCCCTCCTCTCTACAGTCGGGGTTCTCCCCTGGGTGGGGTCCGGCCGCCCTCCTCTCTACAGTCGGGGTTCTCCCCTGGGTGGGGTCCGGCTGCCCTCCTCTCTATAGTCGGGGTTCTCCCCTGGGTGGGGTCCGGCTGCCCTCCTCTCTATAGTCGGGGTTCTCCCCTGGGTGGGGTCCGGCTGCCCTCTTCTCTACAGTCGGGGTTCTCCCCTGGGTGGGGTCCGGCCCTCCTCTCTACAGTCGGGGTTCTCCCCGGGTGGGGTCCGGCTGCCCTCTTCTCTACAGTCGGGGTTCTCCCCTGGGTGGGGTCTGGCTGCCCTCCTCTCTACAGTCGGGGTTCTCCCCTGGGTGGGGTCCGGCCCTCCTCTCTATAGTCGGGGTTCTCCCCTGGGTGGGGTCCGGCTGCCCTCCTCTCTACAGTCGGGGTTCTCCCCTGGGTGGGGTCCGGCCCTCCTCTCTATAGTCGGGGTTCTCCCCTGGGTGGGGTCCGGCTGCCCTCCTCTCTACAGTCGGGGTTCTCCCCTGGGTGGGGTCCGGCCGCCCTCCTCTCTACAGTCGGGGTTCTCCGCTGGGTGGGGTCCGGCCCTCCTCTCTACAGTCGGGGTTCTCCCCTGGGTGGGGTCCGGCTGCCCTCTTCTCTACAGTCGGGTTTCTCCCCTGGGTGGGGTCCGGCTGCCCTCCTCTCTACAGTCGGGGTTCTCCCCTGGGTGGGGTCCGGCCGCCCTCCTCTCTACAGTCGGGGTTCTCCCCTGGGTGGGGTCCGGCCGCCCTCCTCTCTACAGTCGGGGTTCTCCCCTGGGTGGGGTCCGGCCCTCCTCTCCACAGTCGGGGTTCTCTCCTGGGTGGGGTCCGGCCCTCCTCTCTATAGTCGGGGTTCTCCCCTGGGTGGGGTCTGGCCGCCCTCCTCTCTATAGTCGGGGTTCTCCCCTGGGTGGGGTCCGGCTGCCCTCCTCTCTATAGTCTGGGTTCTCCCCTGGGTGGGGTCCGGCCCTCCTCTCTATAGTCGGGGTTCTCCCCTGGGTGGGGTCTGGCCGCCCTCCTCTCTACAGTCGGGGTTCACCCCTGGGTGGGGTCCGGCCGCCCTCCTCTCTATAGTCTGGGTTCTCCCCTGGGTGGGGTCCGGCCCTCCTCTCTATAGTTGGGGTTCTCCCCTGGGTGGGGTCTGGCCGCCCTCCTCTCTATAGTCGGGGTTCTCCCCTGGGTGGGGTCCGGCCCTCCTCTCTATAGTTGGGGTTCTCCCCTGGGTGGGGTCCGGCCCTCCTCTCTATAGTCGGGGTTCTCCCCTGGGTGGGGTCCGGCCCTCCTCTCTACAGTCGGGGTTCTCCCCTGGGTGGGGTCCGGCCGTCCTCCTCTCTACAGTCGGGGTTCTCCGCTGGGTGGGGTCCGGCCCTCCTCTCTACAGTCGGGGTTCTCCCCTGGGTGGGGTCCGGCCCTCCTCTCTACAGTCGGGGTTCTCCCTCCTCTCTACAGTCGGGGTTCTCCCCTGGGTGGGGTCCGGCCGCCCTCCTCTCTACAGTCGGGGTTCTCCCCTGGGTGGGGTCCGGCCGCCCTCCTCTCTATAGTCTGGGTTCTCCCCTGGGTGGGGTCCGGCCCTCCTCTCTATAGTCGGGGTTCTCCCCTGGGTGGGGTCTGGCCGCCCTCCTCTCTATAGTCGGGGTTCTCCCCTGGGTGGGGTCCGGCCCTCCTCTCTATAGTCGGGGTTCTCCCCTGGGTGGGGTCCGGCCCTCCTCTCTATAGTCGGGGTTCTCCCCTGGGTGGGGTCCGGCTGCCCTCCTCTCTACAGTCGGGGTTCTCCCCTGGGTGGGGTCCGGCCGCCCTCCTCTCTACAGTCGGGGTTCTCCGCTGGGTGGGGTCCGGCCCTCCTCTCTACAGTCGGGGTTCTCCCCTGGGTGGGGTCGGCTGCCCTCTTCTCTACAGTCGGGGTTCTCCCCTGGGTGGGGTCCGGCTGCCCTCCTCTCTACAGTCGGGGTTCTCCCCTGGGTGGGGTCCGGCTGCCCTCTTCTCTACAGTCGGGGTTCTCCCCTGGGTGGGGTCCGGCTGCCCTCCTCTCTACAGTCGGGGTTCTCCCCTGGGTGGGGTCCGGCTGCCCTCCTCTCTACAGTCGGGGTTCTCCCCTGGGTGGGGTCCGGCTGCCCTCTTCTCTACAGTCGGGGTTCTCCCCTGGGTGGGGTCCGGCTGCCCTCCTCTCTACAGTCGGGGTTCTCCCCTGGGTGGGGTCCGGCCCTCCTCTCTATAGTCGGGGTTCTCCACTGGGTGGGGTCTGGCCGCCCTCCTCTCTACAGTCGGGGTTCTCCCCTGGGTGGGGTCCGGCCGCCCTCCTCTCTATAGTCTGGGTTCTCCCCTGGGTGGGGTCCGGCCCTCCTCTCTATAGTCGGGGTTCTCCCCTGGGTGGGGTCTGGCCGCCCTCCTCTCTATAGTCGGGGTTCTCCCCTGGGTGGGGTCCGGCCCTCCTCTCTATAGTCGGGGTTCTCCCCTGGGTGGGGTCCGGCCCTCCTCTCTATAGTCGGGGTTCTCCCCTGGGTGGGGTCCGGCTGCCCTCCTCTCTACAGTCGGGGTTCTCCCCTGGGTGGGGTCCGGCCGCCCTCCTCTCTACAGTCGGGGTTCTCCGTTGGGTGGGGTCCGGCCCTCCTCTCTACAGTCGGGGTTCTCCCCTGGGTGGGGTCCGGCTGCCCTCTTCTCTACAGTCGGGGTTCTCCCCTGGGTGGGGTCCGGCTGCCCTCCTCTCTACAGTCGGGGTTCTCCCCTGGGTGGGGTCCGGCCGCCCTCCTCTCTACAGTCGGGGTTCTCCCCTGGGTGGGGTCCGGCTGCCCTCCTCTTTATAGTCGGGGTTCTCCCCTGGGTGGGGTCCGGCTGCCCTCCTCTCTATAGTCGGGGTTCTCCCCTGGGTGGGGTCCGGCTGCCCTCTTCTCTACAGTCGGGGTTCTCCCCTGGGTGGGGTCCGGCCCTCCTCTCTACAGTCGGGGTTCTCCCCGGGTGGGGTCCGGCTGCCCTCTTCTCTACAGTCGGGGTTCTCCCCTGGGTGGGGTCTGGCTGCCCTCCTCTCTACAGTCGGGGTTCTCCCCTGGGTGGGGTCCGGCCGCCCTCCTCTCTACAGTCGGGGTTCTCCGCTGGGTGGGGTCCGGCCCTCCTCTCTACAGTCGGGGTTCTCCGCTGGGTGGGGTCCGGCCCTCCTCCCTACAGTCAGGGTTCTCCCCTGGGTGGGGTCCGGCTGCCCTCCTCTCTATAGTCGGGGTTCTCCCCTGGGTGGGGTCCGGCCGCCCTCCTCTCTACAGTCGGGGTTCTCCCCTGGGTGGGGTCCGGCTGCCCTCTTCTCTACAGTCGGGGTTCTCCCCTGGGTGGGGTCCGGCCGCCCTCCTCTCTGCAGTCGGGGTTCTCCCCTGGGTGGGGTCCGGCCGTCCTCCTCTCTACAGTCGGGGTTCTCCCCTGGGTGGGGTCCGGCCGCCCTCCTCTCTACTGTCGGGGTTCTCCCCTGGGTGGGGTCCGGCCCTCCTATCTACAGTCGGGGTTCTCCCCTGGGTGGGGTCCGGCCGCCCTCCTCTCTACAGTCGGGGTTCTCCCCTGGGTGGGGTCCGGCCCTCTCTACAGTCGGGGTTCTCCCCTGGGTGGGGTCCGGCCCTCCTCTCTATTGTCGGGGTTCTCCCCTGGGTGGGGTCCGGCCCTCCTCTCTATAGTCGGGGTTCTCCCCTGGGTATGGTCCGGCCGCCCTCCTCTCTACAGTCGGGGTTCTCCCCTGGGTGGGGTCCGGCCGCCCTCCTCTCTACAGTCGGGGTTCTACCCGGGTGGGGTCCGGCTGCCCTCTTCTCTACAGTCGGGGTTCTCCCCTGGGTGGGGTCCGTCGGCCCTCCTCTCTATAGTCGGGGTTCTCCCCTGGGTGGGGTCTGGCTGCCCTCCTCTCTATAGTCGGGGTTCTCCCCTGGGTGGGGTCCGGCCGCCCTCCTCTCTACAGTCGGGGTTCTCCGCTGGGTGGGGTCCGGCCCTCCTCTCTACAGTCGGGGTTCTCCCCTGGGTGGGGTCCGGCCGCCCTCCTCTCTATAGTCGGGGTTCTCCCCTGGGTGGGGTCCGGCCGCCCTCCTCTCTACAGTCGGGGTTCTCCCCTGGGTGGGGTCCGGCTGCCCTCTTCTCTACAGTCGGGGTTCTCCCCTGGGTGGGGTCCGGCCGCCCTCCTCTCTGCAGTCGGGGTTCTCCCCTGGGTGGGGTCCGGCCGTCCTCCTCTCTACAGTCGGGGTTCTCCCCTGGGTGGGGTCCGGCCGCCCTCCTCTCTACAGTCGGGGTTCTCCCCTGGGTGGGGTCCGGCCCTCCTCTCTACAGTCGGGGTTCTCCCCTGGGTGGGGTCCGGCCGCCCTCCTCTCTACAGTCGGGGTTCTCCCCTGGGTGGGGTCCGGCCCTCCTCTCTACAGTCGGGGTTCTCTCCTGGGTGGGGTCCGGCCCTCCTCTCTATAGTCGGGGTTCTCCCCTGGGTGGGGTCTGGCCGCCCTCCTCTCTATAGTCGGGGTTCTCCCCTGGGTGGGGTCCGGCCCTCCTCTCTATAGTCGGGGTTCTCCCCTGGGTGGGGTCCGGCCCTCCTCTCTATAGTCGGGGTTCTCCCCTGGGTGGGGTCCGGCTGCCCTCCTCTCTATAGTCTGGGTTCTTCCCTGGGTGGGGTCCGGCCCTCCTCTCTATAGTCGGGGTTCTCCACTGGGTGGGGTCTGGCCGCCCTCCTCTCTACAGTCGGGGTTCTCCCCTGGGTGGGGTCCGGCCGCCCTCCTCTCTATAGTCTGGGTTCTCCCCTGGGTGGGGTCCGGCCCTCCTCTCTATAGTCGGGGTTCTCCCCTGGGTGGGGTCTGGCCGCCCTCCTCTCTATAGTCGGGGTTCTCCCCTGGGTGGGGTCCGGCCCTCCTCTCTATAGTCGGGGTTCTCCCCTGGGTGGGGTCCGGCCCTCCTCTCTATAGTCGGGGTTCTCCCCTGGGTGGGGTCCGGCTGCCCTCCTCTCTACAGTCGGGGTTCTCCCCTGGGTGGGGTCCGGCCGCCCTCCTCTCTACAGTCGGGGTTCTCCGCTGGGTGGGGTCCGGCCCTCCTCTCTACAGTCGGGGTTCTCCCCTGGGTGGGGTCCGGCTGCCCTCTTCTCTACAGTCGGGGTTCTCCCCTGGGTGGGGTCCGGCTGCCCTCCTCTCTACAGTCGGGGTTCTCCCCTGGGTGGGGTCCGGCCGCCCTCCTCTCTACAGTCGGGGTTCTCCCCTGGGTGGGGTCCGGCTGCCCTCCTCTCTATAGTCGGGGTTCTCCCCTGGGTGGGGTCCGGCTGCCCTCCTCTCTATAGTCGGGGTTCTCCCCTGGGTGGGGTCCGGCTGCCCTCTTCTCTACAGTCGGGGTTCTCCCCTGGGTGGGGTCCGGCCCTCCTCTCTACAGTCGGGGTTCTCCCCGGGTGGGGTCCGGCTGCCCTCTTCTCTACAGTCGGGGTTCTCCCCTGGGTGGGGTCTGGCTGCCCTCCTCTCTACAGTCGGGGTTCTCCCCTGGGTGGGGTCCGGCCCTCCTCTCTATAGTCGGGGTTCTCCCCTGGGTGGGGTCCGGCTGCCCTCCTCTCTACAGTCGGGGTTCTCCCCTGGGTGGGGTCCGGCCCTCCTCTCTATAGTCGGGGTTCTCCCCTGGGTGGGGTCCGGCTGCCCTCCTCTCTACAGTCGGGGTTCTCCCCTGGGTGGGGTCCGGCCGCCCTCCTCTCTACAGTCGGGGTTCTCCGCTGGGTGGGGTCCGGCCCTCCTCTCTACAGTCGGGGTTCTCCCCTGGGTGGGGTCCGGCTGCCCTCTTCTCTACAGTCGGGGTTCTCCCCTGGGTGGGGTCCGGCTGCCCTCCTCTCTACAGTCGGGGTTCTCCCCTGGGTGGGGTCCGGCCGCCCTCCTCTCTACAGTCGGGGTTCTCCCCTGGGTGGGGTCCGGCTGCCCTCCTCTCTATAGTCGGGGTTCTCCCCTGGGTGGGGTCCGGCTGCCCTCCTCTCTATAGTCGGGGTTCTCCCCTGGGTGGGGTCCGGCTGCCCTCTTCTCTACAGTCGGGGTTCTCCCCTGGGTGGGGTCCGGCCCTCCTCTCTACAGTCGGGGTTCTCCCCGGGTGGGGTCCGGCTGCCCTCTTCTCTACAGTCGGGGTTCTCCCCTGGGTGGGGTCTGGCTGCCCTCCTCTCTACAGTCGGGGTTCTCCCCTGGGTGGGGTCCGGCCGCCCTCCTCTCTACAGTCGGGGTTCTCCGCTGGGTGGGGTCCGGCCCTCCTCCCTACAGTCGGGGTTCTCCCCTGGGTGGGGTCCGGCTGCCCTCCTCTCTATAGTCGGGGTTCTCCCCTGGGTGGGGTCCGGCCGCCCTCCTCTCTACAGTCGGGGTTCTCCCCTGGGTGGGGTCCGGCTGCCCTCTTCTCTACAGTCGGGGTTCTCCCCTGGGTAAGGTCCGTCGGCCCTCCTCTCTACAGTCGGGGTTCTCCCCTGGGTGGGGTCCGGCCGCCCTCCTCTCTATAGTCGGGGTTCTCCCCTGGGTGGGGTCCGGCCGCCCTCCTCTCTACAGTCGGGGTTCTCCCCTGGGTGGGGTCCGGCTGCCCTCTTCTCTACAGTCGGGGTTCTCCCCTGGGTGGGGTCCGGCCGCCCTCCTCTCTGCAGTCGGGGTTCTCCCCTGGGTGGGGTCCGGCCGTCCTCCTCTCTACAGTCGGGGTTCTCCCCTGGGTAGGGTCCGGCCGCCCTCCTCTCTACAGTCGGGGTTCTCCCCTGGGTGGGGTCCGGCCCTCCTCTCTACAGTCGGGGTTCTCCCCTGGGTGGGGTCCGGCCGCCCTCCTCTCTACAGTCGGGGTTCTCCCCTGGGTGGGGTCCGGCCCTCCTCTCTACAGTCGGGGTTCTTTCCTGGGTGGGGTCCGGCCCTCCTCTCTATAGTCGGGGTTCTCCCCTGGGTGGGGTCTGGCCGCCCTCCTCTCTATAGTCGGGGTTCTCCCCTGGGTGGGGTCCGGCCCTCCTCTCTATAGTCGGGGTTCTCCCCTGGGTGGGGTCCGGCCCTCCTCTCTATAGTCGGGGTTCTCCCCTGGGTGGGGTCCGGCTGCGCTCCTCTCTATAGTCTGGGTTCTCCCCTGGGTGGGGTCCGGCCCTCCTCTCTATAGTCGGGGTTCTCCCCTGGGTGGGGTCTGGCCGCCCTCCTCTCTACAGTCGGGGTTCTCCCCTGGGTGGGGTCCGGCCGCCCTCCTCTCTATAGTCTGGGTTCTCCCCTGGGTGGGGTCCGGCCCTCCTCTCTATAGTTGGGGTTCTCCCCTGGGTGGGGTCTGGCCACCCTCCTCTCTATAGTCGGGGTTCTCCCCTGGGTGGGGTCCGGCCCTCCTCTCTATAGTTGGGGTTCTCCCCTGGGTGGGGTCCGGCCCTCCTCTCTATAGTCGGGGTTCTCCCCTGGGTGGGGTCCGGCCCTCCTCTCTACAGTCGGGGTTCTCCCCTGGGTGGGGTCCGGCCGCCCTCCTCTCTACAGTCGGGGTTCTCCGCTGGGTGGGGTCCGGCCCTCCTCTCTACAGTCGGGGTTCTCCCCTGGGTGGGGTCCGGCCCTCCTCTCTACAGTCGGGGTTCTCCCTCCTCTCTACAGTCGGGGTTCTCCCCTGGGTGGGGTCCGGCCGCCCTCCTCTCTACAGTCGGGGTTCTCCCCTGGGTGGGGTCCGGCCGCCCTCCTCTCTATAGTCTGGGTTCTCCCCTGGGTGGGTTCCGGCCCTCCTCTCTATAGTCGGGGTTGTCCCCTGGGTGGGGTCTGGCCGCCCTCCTCTCTATAGTCGGGGTTCTCCCCTGGGTGGGGTCCGGCCCTCCTCTCTATAGTCGGGGTTCTCCCCTGGGTGGGGTCCGGCCCTCCTCTCTATAGTCGGGGTTCTCCCCTGGGTGGGGTCCGGCTGCCCTCCTCTCTACAGTCGGGGTTCTCCCCTGGGTGGGGTCCGGCCGCCCTCCTCTCTACAGTCGGGGTTCTCCGCTGGGTGGGGTCCGGCCCTCCTCTCTACAGTCGGGGTTCTCCCCTGGGTGGGGTCCGGCTGCCCTCTTCTCTACAGTCGGGGTTCTCCCCTGGGTGGGGTCCGGCTGCCCTCCTCTCTACAGTCGGGGTTCTCCCCTGGGTGGGGTCCGGCCGCCCTCCTCTCTACAGTCGGGGTTCTCCCCTGGGTGGGGTCCGGCTGCCCTCCTCTCTATAGTCGGGGTTCTCCCCTGGGTGGGGTCCGGCTGCCTTCCTCTCTATAGTCGGGGTTCTCCCCTGGGTGGGGTCCGGCTGCCCTCTTCTCTACAGTCGGGGTTCTTCCCTGGGTGGGGTCCGGCCCTCCTCTCTACAGTCGGGGTTCTCCCCGGGTGGGGTCCGGCTGCCCTCTTCTCTACAGTCGGGGTTCTCCCCTGGGTGGGGTCTGGCTGCCCTCCTCTCTACAGTCGGGGTTCTCCCCTGGGTGGGGTCCGGCCGCCCTCCTCTCTACAGTCGGGGTTCTCCGCTGGGTGGGGTCCGGCCCTCCTCCCTACAGTCGGGGTTCTCCCCTGGGTGGGGTCCGGCTGCCCTCCTCTCTATAGTCGGGGTTCTCCCCTGGGTGGGGTCCGGCCGCCCTCCTCTCTACAGTCGGGGTTCTCCCCTGGGTGGGGTCCGGCTGCCCTCTTCTCTACAGTCGGGGTTCTCCCCTGGGTGGGGTCCGGCCGCCCTCCTCTCTGCAGTCGGGGTTCTCCCCTGGGTGGGGTCCGGCCGTCCTCCTCTCTACAGTCGGGGTTCTCCCCTGGGTGGGGTCCGGCCGCCCTCCTCTCTACAGTCGGGGTTCTCCCCTGGGTGGGGTCCGGCCCTCCTCTCTACAGTCGGGGTTCTCCCCTGGGTGGGGTCCGGCCGCCCTCCTCTCTACAGTCGGGGTTCTCCCCTGGGTGGGGTCCGGCCCTCTCTACAGTCGGGGTTCTCCCCTGGGTGGGGTCCGGCCCTCCTCTCTATAGTCGGGGTTCTCCCCTGGGTGGGGTCCGGCCCTCCTCTCTATAGTCGGGGTTCTCCCCTGGGTATGGTCCGGCCGCCCTCCTCTCTACAGTCGGGGTTCTCCCCTGGGTGGGGTCCGGCCGCCCTCCTCTCTACAGTCGGGGTTCTCCCCGGGTGGGGTCCGGCTGCCCTCTTCTCTACAGTCGGGGTTCTCCCCTGGGTGGGGTCCGTCGGCCCTCCTCTCTATAGTCGGGGTTCTCCCCTGGGTGGGATCCGGCCGCCCTCCTCTCTACAGTCGGGGTTCTCCGCTGGGTGGGGTCCGGCCCTCCTCTCTACAGTCGGGGTTCTCCACTGGGTGGGGTCCGGCCGCCCTCCTCTCTACAGTCGGGGTTCTCCCCTGGGTGGGGTCCGGCCCTCCTCTCTATAGTCGGGGTTCTCCCCTGGGTGGGGTCCGGCCCTCCTCTCTATAGTCGGGGTTCTCCCCTGGGTATGGTCCGGCCGCCCTCCTCTCTACAGTCGGGGTTCTCCCCTGGGTGGGGTCCGGCCGCCCTCCTCTCTACAGTCGGGGTTCTTCCCGGGTGGGGTCCGGCTGCCCTCTTCTCTACAGTCGGGGTTCTCCCCTGGGTGGGGTCCGTCGGCCCTCCTCTCTATAGTCGGGGTTCTCCCCTGGGTATGGTCCGGCCGCCCTCCTCTCTACAGTCGGGGTTCTCCCCTGGGTGGGGTCCGGCCGCCCTCCTCTCTATAGTCGGGGTTCTCCCCTGGGTGGGGTCCGGCCGCCCTCCTCTCTACAGTCGGGGTTCTCCCCTGGGTGGGGTCCGGCTGCCCTCTTCTCTACAGTCGGGGTTCTCCCCTGGGTGGGGTCCGGCCGCCCTCCTCTCTGCAGTCGGGGTTCTCCCCTGGGTGGGGTCCGGCTGCCCTCTTCTCTACAGTCGGGGTTCTCCCCTGGGTGGGGTCCGGCCGCCCTCCTCTCTGCAATCGGGGTTCTCCCCTGGGTGGGGTCCGGCTGCCCTCTTCTCTACAGTCGGGGTTCTCCCCTGGGTGGGGTCCGGCCGCCCTCCTCTCTGCAGTCGGGGTTCTCCCCTGGGTGGGGTCCGGCCCTCCTCTCTACAGTCGGGGTTCTCCCCTGGGTGGGGTCCGGCCGCCCTCCTCTCTACAGTCGGGGTTCTCCCCTGGGTGGGGTCCGGCCCTCCTCTCTATAGTCGGGGTTCTCCCCTGGGTGGGGTCCGGCCCTCCTCTCTATAGTCGGGGTTCTCCCCTGGGTGGGGTCCGGCTGCCCTCCTCTCTATAGTCTGGGTTCTCCCCTGGGTGGGGTCCAGCCCTCCTCTCTATAGTCGGGGTTCTCCCCTGGGTGGGGTCTGGCCGCCCTCCTCTCTACAGTCGGGGTTCTCCCCTGGGTGGGGTCCGGCCGCCCTCCTCTCTATAGTCTGGGTTCTCCCCTGGGTGGGGTCCGGCCCTCCTCTCTATATTCGGGGTTCTCCCCTGGGTGGGGTCTGGCCGCCCTCCTCTCTATAGTCGGGGTTCTCCCCTGGGTGGGGTCCGGCCCTCCTCTCTATAGTTGGGGTTCTCCCCTGGGTGGGGTCCGGCCCTCCTCTCTACAGTCGGGGTTCTCCCCTGGGTGGGGTCCGGCCGCCCTCCTCTCTACAGTCGGGGTTCTCCGCTGGGTGGGGTCCGGCCCTCCTCTCTACAGTCGGGGTTCTCCCCTGGGTGGGGTCCGGCCCTCCTCTCTACAGTCGGGGTTCTCCCTCCTCTCTACAGTCGGGGTTCTCTCCTGGGTGGGGTCCGGCCGCCCTCCTCTCTATAGTCGGGGTTCTCCCCTGGGTGGGGTCTGGCCGCCCTCCTCTCTACAGTCGGGGTTCTCCCCTGGGTGGGGTCCGGCCGCCCTCCTCTCTATAGTCTGGGTTCTCCCCTGGGTGGGGTCCGGCCCTCCTCTCTATATTCGGGGTTCTCCCCTGGGTGGGGTCTGGCCGCCCTCCTCTCTATAGTCGGGGTTCTCCCCTGGGTGGGGTCCGGCCCTCCTCTCTATAGTTGGGGTTCTCCCCTGGGTGGGGTCCGGCCCTCCTCTCTATAGTCGGGGTTCTCCCCTGGGTGGGGTCCGGCCCTCCTCTCTACAGTCGGGGTTCTCCCCTGGGTGGGGTCCGGCCGCCCTCCTCTCTACAGTCGGGGTTCTCCGCTGGGTGGGGTCCGGCCCTCCTCTCTACAGTCGGGGTTCTCCCCTGGGTGGGGTCCGGCCCTCCTCTCTACAGTCGGGGTTCTCCCTCCTCTCTACAGTCGGGGTTCTCCCTCCTCTCTACAGTCGGGGTTCTCTCCTGGGTGGGGTCCGGCCGCCCTCCTCTCTACAGTCGGGGTTCTCCCCTGGGTGGGGTCCGGCTGCCTACCCACAATCACAGGCTGAGGGTTTGTGACTTTGTGTGAGTCACGCTGTCAGTAATTAGATCCAGCTCCGCTGAGGGCTCGTGAGGAGGAGGAGGAGGGCGACGCGGCTCCTTCCTCTGCTCAGAAGTGGTGATTCTGAGAGGAAGAGCGATGCCTGCAGGGAGCGCAGGATAGGTGAGACATTCTGCAGCGGAAGTGGCGCCTGCAGAGCATTGTGACAGACTCCGGCTGTGCTGCAGCTGTGGTAGCACTGATGTCTGCTCTGCTGCGCAGCTGTGGGACGCTGGGCGGGAGATCTTCTGTACTACAGGGCATTAGTGTGGGGTGAGGCTGAGACATCAGGACACCCGTCCTCCGCTCTGTGCCAGCACTCAGATCGTCTGCCCCTCAGGTCACAAGCTTAGTGACAATGCTGAATTGGGGGCATGAGGAGGACTGGGACGCCTAACAGCAGAGACGGACTCCTGGTACTGGCTGGTCTCCCAGGGTATACCTGGTACTGGCTGCTCTCCCAGGGTATACCTGGTACTGGCTGCTCTCCCAGGGTATACCTAGTACTGGCTGGTCCCCCAGGGTATACCTAGTACTGGCTGCTCTCCCAGGGTATACCTAGTACTGGCTGGTCTCCCGGGGTATACCTAGTACTGGCTGGTCTCCCGGGGTATACCTAGTACTGGCTGGTCCCCCAGGGTATACCTAGTACTGGCTGGTCCCCCAGGGTATACCTAGTACTGGCTGCTCTCCCAGGGTATACCTGGTACTGGCTGGTCTCCCGGGGTATACCTAGTACTGGCTGCTCTCCCAGGGTATACCTAGTACTGGCTGGTCTCCCAGGGTATACCTGGTACTGGCTGCTCTCCCAGGGTATACCTGGTACTGGCTGCTCTCCCAGGGTATACCTAGTACTGGCTGGTCTCCCGGGGTATACCTAGTACTGGCTGGTCTCCCAGGGTATACCTGGTACTGGCTGCTCTCCCAGGGTATACCTGGTACTGGCTGCTCTCCCAGGGTATACCTAGTACTGGCTGGTCCCCCAGGGTATACCTAGTACTGGCTGGTCCCCCAGGGTATACCTAGTACTGGCTGGTCCCTTGTGGTATGCCTAGTACTGGCTGGTCTCCCAGGGTATACCTAGTACTGGCTGGTCTCCCGGGGTATACCTAGTACTGGCTGGTCTCCCGGGGTATACCTAGTACTGGCTGGTCCCCCAGGGTATACCTAGTACTGGCTGGTCCCTTGTGGTATGCCTAGTACTGGCTGGTCTCCCAGGGTATACCTAGTACTGGCTGGTCCCCCGGGTATACTTGGTACTGGCTGGTCCCCCAGGGTATACCTAGTACTGGCAGGTTCCCCAGGGTATACCTGGTACTGGCTGGTCTCCCGTTGTTTACCTGGTACTGGCTGGTCACCCGGGGTATACCTGGTACTGGCTGGTCACCCGGGGTATACCTAGTACTGGCTGGTCCACTGCGGTATACCTAGTACTGACTGGTCCCTTGCGGTATACCTAGTACTGGCTGGTCCCTTGTGGTATACCTAGTACTGGCTGGTCACCCGGGGTATACCTGGTACTGGCTGGCACTTCATGGAATACCAGATACGTGCTTGCACCCTGGGATACACCTGATACTGGTGGGCACCCTGGGGCTCTGTCAGTAGGGGGTGCACACCAGAAAACCTTCCATAAATGGATCCCTGGACCTCTTGTATTGGTGGGCGCCCAAGAGACATTGGTGCAGTGTCTGATCGGGATGACTGCAGGATGCATGATGTGATGTCTGCGGGGGCGCCAGCGGAGACTCCTCTCAGTGGCCGAGGGGGGAGTCCTCTCAGTGGCCGAGGGGGGAGTCCTCTCAGTGGCCGAGGGGGGAGTCCTCTCAGTGGCCGAGGGGGGAGTCCTCTCAGTGGCCGAGGGGGGAGTCCTCACAGTGGTCGAGGGGGGAGTCCTCTCAGTGGCCGAGGGGGGAGTCCTCTCAGTGGCCGAGGGGGGAGTCCTCTCAGTGGCCGAGGGGGGAGTCCTCTCAGTGGCCGAGGGGGGAGTCCTCTCAGTGGCCGAGGGGGGAGTCCTCTCAGTGGTCGCGGGGGACTCCTTTCAGTGGCCGCGGGGGACCCCTCTGTGGCTGCGAGGCACTCCTCTCAGTGGCCGCGGGGGTCTCCTCTCAGTGGTCGCGAGGGTCTCCTTTCAGTGGGCGCGGGGTCTCCTCTCAGTGGCCGCGGGGGTCTCCTCTCAATGGCCGCGGGGGTCTCCTCTCTGGCCGTCGGGGACTCCTCTCAGTGGACGCGGCGGACCCCTATCAGTGGCTGCGGGCGATGCGCCTCTGTGGCCGCTGGTGACTCCTCTCTGTGGCTGCGGGGGTATCCTCTCTGTGGCTGCGGGGGTCTCCTCTCTGTGGCTGCGGGGGTCTCCTCTCTGTGACTGCGGGGGACTCCTCTCTGTGGCTGCAGGGGACTCCTCTCTGTGGCTGCGGGGGACTCCTCTCTGTGGCTGCAGGGGACTCCTCTCTGTGGCTGCGGGGGACTCCTCTCTGTGGCCGTGGGGGATGCCCCACTGTGGCTGCGGGGGACTCCTCTCTGTGGCCGCGGGGTTCGCCCCTCTGTGGTCTCAAGTGACTTCTCTCTGTGGACTCCTCTCTGTGGCCGCGGGGGACTCCTCTCTGTGGCCGCGGGGGACTCCTCTCTGTGGCCACGGGGGACTCCTCTCTGTGGCTGCGGGGGACTCCTCTCTGTGGCTGCGGTGGACTCCTTTCGGGGGACTCTTCTCTGTGGCTGCGGGGGACTCCTATCGGGGGACTCCTCTCTGTGGCTGCGGAGGACTCCTCTCGGGGGACTCCTCTCTGTGGCCGCGGGGCACTCCTCTCTGTGGCATGCGGGGGACTCCTCTCGGGGGACTCCTCTCTGTGGCATGCGGGGGACTCCTCTCGGACTCCTCTCTGTGGCATGCGGGGGACTCCTCTCGGACTCCTCTCTGTGGCTGCGGGGGACTCCTCAGGGACTCCTCTCTGTGGCTGCGGGGGACTCCTCTCGGGGGACTCCTCTCTGTGGCTGCGGGGGACTCCTCAGGGACTCCTCTCTGTGGCTGCGGGGGACTCCTCTCGGGGGACTCCTCTCTGTGGCCGCGGGGGACGCCCCTCCGTACATATGCAGATGCCAGGGCTCCGCTGTCATTTGTCTCTCTTCACAGGTTGGAGCGTCTGCAGAGAATCGTCAGCAAGCTGCAGATGGAGTCCGGACTGTGCGAGGAGCAGCTGAACCAGGCGGACGCCTTACTGCAGACGGTGAGTGCCGGCTGCCACTGCAGAGGAAAGTTCCAGCATTTCTCATTCTCCAGTGACTCGGGTGATGCAGTAACTAAGGGGGCTTGCTGTTGCCGTTGGTGCTAATGACCTCTGTCTTTCCAGAATATCCGCCTCCTGAATGCTGGAAAGCCGCTTCAGCGGGCCGCAGACATCGAGCGGGACCTGGACAAGGCTGACTCCATGATCCGGATACTCTTCAACGATGTGCAGGCACTTAAGGATGGACGCCATCCGCAGGGCGAGCAGATGTATCGCAGGTATCCCGCAGACCAGGGTGGAGGGACTTCTGGAGGAGTGTGTGCTCAGAGATGACGGGTGTGACATCAGATGCGTCGGGCGGAGCGACAGACGGCCCGCAGGTCTCATTCTAGATGTTTGTGTTATCAGAGTCTACCGCCTCCACGAGCGCCTGGTCGCCATCCGCACCGAGTACAACCTGCGGATAAAGTCTGGAGCCTCCCAGGTCATCACCCAGGTCACCCACGTGACGCAGCAGTCTGTCCGCCAAGACGTGGATGAGGTCACCCTGCGCTACCTTCAGGATCTGCTCGGCTGGGTGGAAGAGAACCAGAAACGCATCAATTCGGCAGAGTGGGGCTCCGACCTCCCCAGCGTAGAGTCGCAGCTCGGCAGTCACCGCGGCCTGCACCAGTCCATCAACGAGTTCCGATCAAAGATTGAACGAGCGCGGGCTGACGAGGTGACTGTCCTCACGATGGTGACCCCAAATGTTTCCACGGGTGGGGGGTGATGTAGGAAATAAGCATGAGACTCCACAAACATTGCCTCTTATATAATGTCTGACATGTCTTCTGTGTCCAGGCTCACATGTCAGGGACGCGGGGAAACTATCAGGAATATCTGGGAAAACTGGATTTACTATATGCCAAGCTGCTGGTGAGTCCTCGGGGCTGTATGTGGTGGTCACAGGCAACTGCTCGCCATCACCTGCCATATGATTCTTCATGGTAATTGAGGGTTTCCATCTCTTTCCAGAACTCCTCCAAGGCCAGACTGCGAAACCTGGAAAGCCTCCACGCGTTTGTGGCTGCTGCAACCAAAGAGCTCATGTGGCTGAACGATAAGGAAGAGGAAGAAGTGAACTTCGACTGGAGCGACCGTAACACCAACATGACCAGCAAAAAAGACAACTACTCCGTAAGGAAGGGTCCAGGAGATTAGGGGCATTCAGGAGATGAGGGCACATTTGGCAGGTGGAAAGCAAGGTCTGGGAGATGAGGAGACATTCAGGAGATGGAGTGAAAGGTCCACGAGGTGAGGGGACATTTGAGAGATGGAACAAAGGGTCCAGGAGATGAGGGGATGTTCAGGAGATGGAGTGAAGGGTCCAGGAGATGAGGGGATGTTTAGGAGATGGAGTGAAGGGTCCAGGAGATGAGGGGACATTTGGGAGATGGAACAAAGGGTCCAGGAGATGAGGGGATGTTCAGGAGATGGAGTGAAAGGTCCAGGAGATGAGGGGATGTTGAGGAGAAGAGGGGACCTTCAGGAGGTGAAGCATAGGGTCTGAGTAATAGGAGGAACTATAAAATAATTGACTGTGAATAATGGAGATGAGATAATGGTCAAACAGATGAGGACAAGGATAGAGATTAGCTTCTTGGGGTTATTTCCACGTTAAGGGGAGTCGCATGTGAGGACCTAATATGTGTCCCAATAATGGACGTCACATTCAGGTTCACTAAGGAGATGGAGGGTCCTGGAGCGAGCAGGAGCGGCGGGTCTGTGGGGAATGGTATAGAAGAGCAGATAAGATCAGATGTGCTCTGGGGGAGGGCAGAAAATTCTGGGGTGAGACCGGTTTTGGAGAATCCCACCTGAGACATTCTCTCGCCCACCTCACACTCACCTCTCTCTCTGCAGGGTTTAATGCGGGAGCTTGAACTGAAGGAAAAAAAGATAAAGGAAATTCAGAGTACGGGCGACCGACTTCTCCGAGAAGATCATCCTGGTAAATCTACAGTGGAGGTGAGGACGTGTCTTTGGCCAACAGATGTGGCTCCTTCTGAGGTCCATGGTTTATGGGACATGATAAGATGGGGGAACAATGTGGGGACATGTCCTGATACAACGTGATGTGGCCCAGTGCGGGACACGGCGTGGGACGCGACCCAATGCAGGGCATGGCGTGGGACACTGCACAATGTGGGGCACGGCGTGGGATGCGGCTCAATGCAGGGCGCAGCGTGGGACACTGCACAATGTGGGGCGCAGCGTGGGATGCGACACAATGTAGGGCGCAGCATGGGATGCAGCACAATGCAGGGCGCAGCATGGGACACTGCACAATGCAGGGCGCAGCGTGGGACACTGCACAATGTGGGGCGCAGCGTGGGATGCGACACAATGTGGGGCGCAGCGTGGGATGCGACACAATGTGGGGCGCAGCGTGGGATGCGACACAATGTAGGGTGCAGCATGGGATGCGGCACAATGCAGGGCGCAGCGTGGGACACTGCACAATGTGGGGCACGGCGTGGGATGCGGCTCAATGCAGGGCACAGCGTGGGACACTGCACAATGCAGGGCGCAGCGTGGGACACAGCACAATGCAGGGCGCAGCGTGGGACACTGCACAATGCAGGGCGCAGCGTGGGACACAGCACAATGCAGGGCGCAGCGTGGGACTCAGCACAATGCAGGGCGCAGCGTGGGACACTGCACAATGCAGGGCGCAGCATAGGACACAGCACAATGCGGGGCGCAGCATGGGATGCGGCACAATGCAGGGCGCAGCGTGGGACACTGCACAATGCAGGGCGCAGCATGGGATGCGGCACAATGCAGGGCACAGCGTGGGACACTGCACAATGTGGGGCACGGCGTGGGACATTGAACGGTGTGGGGCGCAGCACAGTGTGAGACACCTGGATGACCGCTGCTCCCACTCTCTCCGCCAGGCTTTCCAGGCTGCGCTGCAGACACAGTGGAGTTGGATGCTTCAGCTCTGCTGCTGTATCGAGGCTCACCTGAAGGAGAACACGGCCTACTTCCAGGTAGGACACCTGGAGAATGTGACGCTGTGGCTGCGGAGGCTGTGTACAGCGGAGGCTGTGGCTGTGGAGGCTGTGTACAGCGGAGGCTGTGGCTGTGACTGGAGGCTATGGCTGTGGAGGCTGTGACTGGAGGCTGTGGCTGCAGAGGCTGTGGCTGCGGAGGCTGTAGCTGTGGAGGCTGACTGTGGAGGCTGTGGCTGCGGAAGCTGACTGTGGTGACTGGCTGTGGAGGCTGTGACTGGCTGTGGAGGCAGTGTACAGCGGAGGCTGTGACTGTGGAGGCTGTGGCTGCAGAGGCTGGTACAGCAGAGGCTCATGTTTTCCCTTCTACTTGGACAGTTCTTTGCGGATATTAAGGAGTCGGAGGAACATCTCCGGAAGCTTCAGGAGAACATGCGCAGGAAGTACACGTGTGACCGCTCCATCACTGTCACCCGGCTGGAGGACCTGGTGCAGGACATCATGGTAAGTGCCTCCACCTGCCAGGAGAATACTGCACCCCGCTGTCCCCCCGGCATCTGGGCATGTGACGTGATGCCGGGTGGAGTGGTCACAATGAGCCGCTGTGACACCAGTGTCTCCCACAGGATGAGAAGGAGCAGCTGACCGAGTACAAGGGGCAAATCTCCGGCCTCAGCAAGCGGGCGAAGACCATCGTGCAGCTGAAGCCTCGCAACCCGGCCAATCCCCCCAAAGGGCAGCAGCCGGTGCAGGCCGTGTGTGACTACAAGCAGATGGAGGTAAGGACGGCCATGGCTCCAGGACTACTGGGGCCCCACTGGTGAGTTATGGGGGCACCACAGCTACCCAGCCATGACACCACTCTGCCTCTTATATACCCACACACTTGGCTTTTGGCATGGGCAGAAAAGTTGCATGTCTGTGTAAATGTGGAGGAGACTCTGTGATCACAGACCCCGTGTCCCTGGGGTGGGGGGCGCGTGAATGTGGAGGAGACCCTGTGTGACCACAGACCCTTCTGTCCCTGAGGTGGGGGGCGCGTGAATGTGGAGGAGACCCTGTGTGACCACAGACCCTTCTGTCCCTGGGGTGGGGGGCGCGTGACTGTGGAGGAGACCCTGTGTGACCACAGACCCTCGTGTCCCTGGGGTGGGGGGGCGCGTGAATGTGGAGGAGACCCCGTGTGACCACAGACCCTCGTGTCCCTGGGGTGGGGGGCGCATGAATGTGGAGGAGACCCCGTGTGACCACAGACCCTCGTGTCCCTGGGGTGGGGGGCGCGTGAATGTGGAGGAGACCCCGTGTGACCACAGACCCTCGTGTCCCTGGGGTGGGGGGCGCGTGACTGTGGAGGAGACTCCGTGTGACCACAGACCCCCGTGTCCCTGGGGTGGGGGGCGCGTGACTGTGGAGGAGACTCCGTGTGACCACAGACCCCCGTGTCCCTGGGGTGGGGGGCGTGTGAATGTGGAGGAGACCCTGTGTGACCACAGACCCCGTATCCCTGGGGTGGGGGGCGCGTGAATGTGGAGGAGACCCCGTGTGACCACAGACCTTCGTGTCCCTGGGGTGGGGGGCGCGTGACTGTGGAGGAGACTCCGTGTGACCACAGACCTTCGTGTCCCTAGGATGGGGGGCGCGTGAATGTGGAGGAGATCCTGTGTGACCACAGACCCTCGTGTCCCTGGGGTGGGGGGCGCGTGAATGTGGAGGAGATCCTGTGTGTCCACAGACCCTCGTGTCCTTGGGGTGGGGGGCGCGTGAATGTGGAGGAGACCCTGTGTGACCACAGACCCCCGTGTCCCTGGGGTGGGGGGCGCGTGAATGTGGAGGAGACCCTGTGTGACCACAGACCCTCGTGTCCCTGGGGTGGGGGGCGCGTGAATGTGGAGGAGACCCTGTGTGACCACAGACCCCGTATCCCTGGGGTGGGGAGCACGTGACTGTGGAGGAGATCCTGTGTGTCCACAGACCCTCGTGTCCCTGGGGTGGGGGGCGCGTGACTGTGGAGGAGACCCTGTGTGTCCACAGACCCTCGTGTCCCTGGGGTGGGGGGCGCGTGACTGTGGAGGAGACCCTGTGTGTCCACAGACCCTCGTGTCCCTGGGGTGGGGGGCGCGTGACTGTGGAGGAGACCCTGTGTGTCCACAGACCCTCGTGTCCCTGGGGTGGGGGGCGCGTGACTGTGGAGGAGATCCTGTGTGACCACAGACCCTCGTGTCTCTGGGGTGGGGAGCACGTGAATGTGGAGGAGACCCTGTGTGACCACAGACCCTCGTGTCCCTGGGGTGGGGGGCGCGTGACTGTGGAGGAGACCCTGTGTGTCCACAGACCCTCGTGTCCCTGGGGTGGGGGGCGCGTGACTGTGGAGGAGACCCTGTGTGTCCACAGACCCTCGTGTCCCTGGGGTGGGGGGCGCGTGACTGTGGAGGAGACTCTGTGTGTCCACAGACCCTCGTGTCCCTGGGGTGGGGGGCGCGTGACTGTGGAGGAGATCCTGTGTGTCCACAGACCCTCGTGTCCCTGGGGTGGGGAGCGCGTGAATGTGGAGGAGACCCTGTGTGTCCACAGACCCTCGTGTCCCTGGGGTGGGGGGCGCGTGACTGTGGAGGAGACCCTGTGTGTCCACAGACCCTCGTGTCCCTGGGGTGGGGGGCGCGTGACTGTGGAGGAGATCCTGTGTGACCACAGACCCTCGTGTCTCTGGGGTGGGGAGCACGTGAATGTGGAGGAGACCCTGTGTGACCACAGACCCTCGTGTCCCTGGGGTGGGGGGCGCGTGACTGTGGAGGAGACCCTGTGTGTCCACAGACCCTCGTGTCCCTGGGGTGGGGGGCGCGTGACTGTGGAGGAGACCCTGTGTGTCCACAGACCCTCGTGTCCCTGGGGTGGGGGGCGCGTGACTGTGGAGGAGACTCTGTGTGTCCACAGACCCTCGTGTCCCTGGGGTGGGGGGCGCGTGACTGTGGAGGAGATCCTGTGTGTCCACAGACCCTCGTGTCCCTGGGGTGGGGAGCGCGTGAATGTGGAGGAGACCCTGTGTGACCACAGACCCTCGTGTCCCTGGGGTGGGGAGCGCGTGAATGTGGAGGAGACCCTGTGTGACCACAGACCCTCGTGTCCCTGGGGTGGGGGGCACGTGAATGTGGAGGAGACCCTGTGTGACCACAGACCCTCGTGTCCCTGGGGTGGGGGGCACGTGACTGTGGAGGAGATCCTGTGTGACCACAGACCCTCGTGTCCCTGGGGTGGGGGGCGCGTGACTGTGGAGGAGACCCTGTGTGTTCACAGACACTCGTGTCCCTGGGGTGGGGAGCGCGTGACTGTGGAGGAGACCCTGTGTGACCACAGACCCTCGTGTCCCTGGGGTGGGGGGCACGTGACTGTGGAGGAGACCCTGTGTGACCACAGACCCTCGTGTCCCTGGGGTGGGGAGCACGTGACTGTGGAGGAGATCCTGTGTGACCACAGACCCTCGTGTCCCTGGGGTGGGGGGCGCGTGACTGTGGAGGAGATCCTGTGTGTCCACAGACCCTCGTGTCCCTGGGGTGGGGAGCACGTGAATGTGGAGGAGACCCTGTGTGACCACAGACCCTCGTGTCCCTGGGGTGGGGGGCGCGTGACTGTGGAGGAGATCCTGTGTGACCACAGACCCTCGTGTCCCTGGGGTGGGGGGCGCGTGACTGTGGAGGAGACCCTGTGTGTTCACAGACACTCGTGTCCCTGGGGTGGGGAGCACGTGACTGTGGAGGAGACCCTGTGTGACCACAGACCCTCGTGTCCCTGGGGTGGGGGGCACGTGACTGTGGAGGAGATCCTGTGTGTCCACAGACCCTCGTGTCCCTGGGGTGGGGGGCACGTGACTGTGGAGGAGACCCTGTGTGACCACAGACCCTCGTGTCCCTGGGGTGGGGAGCACGTGAATGTGGAGGAGACCCTGTGTGACCACAGACCCTCGTGTCCCTGGGGTGGGGGGCGCGTGACTGTGGAGGAGATCCTGTGTGACCACAGACCCTCGTGTCCCTGGGGTGGGGGGCGCGTGACTGTGGAGGAGACCCTGTGTGTTCACAGACACTCGTGTCCCTGGGGTGGGGAGCGCGTGACTGTGGAGGAGACCCTGTGTGACCACAGACCCTCGTGTCCCTGGGGTGGGGGGCACGTGACTGTGGAGGAGACCCTGTGTGACCACAGACCCTCGTGTCCCTGGGGTGGGGAGCACGTGACTGTGGAGGAGATCCTGTGTGACCACAGACCCTCGTGTCCCTGGGGTGGGGAGCACGTGACTGTGGAGGAGACCCTGTGTGACCACAGACCCTCGTGTCCCTGGGGTGGGGAGCACGTGACTGTGGAGGAGACTCTGTGTGTCCACAGACCCTCGTGTCCCTGGGGTGGGGGGCACGTGACTGTGGAGGAGATCCTGTGTGACCACAGACCCTCGTGTCCCTGGGGTGGGGGGCGCGTGACTGTGGAGGAGATCCTGTGTGTCCACAGACCCTCGTGTCCCTGGGGTGGGGAGCACGTGAATGTGGAGGAGACCCTGTGTGTCCACAGACCCTCGTGTCCCTGGGGTGGGGGGGCGCGTGACTGTGGAGGAGATCCTGTGTGTCCACAGACCCTCGTGTCCCTGGGGTGGGGGGCGCGTGACTGTGGAGGAGATCCTGTGTGTCCACAGACCCTCGTGTCCCTGGGGTGGGGAGCACGTGAATGTGGAGGAGACCCTGTGTGTCCACAGACCCTCGTGTCCCTGGGGTGGGGAGCACGTGACTGTGGAGGAGACCCTGTGTGACCACAGACCCTCGTGTCCCTGGGGTGGGGGGCGCGTGACTGTGGAGGAGACCCTGTGTGTCCACAGACCCTCGTGTCCCTGGGGTGGGGAGCACGTGACTGTGGAGGAGACCCTGTGTGTCCACAGACCCTCGTGTCCCTGGGGTGGGGAGCACGTGAATGTGGAGGAGACCCTGTGTGACCACAGACCCTCGTGTCCCTGGGGTGGGGGGCGCGTGACTGTGGAACCGATCTGCTATGTGGGTGAAGCCGGTTGCGTGTCCTGCAGATAAAGAGCGCACACATCCAGTGTGGATAATGTCCTGGAGTGTGGCAGAGAGCGTGCGCCCATGTGACAACCCACCGTGACCGGTGGCCTCGGGTTAACCCCTTCATCACCAGGCTGAGTAATGTGGTGCCCTAATAGAATGGTGCGGTGAGCAGCGCCCTCTAGTGGTGGCTGCACGCTCTGCCGCTGTCCGAATACCAGACATGAGCCGCACGCAGCAGATAATGGTGCTGGAGGGTGACAACGTGACCTCTCCCTCCTGACATCCGCCCTTTGGTGCTACGCGCCCCCTGTCCTTTTACCGTTCTGAGTAAGTAGAGCCGCTGCAGTTGCGTCACAATGTGTCGGTGTAGCAGATGAAGGATTTCCGCCTCAGAGCCGTGGACTCCGGGGGGGATACGTGATTGACCCTTGCTCTGTTCAGGGGGCTGCCATGGAGGAAAGGACCCCAGACTGGTACACTGTAACAAACTAAGGCTGCTGCTGCTGTGTTCAGCTCCAGGGATGCCAGTTTAACCCTTTGGTTTCCTTGCAGATCACGATACATAAAGGCGACGAGTGTCTGCTGGTTAACAATGCTCAGCCGGACAAGTGGAAGGTGCTGAACACGGGGGGCAGCGAGTCGGTGGTGCCGTCCGTCTGCTTCGTCGTCCCCCCACCCAACAAGGAGGCGCTGGACGCTGCCAGCAGGTGATGGCGCGGCCCGTCCCCGGTAGGGCGCTGTGTCGGGCGTGTGCTCATTGTGTTGTTTTTTTTCGGCAGGCTGGAGAGCGGCCACCAGAGCCTGCTCACCCTGTGGCAGCGTCTGCACATCGACCTGAAGAGCCTCCTGTCCTACCAGTACCTGCTGCGCGACATTCAGCTCATCCAGTCCTGGACGCTGCTCACGGTCAGTCTGCGCGCTCCCGTCACATCCTCTGCGCTCCTCGCCCCTGTGCACACTGACGTCTCCATCCCCTGCAGTTCCGGAGCATGACGTCCGAGGAGTATAAGCTGGTGCTCAGAAACCTGGAGCTCCATTACCAGGACTTCATGCGCGACAGCCAGGACTCGCAGAACTTCCACCCGGACGACCGCATGAACATCGAGAGAGAGTACAGCTCCTGCAGCCAGAAGTACGAGAGCCTGCTGCGCAGCCTGGAGAGAGGTGAGCGGGGCAGGAGCCGCGGGACCGTGGCCACGAGCGAGGGGGGCTCGGCCGCTCTCATGACGTGTGTGTGTGACACTGTGTTTCAGGAGAGCAGGATGAGAGCTCGTGTAAGAACTACATCTCCCAGCTGAAGAACATCCAGCTGCAGCTCGACGGCTGTGAGGCCCGCACCGTCAGCAAGATCCGCAGCCCCCTGGACAAAGACCCCATCAAGGAATGTTCCCAGAGGATCGGAGACCAGCAGGTGGGCCCCCGACTATGCTGCAGCAAGGACCCCACATGTACCTTCAGTATCGGCAAACGGAGGAGGGACTCTGAGGGGACAGGTTCCTGGGTGGAGCAGGGTGGTCTGCAGGGAATAGGAACATGTGGTGAGGAGGACAGAAGGGTCCTGGGTGGGAGCAGGGTGGTCTGGAGGGAATAGGATGATGTAGTGAGGAGGACAGAAGGGTCCTGGGTGGGGGCAGGGTGGTCTGGAGGGAATAGGATGATGTAGTGAGGAGGACAGAAGGGTCCTGGGTGGGAGCAGGGTGGTCTGCAGGGAATAGGATGATGTGGTGAGGAGGACAAAAGGTTCCTGGGTGGGAGCAGGGTGGTCTGGAGGGAATAGAATGATGTGGTGAGGAGGACAGAAGGGTCCTGGGTGGGAGCAGGGTGGTCTGCAGGGAATAGGAACATGTGTGAGGAGGACAGAAGGTTCCTGGGTGGGAGCAGGGTGGTCTGCAGGGAATAGGAACATGTGTGAGGAGGACAGAAGGTTCCTGGGTGGGAGCAGGGTGGTCTGCAGGGAATAGGAACATGTGGTGAGGAGGACAGAAGGGTCCTGGGTGGGAGCAGGGTGGTCTGGAGGGAATAGAATGATGTGGTGAGGAGGACAGAAGGGTCCTGGGTGGGAGCAGGGTGGTCTGCAGGGAATAGGAACATTTGGTGAAGAGGACAGATGGGTCCTGGGTGGGAGCAGGGTGGTCTGCAGGGAATAGGAACATGTGGTGAGGACCGAAGGGTCCTGGGTGGTCTGCAGGGAATAGGATGATGTGAGGAGGACAGAAGGGTCCTGGGTGGGAGCAGGGTGGTCTGCAGGGAATAGGATGATGTGAGGAGGACAGAAGGGTCCTGGGTGGGGGCAGGGTGGTCTGCAGGGAATAGGATGATGTAGTGAGGAGGACAGAAGGGTCCTGGGTGGGAGCAGGGTGGTCTGCAGGGAATAGGAACATGTGGTGAGGACCGAAGGGTCCTGGGTGGTCTGCAGGGAATAGGATGATGTGAGGAGGACAGAAGGGTCCTGGGTGGGAGCAGGGTGGTCTGCAGGGAATAGGATGATGTGAGGAGGACAGAAGGGTCCTGGGTGGGAGCAGGGTGGTCTGCAGGGAATAGGATGATGTGAGGAAGACAGAAGGTTCCTGGGTGGGAGCAGGGTGGTCTGGAGGGAATAGGATGATGTGGTGAGGAGGACAGAAGGGTCCTGGGTGGGAGCAGGGTGGTCTGGAGGGAATAGGAACATGTGGTGAGGAGGACAGAAGGGTCCTGGGTGGGAGCAGGGTGGTCTAGTGATGAGGACAGAAGGGTCCTGGGTGGGAGCAGGGTGGTCTGGAGGGAATAGGAACATGTGGTGTGAAGGACAGAAGGGTCCTGGGTGGAAGCAGGGTGGTCTGGAGGGAATAGGATGAGGTAGTGATGAGGACAGAAGTGTCCTGGGTGGGAGCAGGGTGGTCTGGAGGGAATAGGAACATGTGGTGTGAAGGACAGAAGGGTCCTGGGTGGAAGCAGGGTGGTCTGGAGGGAATAGGATGAGGTAGTGATGAGGACAGAAGGGTCCTGGGTGGGAGCAGGGTGGTCTGGAGGGAATAGGAACATGTGGTGAGGAGGACAGAAGGGTCCTGGGTGGGAGCAGGGTGGTCTGGAGGGAATAGGAACATGTGGTAAGGAGGACAGAAGGGTCCTGGGTGGGAGCAGGGTGGTCTGGAGGGAATAGGATGAGGTAGTGATGAGGACAGAAGGGTCCTGGGTGGGAGCTGGGTGGTCTGGAGGGAATAGGAACATGTGGTGTGAAGGACAGAAGGGTCCTGGGTGGAAGCAGGGTGGTCTGGAGGGAATAGGATGAGGTAGTGATGAGGACAGAAGGGTCCTGGGTGGGAGCAGGGTGGTCTGGAAGGAGCAGGATGATGTGGTTTGGAGGACAGAAGGGTCCTGGGTGGGAGCAGGGTGGTCTGGAGGGAATAGGAACATGTGGTGAGGAGGACAGAAGGGTCCTGGGTGGGAGCAGGGTGGTCTGGAGGGAATAGGATGAGGTAGTGATGAGGACAGAAGGGTCCTGGGTGGGAGCAGGGTGGTCTGGAGGGAATAGGAACATGTGGTGTGAAGGACAGAAGGGTCCTGGGTGGAAGCAGGGTGGGCTGCAGGGAATAGAAACGTGTGGAGGACAGAAGGGTCCTGGGTGGGGGCAGGGTGGTCTGGTGGGACAGATTGGTGGGGTGAAAAGGACAGTAGAGTCTGGGGGGACGGTCAGCTGGGGGTGTATAGAATGGTTTGAGGGGATGGTGGTGGGTTGTGGAGTATAGAGGGGTCTGGGGGACAGGACGGTGGGCTGTGGAGTATAGAGGGGTCTGGGAGGACAGGGTGGTTGGGACGCAGAGGCCGGGGGTCTGGCAGTGGCGCTCCCCTCTCTATGGGGAACACTTGTGTACTCGTCCAGTGTATGGGGGTCGTCTCTGGAGCTGCCGGCCTTCTGGGGGATGTCCGCCTGTAGAGTAGGGACCGCCATAAGGATCGGTCTGTGGTTTTTCTGCTTTTGACTTTCTTCTATCTTCTCAGCAAATTCACTTTGAACTGGAGACCATTCAGAAGAATCTGGACAAGGTGAGCGAGAAGACGAGGAAGATCCTGAGCCAGCCCGACCTGGGGGCGTCCGCACCGCTCCTGAGATCTGAGCATGAAATCACCCTGCAGAAGATGGACCAAGTCTACAGCCTGTCCTCCATCTACCTGGATAAGTACGTGACCCCCTGCTGTGTGGAGGAGCAGAGCATACACCACCTCTCAGGATGGATCTGAAGAAGTTCACAAGTTGACCCTTTGTCTTCCAGACTAAAGACGATAAACCTGGTGATCCGAAACACACAGGGAGCCGAGGAGGTGGTGAAGATGTATGAAGATCAGCTGAAGGAAGTTCACACTGTACCTGCTGACCTGAAGGAGCTGGAGAACAGCAAGACAGACCTGAAGGTACCGTCAGACCACCTGGTGTGGAGCAGATGGGGCGGGAATTGTCCTCAAGTGAAGATGAGACATTATGTTTGATATTATTGTGTGTGCAGTGTCAGGGTGCGGCGTTGCACAGCCAAGAGGTGAGAGCTCAGCGTTGCACAGCTTTGTGGTGTGAAGGTGCAGTGTTGCACAAAGTTGTGGTGTGAGGGTGCAGTGTTGCACAGTGTTGGGGTGTAAGAATGCAGCGTTGCACAGCGTTGTGGTGTCAGTGTTCAGCATTGTGGTGTGGGGGTGCTGTGTTGTGGTGTGAAGGTGCAGCGTTGCAAAGCATTATGTGAGGGTGCAGCGTTGTGGTGTGAAGGTGCAACGGTGTTGTGTGGGGGTGTAGCGTTGTTGTGTGGGGGTACAGCGTTGTGGTGTGAAGGTGCAGCGTTGTGTGGGGGTACAGCGTTGTGTGGGGGTGCAGTGTTTTGGTGGTACAGCGTTGTGTGAAGGTGCATCGTTGCAAAGCATTATGTGAAGGTGCAGTGTTGTGTGGGGGTGCAGCGTTGTTGTGTGGGGTTACAGCTTTGATGTGAAGGTGTAGCGTTGTGTGGGTGCAGCATTGCACAGCGTTGTGGTTTGGGCGTGTAGCGTTGCACAGCGTTGTGGTTTGGGCACAGCATTGTGGTGTGAGGGTGCAGAGTTGCACAGTGTCGGGGTGTAAGGGTGCAGCGTTGCACAGCATTGTGGTGTGAGGGTGCAGTGTTGTGGTTTGGGCGTGTAGCGTTGCACAGCGTTGTGGTATGAGGGTGCAGCGTTGCACAGCGTTGTTGTGAGAGGGTGCAGCGTTGTGGTTTGGGCGTGTAGTGTTGTACAGCATTGTGGTTTGAGGGTGTAGCGTTGTGGTTTGGGCGTGCAGCATTGCACAGCGTTAGTGTGTGATGGTGCAGCGTTGTGGTTTGGGCGTGCAGCGTTGCACAGCGTTGGTGTGTGAGGGTGCAGCGTTGTGGTTTGGGCATGCAGCGTTGCACAGCTTTGTGGTGTGAGGGTGCAGTGTTGTGGTTTGTGCGTACAGCGTTGCACAACGTTGTGGTGTGAGGGTGCAGCGTTGTGGTTTGGGCTTGCAGCGTTGCACAGCGTTGTGGTGTGAGGGTGCAGCGTTGTGGTGTGAGGGTGCAGCGTTGCACAGTGTTGTGGTGTGAGGGTGCAGCGTTGCAGTGTCGGTGTTGCACAGCCGTGCTCTCCCTCACCCGCTGACTTCTGTTCTGCAGCGGATGCGTGGGCAGGTGCAGGGGCACCAGCCTCTGTTCAGCGGTCTGGAGAGTGACCTCGGCAAGGCGCGGGAGGTGAGTGAGCAGATGCTGCGCGCACACAGTGAGCGGGATGTGGACCTGGAGAGATACAGAGAGAAGGTGCAGCAGCTGCTGGAGCGCTGGCAGGCCATCGTCCTACAGATAGACCTGAGGCAGCGGGAACTGGAGCAGCTGGGCAAACAGCTCCGCTACTACAGGGAGAGCTACGAGTGGCTGATCCGCTGGATCCAGGATGCCAAGCAGCGGCAGGAAAAGATCCAGTCTGTGCCCATCACCGACAGCAGAACTGTGAAGGAGCAGCTGCAGGAGGAGAAGGTACGGAGGGAGGCGGGAGGGAGCTGCTGCTGTCTCTGCAGTGCGCTCTGATGGGGGCGGGTCTCGGAGAGGAGCGCGGCCGCTGCTGCTCCTTATTAGAGCTGAATGAGGTCACCTGACCATGAGCTGACTCCGCCCCAAGAGGCCGTAATAAGAAGTCTGTTACCTCCTGTCACGGATCCCTTCTCCGTGGTGTCACTTATTCGTCACGTGCCTGCTCTCACACGTGACTTGGGGTTGTGCCTGCAAGGGTTAATCTCCCCACTCTCAGTCCAGCATTCAACCTCTGTCCTATGCTGTAATGGGAGCATAAATCACACACCGACCCAGGCTACACACCCGCTCATACGCGCTGCCACCACTCATCGAATACACGGGCGATGAGTCCCGGAACTAATAGTACTAATAAAAATATGTTTATCACTCATAAGGCTCACACACCTTTTGGCTATGGATTCTTTAGAACATTCAAGGTTCAACTTGTTAAAGTTTTATACTTTAATAGCAAAAAGTTCAATGCTTACAATAAGAAAAAGGTATAAAAATATGATAATAAAAAGACATACAACTTATGGAAACAATGTCAAAATAAACACGATAAACTTACAGAAATCATCTAACTGGTAGTCTGCTTTCTGCTCCCTGAGGGGGGGTGAATGTAGTTGTGGAACACATCAGCTTCTCAGGCTGCCCTCACATGTGAACACAATTCTCTGTCTGCAGCCTAAATTTATAACTTTGGTCTGAGGTCAGGTTTCTAGACCGGCCCCTCAGGCCAATATCATAACTGCTGCCTGTTTGATTGGGCCACGGCCGCGCCCTCAATGAATATATTATTCTCTCTTGTGGAGAGGTTCTCAGGGATAGATTACCTCAGGCCGCAATTTAGCATCTCCCCTCCAAGACCTCAGAGGTGTCAAGTGTTCCTTTGTTCTTGGCCATAGCCCTAGCTAGACCTCCTGGTGAGATCTGGAGACAGAAGTTCTACTATCCCCAAGGAAGTACCTATTAACACCTAGGTGCGACTTGCCCTCAGGACAGATGTTACATTATCACTGGTCACACATATAACCCTAGACATGTCACTACACATATATATATATATATATATATATATATATATATATATATATACATATATATATATATATATATATATATATATATATATATATATATATATATATATATATATATATATATTTCACCACACCTCCTGTCCCCAGAAACTGCTGGAGGAAAGTGAGAAGAACCGCGTGAAAGTGGACGAATGCCAGAAGTATGCCAAGCAGTACATCGACGCCATCAAGGTAAGGGCAAAGACGCCGGAGCAGACGACCACCACTGATACCTACACTATAGAGCGCAGCTCCGGAGTATAATACAGTATAAGTAATGTATATATACAGTGAGTGCAGCTCCGGAGTATAATGCAGTATAAGTAATGTATGTATACAGTGAGTGCAGCTCCGGAGTATAATACAGTATAAGTAATGTATGTATACAGTGAGTGCAGCTCCGGAGTATAATGCAGTATAAGTAATGTATGTATACAGTGAGTGCAGCTCCGGAGTATAATGCAGTATAAGTAATGTATATATACAGTGAGTGCAGCAGCAGAATATAATACAGTATAATTAATGTATGTATACAGTGAGTGCAGCTCCGGAGTATAATGCAGTGTAAGTAATGTATGTATACAGTGAGTGCAGCTCCGGAGTATAATGCAGTGTAAGTAATGTATATATACAGTGAGTGCAGCTCCAGAATATAATACAGTATAATTAATGTATGTATACAGTGAGTGCAGCTCCGGAGTCTAATGCAGTATAAGTAATGTATGTATACAGTGAGCGCAGCTCTGGAGTCTAATACAGTATAAGTAATGTATGTATACAGTGACTGCACCAGCAGAATAGTGATTGCAGCTCTAGAGTATAATGAATGCGATCTTCCTCATGTTCCAGGACTTTGAGCTGCAGCTGGTGACATATAAAGCTCAGGTGGAGCCGGCGGCATCTCCCGTCAAGAAGCCCAAAGTGCAGTCTACATCTGACAACATCATCCAGGAGGTACGGCACTGTGGCGAATTCTGGCGGTGCTTCGCCTTCTGAGGGGCACTGCGGCATCTTCTGAGGGGCAGTGCGGCATCTTCTGAGGGGCACTGCGGCGTCTTCTGAGGGGCACTGCGGCGTCTTCTGAGGGGCTCTGCGGCATCTTCTGAGGGGCTCTGCGGCATCTTCTGAGGGGCTCTGCGGCGTCTTCTGAGGGGCACTGCGGCGTCTTCTGAGGGGCTCTGCGGCATCTTCTGAGGGGCTCTGCGGCGTCTTCTGAGGGGCACTGCGGCGTCTTCTGAGGGGCTCTGCGGCATCTTCTGAGTGGCTCTGCGGCGTCTTCTGAGGGGCACTGCGGCGTCTTCTGAGGGGCTCTGCGGCATCTTCCGAGGGACACTGCGGCGTCTTCCGAGGGGCTCTGCGGCATCTTCTGAGGGGCTCTGCGGCATCTTCTGAGGGGCTCTGCGGCATCTTCTGAGGGGCTCTGCGGCATCTTCTGAGGGGCTCTGCGGCATCTTCTGAGGGGCTCTGCGGCATCTTCCGAGGGACACTGCGGCGTCTTCCGAGGGGCTCTGCGGCATCTTCTGAGGGGCTCTGCGGCATCTTCTGAGGGGCTCTGCGGCATCTTCTGAGGGGCTCTGTGGCGTCTTCCGAGGGGCTCTGCGGCATCTTCCGAGGGACACTGCGGCATCTTCCGAGGGACACTGCGGCATCTTCCGAGGGACACTGCGGCATCTTCCGAGGGACACTGCGGCATCTTCCGAGGGACACTGCGGCATCTTCCGAGCGGCGCTGCCCTCCTGCCCGTCTGTGTTATGCAGCCTGATGATGTCTCTTCTGTCTCGTAGTACGTGGAGCTCCGCACCAAGTACAGTGAACTCACCACCCTGACCAGCCAATACATCAAGTTCATCACCGAGACGCTGCGCCGCCTGGAGGAAGAGGAGGTATGAGCTTGTACCCAGTGCTTGTCATTCTGGTGCCCGGATCCTGGCATGCCCTCCTCTAAGCGTCTGCTCAGTAGTATCCTGGCAGCATCGGGCACAGCCACATTTCTGCGCTTTTTGTCTGGGCATATTTATAAATGTCTGCTCTTCCGTGAGGACGGCGCGTGAAGAGCTGCGGCAATGCCTGCGCCCATCGTAGAGCTGTGTAATGCCCATCACACGCCGCCATGTTCGCTGTGCCCTCAGTATTGGGGTAACACTCGGCCATCATGTGTCCGTGTACAATGGAGCGGGGGCAGCAGGGATTGTCTATGACTTGGGGGAAGTGTTTCACTTTAACTGTATATTTTTCTACCTACCACAAGGTGCCTGGTACAAGTGCCACCCCACGTGCCATCCCACATACACCTCATCCCTCGTGTCCAGCCATTGTTCTTAGTTATGTTTGTTTTTGACCATAGAGCATATAATTATTTTTTCCATCTGTTTTATTTTTCTTTTTTCTTTTTCTTTTTTGTCTCCATTGCCCCTCTCCACCTCTCTCTGCCTGCCCTCACCCCGTCCTCCCTCTGTTCCCACCCCACCCTCCTTCAGAGAGCGGCAGAGAAGCTGAAAGAAGAGGAGAGGAGGAAGCTGGCGGAGGTAGAGGCCCAGCTAGAGAAGCAGAAGCAGTTAGCCGAGGCCCATGCTCAGGCCAAAGCCCTGGCAGAAAAAGAGGCCTTAGAGCTGAGACTGAACATGCAAGAAGAGGTCACCAGACGGGAGGTGGTGGCTGTTGACGCCGAGCAGCAGAAGAAGAACATTCAGCAGGAGCTGCATCAAATGAAGCACAACTCTGAAACTGAGATCAAGGCCAAGGTGAAACTCATTGAAGAGGCTGAGTACAACCGCAGAAAAGTGGAGGAGGAGATCAGGATCATCCGACTTCAGCTGGAAACCAGTCAGAAGCAGAAGTCAGGTGCTGAAGATGAGCTAAAGGCACTGAGGGAACGAGCAGAGGAGGCAGAGAGGCAGAAGAAGCTGGCACAGGAGGAGGCTGAGCGTTTAAGAAAACAGGTTAAGGATGAGGCCCAGAAGAAGCGAGAGGCAGAAGATGAGCTACAGCGCAAAATCCAAGCAGAGAAAGACGCAGCCAGAGAGAAACAAAAGGCTCTAAATGACCTGGAGAAACTGAGGCTTCAAGCTGAAGAGGCTGAGAGGAGGATGAAACAAGCCGAGCTGGAGAAGGAGAGACAGATCAAACAAGCTCATGATATGGCCCAGCAGAGCGCTGATGCAGAGCTACAGAGCAAACGCATGTCCTTCCTGGAGAAGACCACCCAACTGGAAATGTCCCTACAGCAGGAACATATCACCGTTACCCACTTGCAAGAGGAGGCTGAACGTCTCAAGAGGCAGCAGTTAGAGGCTGAAAATGCAAAGGAAGAGGCCGAACGAGAGCTGGAAAAATGGAGGCAAAAAGCCAATGAAGCTCTGAGGCTAAGGCTACAGGCAGAGGAAATAGCTCACAAGAAAGCTCTTGCACAAGAAGAAGCCGAGAAACAGAAAGAAGATGCTGAGAGAGAGGCCCGCAAGAGAACCAAAGCAGAGGAGTCTGCTCTGCGCCAAAAGGATCTGGCAGAGGAAGAGCTGGAGAAACAGAGAAAGCTGGCCGAAGAAACTGCTTCCCATAAACTTTCTGCTGAACAAGAACTGATCCGGCTGAAGGCAGAGGTGGAAAGTGGTGAACAGCAACGCATTGTCCTGGAGGAAGATCTGTTCCGCCTCAAGAAAGAAGTCAGTGAAGCAATTCAAAGAAGACGAGGCCTGGAAGAAGAACTCACCAAAGTCCGTGCTGAAATGGAGATCCTTCTGAAGGCCAAGTCCAAAGCAGAAGAAGAGTCTCGTTCTGCAAGTGAGAAGTCTAAGCAGATGTTGGAAGAGGAAGCAGACAAGCTGAGAGATCTTGCTGAAGAAGCGGCCAGGTTACGAGCGCTCTCAGAAGAGGCCAAGAGGCAAAGACAGTTAGCAGAAGAAGAAGCCACGCGGCAAAGAGCAGAAGCTGAAAGAATCCTGAAAGAAAAGCTTGCTGCCATCAGTGAGGCAACACGGTTAAAGACGGAGGCTGAGATTGCATTGAAGGAGAAGGAGGCTGAGAATGAGCGCCTCAGAAGACTGGCAGAAGATGAAGCTTATCAACGAAAGCTGCTTGAGGAGCAAGCCACCCAACACAAGCAAGACATCGAAGAGAAGATCCTGCTGCTCAAACAGTCCTCAGAGAATGAGCTGGAAAGGCAAAAGAACATTGTGGATGAGACTGTGAAGCAGAGGAGGATCATTGAAGAAGAGATCCGAATTCTGAAAATTAACTTCGAAAAAGCCTCGGTTGGCAAGTCCGATCTGGAGTTAGAACTTCAAAAACTGAAAAACATTGCAGACGAAACTCAAAAAAGCAAGGAAAAGGCAGAGGAAGAAGCGGAGATGCAAAGACGACTGGCTTTAGAGGAGGAGGCCAGACGGAAAGAAGCTGAAGAGAAAGTCAAGAAGATCATTGTTGCAGAACAGGAGGCAGCAAGGCAGAGGAAATTAGCCCTAGAAGAAGTGGAGAGACTGAAGTCCAAGGCTGAAGAGGCCAAAGCGCAGAAGGAACTCGCTGAGAAAGAGGCGGAAAGGCAAATTCAGCTCGCTCAAGATGCCGCCAGGAACAAAATTGCTGCTGAAGAAAAAGCGTATATGGCTGTTGTGCAACAGAAAGAGCAGGAACTGATGCAAACACGAATCCAGGAGCAGAGCATCCTTGATAAGCTAAAAGCAGAGGCTGAGAAGGCCAAGCGAGCAGCGGAGGAAGCCGAGCGAGCAAAGGTAAGGGCCGAACATGAAGCCGCACTGTCACGTCAGCAGGCAGAGGAAGCAGATCGCCTGAAGCAGAAGGCAGAGGAAGAGGCCCAAAACAAGGCCCAAGCCCAGGAAGATGCAGAACAGATCCGCAAAGAGGCAGAGCTAGAAGCTGCCAAGAGAGCCCAGGCCGAGCAGGCCGCGCTGAAGCTCAAACAGCTGGCAGATGCCGAAATGGAGAAACATAAGAAATTTGCTGAAAAAACTCTCAAACAGAAGGAACAGGTAGAAGGTGAACTGACTAAAGTCAGGCTTCAGCTGGAGGAAACCGACCACCATAAAACCATTCTAGATGAGGAGCTGGGACGTCTGAAAGAAGAAGTGACTGAGTCCCTGAGGCAAAAGAAATTGGTGGAAGACGAACTCTTCAAAGTCAAAATACAGATGGAAGAGCTTGTGAAACTGAAAGTCCGTATAGAAGAAGAGAACAAGATGCTAATAATGAAAGATAAGGACAATACACAAAAATTCCTTGTCGAGGAAGCCGAGAAGATGAAACAGGTAGCAGAGGAGGCTGCCCGTCTGAGCATAGAGGCCCAGGAGGCTGCACGACTACGCAAGCTCGCAGAGGACAACCTGAATGAGCAGCGAGCTTTAGCTGAGAAGATGCTTAAAGAGAAGATGCAAGCTGTTCAAGAAGCCACCCGTCTGAAAGCCGAAGCAGAGATGCTGCAGAAACAGAAGGAACTGGCCATGGAGCAAGCTAAGAAACTCCAAGAAGACAAGGAGCAGATGCAGCAGCAACTAGCTGAGGAGACTGAAGGCTTCCAAAAGACCCTGGAGGCCGAACGTCGCCGACAGCTTGACATAAGTGCTGAAGCTGAACGCCTCAAAATACAAGTGGTGGAAATGAGCAAAGCCCAAGCCAAAGCTGAAGAGGATGCTAAAAAGTTCAGGAAACAGGCTGAAGAAATCAGTGAGAGGTTACACCAAACAGAACTGTCGACCAAAGAGAAGATGACGGTGGTGCACACCCTGGAGATACAGAGACAGCATAGTGATAAGGAGGCAGATGACCTGCGAAAAGCCATTGCCGATCTAGAGAAGGAGAAAGAGAAGCTGAAGAAGGAGGCCGAGCTGTTGCAGAGGAAGTCCGAAGAGGTACTCGATTATTCTATTACTAGCACATGTGGGTTTTATGCACCAAGCCCCTCATTCACATTACTTTAATATTGTTCATCCTTATCATTTTTTTTTTTTTGGCCATTACTTGTGCAGTACATTGTCCTTGATTTTACTGCTGCAGTACATGTAAAGCTTGCTATAGACCATCGCATGGCCAACCGCCCCTAGTTGCCTCCCAAATTGTGCAGAGGGGTAAGAGACAGCCAGACCAATGTCTTGGGAATGAAAGCCAAGATGAAGGACAACACAGAGCTTAAATCTCTGGCACCTCGCCAACCAGAACAATTATTGTCTCTATAATATTAGAGGGAGCCTAAGAGAAAAAAACATCATCTCATGAGGACCATGCTGCCAAAGCTGGACTCCTCTTCTTAGGGGGTCATGTAGGGGCCCCTGCCATGTTGGTGAGCCATTAACATTTGGGTTGTGCAGTGATGAATGTCATCACATTTCTCAATCCGCTGTTGTCTTTTTCTTAATCATTCTGATCTGTTCTTTTACAGATGGAGATTGCTCAACGGGAACAGCTACGTCAAGAGACCCAAACGCTCCAGTCCACATTCCTATCTGAGAAGCAGATCTTGATCCAGAAAGAAAAGTACATTGAAGAAGAGAAGGCCAAACTGGAGAAACTGTTCAATCAAGAGGTGAACAAAGCCCAAAGCCTGAAAGCTGAGAGAGAACGCCAGCTGCAACAGCTGGAGGAAGAGAAGCGACTTCTTCAGATCAGCATGGACGATGCTGTCAGGAGGCACCTTGATGCAGAGGACAAGGTGCGGCAGAAACAAGATGAGCTGCAGCAGCTGGATAGGATGAGGCACGAACAAGAGAAGCTGCTGGAGGAAGAAAACCGAAAACTGAGGGAAAGGCTGCAACAAATGGAACAAGAACATAGATTAGCCTTGGAGAAATCCAGAGAGATTGTGATTCACAAGGAAACCATCATAACTCAGACCAGATCCTTGCAGAATGGAAGAGATTTAATGGACGGGTCCCTACAGAACGGTGAACAAGAAAATGCATTTGATGGCCTAAGACAGAAAGTATCTGCTAACAAACTGTACGAGGCTGGTATACTGACCAAAGACATGCTGGACAAACTGGCCTCTAAGCAAGTGTCTGTGGATGACATCTCTCAGCGCGAAGACATCAGGAAATACCTCCAAGGAAAGAGCAGCATCGCTGGACTACTACTCAAACCCAGCAATGAAAAGATCAGCATCTACAATGCCATGAAGAAGAGGCTGGTCACACCGGGCACTGCACTCATCCTGCTGGAAGCCCAGGCTGCCTCCGGATATATCACTGACCCAGTGAGGAACAAGTACCTGACAGTCAGTGAGGCGGTGAAAGAAAATGTCATCGGGCCTGAAATCCACAACAAGATGCTGTCCGCAGAGCGGGCCATCACCGGCTACAAGGATCCCTACACTGAAGAGAAAATATCCCTCTTTCAAGCCATGAAGAAAGACTTAATTGTGAAGGACCATGGAATACGACTGCTCGAAGCCCAGATTGCCACTGGAGGCATCGTAGACCCTGTCAACAGTCACCGTCTGCCTCTGGACATCGCCTATAAACGAGGCTACTTTGATGAAGAAATGAACAAGGTCTTGTCAGATCCTACAGATGACACCAAAGGCTTCTTCGACCCCAACACACAAGAAAATCTCACCTATTTACAGCTAATGGACAGATGTGTGATCGACCCGGAGACCAAGTTGTGCCTTTTGCCTCTGACCGATAAAGCTGGAAAAGGAGAACTTGTCTACACTGATTCAGAAGCCAAAGACGTGTTCAAGAAAGCCACAGTTTCCGTTCCTTTTGGCAAATTCCAAGGAAAAAGTGTCACCATCTGGGAAATTATCAACTCTGAATATTTCACAGAAGAGCAGAGACGGGAGTTGTTACGACAGTATAAAACTGGCAAAATCACGGTGGAAAAGATTATCAAGATCATAATTACTGTGGTGGAAGAAAATGAAGCGAAAAAGCAGATGTGCTTTGATGGGTTAAGAAGTCCTGTCCCAGCAGCAGAACTGGTCGAGAGCAAGATCATCGATAACGACCTGTTCAACCAGCTCCATCAAGGCAAAAAGTCTGTAAAAGAGGTTTCTGAGGTAGATGCAGTGAAGCGATATCTAACTGGAAGCACGGCCATAGCTGGCGTCCAGGTGGAGAAATCTGGTGAGAAGCTAAGCTTCTATGATGCCATTAGGAAGAACCTTCTGAAGCCAGCTACTGCTCTCAACCTGCTCGAGGCCCAGGCTGGTACAGGCTTCATCATCGACCCAGTGAATAGTGAACTACTTCCAGTAGATGAGGCTGTCAAGGCTGGAATTGTTGGTCCTGAATACCATGAAAAGCTGCTGTCTGCAGAAAAAGCTGTCACTGGCTACAAGGATCCGTATACCGGGCAGACGTTATCTCTGTTTCAGGCTCTGAAAAAGGGGCTTATACCAAAGGACAGTGGCATTCGACTCTTAGATGCACAATTGGCAACGGGTGGCATAATAGATCCAGTAAGCAGCCACCGACTTCCACTAGAGATAGCTTACAAGAGAGGTCACCTAGATGAGGAGACAACGAAAATCCTGTCTGAGCCGGTGGATGAAAACACTGGCTTCTACGATCCAAACAGTCAAGAAATCCTCTCTTATGCACAACTGCAAAAGAAGTGCAAGTTGGACAAGAAAAGTGGTAACTTGTTACTCCCCCTGTCGAATCAAGCTATACAATCTCAACTGGAGGAGCTTTACACTGACTCTCAAGCCAAAGAAGCCTTTGATAAAGCTACAGTCGAAGTCCCCGTTGGCAGCTTCAAAGGAAAGACCATTTCTCTGTGGGAGCTGATCCATTCTGAATATTTCACGGAAGAGCAAAGGAGGGAGCTTCTGCGTCAGTATAAGACGGGGAAAGTAACCATCGAGAAAATAATCAAAATCATGATTACCATTGTGGAGGAAACCGAGACTAAGAGGCAGCAGCGCCTCACCTTCACCGGCCTCCGGGCTCCCGTTCCTGCTAATGAACTTTTGGAGGCCAATATTATCAATAAGACTCAGTTTGAGCAGCTGAAAGAAGGGAAGAAGTCAGTAAAGGAAATCTCTGAGACAGACTCGGTCAAGCGATATCTCCAGGGCAGTGACTGTATTGCTGGCGTCTACTTAGAAGAGAACAAACTAAAAATGAACATCTACCAAGCCATGAAGAGAAATATGTTGAGGCCTGGGACTGCTCTGGTTCTCCTGGAGGCACAAGCCTCTACTGGTTTTATTATAGATCCAGTAAAGAATCAGAAATTCTATGTGAATGAAGCCGTAAAAGCTGGAGTTGTCGGACCAGAGCTGCATGAAAAACTGCTGTCTGCTGAAAAAGCTGTTACAGGGTATAAAGACCCCTACTCTGGTAACACCATCTCTGTCTTCGAAGCTATGCAAAAAGGCTTAATTCTCAGAGACCATGGAATACGCATCTTGGAAGCTCAGATTGCCACTGGTGGAATCATTGACCCTGTTCACAGCCACCGAGTCCCCGTTGAGGTGGCCTACAAAAGAGGTTACTTTGATGAAGCCATGAACAAGATCCTGTCTGATCCCACTGATGACACCAAAGGATTCTTCGATCCAAACACTCAGGAGAACTTGACTTACTTACAACTAAAAGAAAGATGCATTACGGATCCAGAAACAGGTCTCACTCTTCTTCCCTTGAAGAAAACTGAGAAACCTGCAGAAGCTGAAAGTAGTAAAGTGTACAGTGAGGCAGAGACCAAGAAGATGTTCGAAGAGACAACGGTGGACATTCCAGCTGGCAGCATGGCCGGCTCCTCAATGACTATATGGGAGCTTATGCAGTCTGATCTGCTTCCAAAAGAGGAAAGAGAGCGGCTTATGGCGGAGTTCCAAGCTGGTCGTCTGACCAAGGAGCGCATGATTATCATCATCATAGAAATCATTGAGAAAACAGAGATAATTCGTCAGCAAGAGCTATATTCCTATGACTTTGTCCGCCGCCGCATTACAGCTGAAGATATGTACGAGTCCAGGCTCATAACACTGGAAATGTACAACATGCTCAAGCAAGGAACCACGACTATCCAAGAGATCATCCAAATCGAGACGGTCTGGAGATATCTGTACGGAACCGGATGTGTTGCGGGTCTACAAATGCCAGCTTCTAAAGAAAGCATCAGTATTTACCAGGCAATGAAGAAAGGATTCATCACTCCAGATGTGGCTTTCCTGCTGCTGGATGCCCAAGCGGCCACTGGCTTTATGATCGATCCTGTGAAGAATGAATTATTAACTGTAGATGAGGCCGTTAGAAAAGGCGTTGTGGGACCTGAAATTCACGATCGACTTCTCTCTGCAGAAAGAGCAGTAACCGGATACAGAGATCCTTACACTGAGCAGATGATTTCCATTTTCCAAGCCATGAAGAAGGATTTGATCCCATCTGATCAAGCTTTGAGATTGCTTGATGCCCAGATTGCTACAGGAGGTGTGATTGATCCCCGCTTTGGATTCCACATTTCTAATGATGTTGCCTACACACGTGGCTATCTTAACAAGGAGACTCTCGATATGTTGTCAGAGCCAAGTGAGGTCCGCAGCTACGTGGACCCTTCCACGGACGAGAAACTCAGTTACTCACAGCTGCTGAAGAGGTGCCGAAGAGATGCAAAGAGCAATCTGCTCATCTTGCCACTGGCAGACAAGAGGAAGCTGACATTCAAAGGTTTAAGAAAAGAAATTTCCATGGAAGAGCTGATAAGATCGAATATCATGGATGCAGCAACTGCCCAGCAGTTACAAGAAGGTTTAACATCTATTGAAGAAGTGTCAAGAAACCTCCAGAAGTTCTTGGAAGGCACAAGTTGTATTGCTGGGGTCTACGTGGAAGCTACAAAGGAAAGGTACTCCATCTACCAAGCTATGAAGAAAGGTATGATTAGGCCGGGCACAGCATTCGAGTTGCTCGAAGCCCAAGCAGCCACAGGCTACGTCATCGATCCAATCAAGTGCCTGAAGTTGGCCGTTGAGGATGCTGTCCGGATGGGCATTGTGGGGCCAGAATTCAAGGATAAGTTGCTGTCTGCAGAGAGAGCGGTGACCGGATACAAGGATCCATACTCTGGAAAACTCATCTCTCTTTTCCAAGCCATGAAGAAAGGACTCATACTGAAAGACCACGGCATTCGTCTGCTGGAAGCCCAGATTGCCACTGGCGGTATTATTGATCCAGAAGAAAGCCATCGCCTGCCAGTGGAAACCGCATATAAGAGAGGTCTGTTTGATGAAGAGATGAATGAGATCCTCTCTGATCCCAGTGATGATACTAAAGGATTCTTTGATCCCAACACAGAGGAAAATCTGACTTACCTCCAATTAATGGAAAGATGCATGACTGACCCAGATACCGGACTTTGTCTCCTGCCTCTGAAAGAAAAGAAGCGGGAGAGAAAGACTTCATCCAAGTCTTCAGTCCGCAAGAGAAGAGTGGTCATTGTAGATCCAGAGACCGGGAAAGAAATGTCTGTGTATGAAGCTTATCGCAAAGGACTTATTGACCAGCAGACCTACATTGAGCTGTCCGAACAGGAATGTGAGTGGGAGGAAGTCACCATCTCCTCGTCTGATGGGGTTGTAAAATCAATCATCACAGACAGGCGCTCAGGGCGTCAGTATGATATTGATGACGCCATTTCCAAAGGTCTCATTGACCAATCTTCTCTGGACCAGTATCGTGCTGGGACATTATCCATTACAGAATTTGCAGACATGCTCTCCGGTAACATGAGTGGATTCCGATCTAGATCCTCCTCTGTGGGCTCGTCATCTTCCTACACTGCCAGTCCTGCTAAACGAGATCAGCTACCATCTTGGAGTGATCCATCTGAAGAGACAGGCCCTATAGCTGGTATAGTGGACACAGATACATTAGAGAAAGTCTCCATCACTGAAGCCATGCACCGCAACCTAGTGGACAACATAACTGGTCAGAGACTTCTAGAAGCCCAGGCCTGCACTGGAGGCATCATCGACCCCATCACAGGAGAGAAGTTCTCTGTGGCCGATGCAGTCAACAAGGGTCTAGTGGACAAAATAATGGTGGACAGAATAAACCTGGCCCAGAAAGCCTACAATGGCTTTGAAGACCCAAGAACAAAGTCAAAAATGTCAGCAGCCCAAGCCTTGAAGAAGGGCTGGCTTTATTACGAAGCCGGACAACGCTTCTTAGAAGTGCAATATCTCACTGGTGGCCTTATAGAGCCTGATGCCTCTGGACGGGTCAGTATAGAGGATGCTCTCCGCAAGGGAACCATAGACTCCCGCACAGCTCAAAAACTACGAGATGTCAACACATACTCCAAATACCTTACCTGTCCTAAAACCAAGCTGAAGATTTCCTACAGAGAAGCAATGGAAAAGAGCATGGTAGAAGATGGCACTGGTCTGAGACTCCTGGAAGCCTCCTCACAATCCAGCAAGGGTTACTATAGTCCCTACAACGTGAGTGGTTCTGGCTCAGCCTCCGGTTCTCGATCAGGATCTAGAACCGGGTCCAGATCAGGTTCGCGTAGAGGCAGCTTCGACGCCACAGGTAATTCCAGTTTCACAATGAATTTCTCGTCTTCCTCCTACACCTCATCCAGCTATGGCCGAAGATACACCAGCGGATCACAACACGCAACTTTGGACGCAGCAGAAGTGGTTAGGGCTCTGTTGAACCTACGTCTAAGCTGCGGCCAGGAGTCAAGAAGAGGGTCAGACATGTTGACGACCCATGTGCCTGGTCTTGTATAGACAAAGCAATATGCACCGTAAATCCATGAACTTGAATCCTGTCCTGCTCTGCATGTGGTGAAGCTTTAATGGACTTTATTATTTTATAAATCTCTATATCTCACTTTCTGCCTCTTTCTGATTGTACTTCACAGCAGCAGTGCCTGACATTGTAACCAAAAGCGTAGTAATTGGCCTGATATCCAGCCTCGTTCCTATGATGTAATTTGTATATTGAGAGATGACTACGAGAACACTATTGCCCGCTCTGAACCCTCGCACTAACAGATGCCAATGCAGGGCAGTGACCACCCACCTCCAGCAGCCAGCAATTAATGCTGATCACTCACTTCTCCCCAAGACCCCAATCATTGAAGCCTCAAGAGCCCCTCTGGAGAGCCTCTTCCTGCTGCCTACTGTCATCCATGATGACCTACCTCCTGCTCCTCCTCCTGTATGGACAGAAGCTGACCCTTCCTATGGCTGCACAGACTTCACCCTCTCCCAGCGATCCCTCCTCATCCCTTGATCCCACCTGTGTCCGTCATTCTTGTCTTCCACAAATGTCATGAAGCCCCCATTGTAAGTGTGTTGTGTTCCACTGCTGATCATTTTCTTCTTGAGATGTCTTATACCAGTTTTTTTTTGGGCTTGTATGGTCAGATAGTGGTGACACCCCAAACCCCTCCCCCATTCTGCATCCTTCATTATAACCCCTGTACAGGTTCCCACCACAATCATTCCTTTGGCCAACCTACTCCTGGCTTTGTCTTCTTATGTGACTCCCCCCCCCCCCCCCCATATAGTTGTACCTGATCAGTCTGCAAGCCTCTGATGCCAAAATGCTGAGGCGTCGCCTCTCCTGGACTTACCTTTATGCACCTGTGACTTGAGTATGTCTTGAATGATCTGTACCCACCCTCAAGATGACGTCACTATCCTTTGAGTGATAAGTACCTGCCCCCATGATGACACTGCTATTCTTTGTACTGTGTACACTCCCCATCATGACATCACTATCCTTTAAGTGATGAGTAAAACAAAATAGAAAACATCGAACATGTGGTCATAAAACAGGTCAGAACAAAAAGATCTCGAGTACAAACAAAAAAACCTTTATTAGCAAACAGTTGATTTTATGGTGAAAATGTAGAATACGAGTGTCGACACACAGTGAACAAGCCTATGATTAATATAAAAACTTCTGAACCACAATTAAAAAAAAAAGTCATCTACCAAGGAAGAGGGATAGGAGAAGGCATCTACCAGGGAAGAGGGATAAGGAGAAGGCATCTACCAAGGTAGAGGGATAGGAGAAGGCATCTACCAAGGAAGAGGGATAGGAGAAGGCATCTACCAGGGAAGAGGGATAAGGAGAAGGCATCTACCAAGGTAGAGGGATAGGAGAAGGCATCTACCAAGGAAGAGGGATAGGGGAAGGCATCTACCATGGAAGAGGGATAGTAGAAGGCATCTACCACGGAGGATAGACAGGACAAGTCCTCTACCGGGGGGTAAGAGGGACAGGGCAAGTCCTCTACCAGGAGGGTAAGGGACAGGGCAAGTCCTCTACCAGGGGGGTAAGAGGGACAGGGCAAGCCCTCTACCAGGGGGTAAGAGGGACAGGGCAAGTCCTCTACCCGGGGGTAAGAGGGGCAGGACAAATCTACCAGGGGGAGGGGTAAGAGGGACAGGACAAGTCCTCTACCAAGGGGGTAAGAGGGACAGGACAAGTCCTCTACCAGGAGGTAAGAGAGACAAGTCCTCTACCAGGGGGGTAAGAGGGACAGGACAAGTCCTCTACCAGGGGGTAAGAGGGACAGGACAAGTCCTCTACCAGGGGGGTAAGAGGGACAGGACAAGTCCCCTACCAGGGGGTAAGAGGGACAGACAAGTCCTCTACCTGGGGGGTAAGGGGGACAGGACAAGTCCTCTACCAGGGCCAGATTCCACAGGGAGGAGCTAAATACCCCAAAAAATGTTATGTCAAATAGTGATGAGCGAGTGTACTCGTTGCTCGGGTTTTCTCAAGCACGCTCGGGTGACCTCCGAGTATTTATGACTGCTCGGAGATTGTTTTCATCGCCTCAGCTGAATGATTTACAGCTATTAGCCAGGCTGAGTACATGTGGGGTTGGCTGGTTGCTAGGGAATCTCCACATGTAATCAAGCGGTCTAGTAGCTGTAAATCATTCAGCTGCCGTGATGAAAACTAAATCTCTGTTCCCTGGTAGATGACTTATCCTGGCTCTCTGTTCCCTGTTAGATGACTTCTCCTGTCTCTCTCTGTTCCCTGTTAGATGACTTCTCCTGTCTCTCTGTTCCCTGCTAGATGACTTCTCCTGTCTCTCTGTTCCCTGCTAGATGACTTCTCCTGTCCCTCTGTTCCCGGGTAGATGACTTCTCCTGTCTCTGTGTTCCATGCTAGAAGCCTTTTCCTGTCTCTCTGTTCCCTTGTAGATGACTGCTCCTGTCTGTTTGTTCCCTGGTACATGACTTCTCCTGTCTCTCTCTTCCCTGGTAGATGACTTCTCCTGTCTCTCTACCACTCCTGTCTCTCTGTTCCCTGGTAGATGCCTTCTCCTGTCTCTCTGTTCCCTGGTAGATGACTTCTCCTGTCTCTCTTTGTTCCCTGGTAGATGCCTTCTCCTGTCTGTCTCTTCCCTGGTAGATGACTTCTCCTGTCTCTCTGTTCCCTGGTAGATGCCTTCTCCTGTCTCTCTGTTCCCTGGTAGATGACGTCTCCTGTCTGTCTCTTCCCTGGTAGATGACTTTTCCTGTCTCTCTGTTCCCTGGTTGATGATTTCTCCTGTCTCTCTGTTCCCTGGTAGATGCCTTCTCCTGTCTCTCTGTTCCCTGGTAGATGCCTTCTCCTGTCTCTCTCTGTTCCCTGGTAGATGACTTCTCCTGTCTCTCTCTGTTCCCTGGCAGATGCCTTCTCCTGTCTCTCTTCCCTGGTAGATGACGTCTCCTGTCTCTCTGTTCCCTGGTTGATGACTTCTCCTGTCTCTCTCTGTTCCCTGGTAGATGACGTCTCCTGTCTCTCTGTTCCCTGGTTGATGACTTCTCCTGTCTCTCTCTGTTCCCTGGCAGATGCCTTCTCCTGTCTCTCTTCCCTGGTAGATGTCTTCTCCTGTCTCTCTGTTCCCTGGTAGATGACTTTTCCTGTCTCTCTGTTTCCTGGTAGATGACTTCTCCAGTCTCTCCGTTCCCTGGTAGATGCCTTCTCCTGTCTCTCTGTTCCCTGGTAGATGACGTCTCCTGTCTGTCTTTTCCCTGGTAGATGATTTCTCCTGTCTCTTTCTTCTAATAAAGGTTTTTGTCTTTTGAGATATTTTTGTCTTAACCTCTTTTATGACCACATGTTCAATGTTTTCTTTTTTTGGTTTATACTTCTTCCAAATGGTCTACCATTCACTGCCTACCAGATATGTCACTGGAATCCTTTGCTTTACATGTGTCCTACACATTTTTCTACAGGTTGACATATATCATCCTTTGATGAAATTATGATGGCAGGTACAAATCACTCCCATGATGACATCACTATCCTGAGCGATGATTCCCCACCCCCATGATGGCATCACTATCCTGAGCGATGATTCCCCGCCCTCATGATAACATCACTATCCTGAGCGATGATTCCCCGCCCTCATGATGACATCACTATACTGAGCGATGATTCCCACCCCAATATGACATCACTATCCTGAGCGATGATTCCCTGCCCCCACGATGACATCACTATCCTGAGCGATGATTCCCCACCCCCATGATGGCATCACTATCCTGAGCGATGATTCCCCGCCCTCATGATAACATCACTATCCTGAGCGATGATTCCCCGCCCTCATGATGACATCACTATACTGAGCGATGATTCCCACCCCAATATGACATCACTATCCTGAGCGATGATTCCCCACCCCCATGATGGCATCACTATCCTGAGCGATGATTCCCCGCCCTCATGATAACATCACTATCCTGAGCGATGATTCCCCGCCCCCATGATGACATCACTATCCTGAGCGATGATTCCCCACCCACATGATGACATCACTATCCTGAGCGATGATTCCCCGCCCTCATGATGACATCACTATACTGAGCGATGATTCCCACCCCAATATGACATCACTATCCTGAGCGATGATTCCCTGCCCCCACGATGACATCACTATCCTGAGCGATGATTCCCTGCCCCCACAACGACATCACTATCCTGAGCGAAGATTCCCCGCCCTCATGATGACCTCACTATCCTGAGCGATGATTCCCCACCCCCATGATGACATCACTATCCTGAGCGATGATTCCCTGCCCCCACGATGACATCACTATCCTGAGCGAAGATTCCCCGCCCTCATGATGACCTCACTATCCTGAGCGATGATTCCCCACCCCCATGATGACATCACTATCCTGAGCGATGATTCCCTGCCCCCACGATGACATCACTATCCTGAGCGAAGATTCCCCGCCCTCATGATGACCTCACTATCCTGAGCGATGATTCGCCACCCTCATGATGACATTACTATCCTGAGCGATGATTCCCACCCCATTATGACATCACTATCCTGAGCGAAGATTCCCCGCCCTCATGATGACGTCACTACCCTGAGCGATGATTCCCCACCCCCATGATGACGTCACTATCCTGAACGATGATTCCCTGCCCTCATGATGACATCACTATCCTGAGCGAAGATTCCCCGCCCTCATGATGACATCACTACCCTGAGCGATGATTCCCCACCCCCATGATGGCATCACTACCCTGAGCGATGATTCCCCACCCCCATGATGGCATCACTATCCTGAGCGATGATTCCCACCCCATTATGACATCACTATTCTGAGCGATGATTCCCACCCCATTATGACATCACTATTCTGAGCGATGATTCCCACCCCATTATGACATCACTATCCTGAGCGATGATTCCCCGCTCCCATGATGACATCACTATCCTGAGCGATGATTCCCCACCCACATGATGACATCACTATCCTGAGCGATGATTCCCCGCTCTCATGATGACATCACTATCCTGAGCGATGATTCCCCACCCCCATGATGACATCACTATCCTGAGCGATGATTCCCCACCCACATGATGACATCACTATCCTGAGCGATGATTCCCCGCCCTCATGATGACATCACTATCCTGAGCGATGATTCCCCACCCCCATGATGGCATCACTATCCTGAGCGATGATTCCCCACCCCCATGATGACATCACTATCCTGAGCGATGATTCCCCACCCCCATGATGACATCACTATCCTGAGCGATGATTCCCCACCCACATGATGACATCACTATCCTGAGCGATGATTCCCCGCCCTCATGATGACATCACTATCCTGAGCGATGATTCCCCGCCCTCATGATGACATCACTATCCTGAGCGATGATTCCCCGCCCTCATGATGACATCACTATCCCGAGTGATGATTCCCCGCCGTCATGATGGCATCACTATCCTGAGCGATGATTCCCCGCCCTCATGATGACATCACTATCCTGAGCGATGATTCCCACCCCATTATGACATCACTATCCTGAGCGATGATTCCCCACCCTCATGATGACATCACTATCCCGAGTGATGATTCCCCGCCCTCATGATGACATCACTATCTTGAGCGATGATTCCCCGCCCTCATGATGACATCACTATCCTGAGCAAAGATTCCCCGCCCTCATGGTGACATCACTATCCTGAGCGATGATTCCCCGCCCCCATGATGACATCACTCCCCATTCTTGTCCCCCGTTCTGTATGGCGCACCCTGCAGGCCTCTTCTTGTCTCACGTGTGTTTTGCATGCTCTCTGTGTACAGGGTCTGAGCTCCACTGCCCCGGATTTCATGGACCCTCCATCCTGTGACTCTGGGCTCGCCATTTTCTGGACTCCTCAACAAAAACTGCAGACCCCAACCATCACAGAACCGACTGTGCACCCCAGAATCCAGGTACCTCTGAACCCAGGCATATTTATAGAATGCGGGAATTAAACCTCTTCAGGCTTTTAAAGGGACGGTCTTCTGTTAAAGATGAATCTTTTTTTATGTTCCACTTTCTCAAATTCCGACCATGCTGCTGTTAGTAAATGGAAGCTGATTATGCAGAGGCTGAAAGTTTGTCCTGACGGTGGTCTGCAGTGTCTCAGTGTAGACAGTGGTCTGTGAGCAGAAACGTCTGCCCTGGACGCCCGACTGATGGCTCTCCCCTGCACTGTTACACTGTAACGCACCGCGACGCTCACCCCTGCACTGTTACACTGTAACGCACCGCGACGCTCACCCCTGCACTGTTACACTGTAACGCACCCCGACGCTCACACCTGCACTGTTACACTGTAACGCACCCCGACACTCACACCTGCACTGTTACACTGTAACGCACGCCGACGCTCACACCTGCACTGTTACACTGTAACGCATCCCGACGCTCACACCTGCACTGTTACACTGTAACGCACCCCGACGCTCACGCCTGCACTGTTACACTGTAACACATCCCGACGCTCACACCTGCACTGTTACACTGTAACGCACCCCGACACTCACACTTGCACTGTTACACTGTAACGCACCCCGACACTCACACCTGCACTGTTACACTGTAACGCACCCCGACGCTCACACCTGCACTGTTACACTGTAACGCACCCTGACGCTCACACCTGCACTGTTACACTGTAACGCATCCCGACGCTCACACCTGCACTGTTACACTGTAACGCTCCCCGACGCTCACACCTGCACTGTTACACTGTAACGCACCCCGACGCTCACACCTGCACTGTTACACTGTAACGCACCCCGATGCTCACGCCTGCACTGTTACACTGTAACGCTCCCCGACGCTCACACCTGCACTGTTACACTGTAACGCACCCTGACGCTCACGCCTGCACTGTTACACTGTAACGCACCCCGACGCTCACGCCTGCACTGTTACACTGTAAAGCATGCCGACACTCACACCTGCACTGTTACACTGTAACGCATCCCGACACTCACACCTGCACTGTTACACTGTAACGCACCCCGACACTCACACCTGCACTGTTACACTGTAACGCACCCCGACACTCATACCTGCACTGTTACACTGTAACGCACCCTGACACTCACACCTGCACTGTTACACTGTAACGCACCCCGACGCTCACACCTGCACTGTTACACTGTAACGCACCCCGACACTCACACCTGCACTGTTACACTGTAACGCATCCCGACACTCACACCTGCACTGTTACACTGTAACGCACCCCGACGCTCACACCTGCACTGTTACACTGTAACGCACCCTGACGCTCACGCCTGCACTGTTACACTGTGCTTCAGCTTCTGCTCTTGCTATCAGGGTTAGGTACAAGGTGAGGCTGCAGAGGTGCGGCCCCCGGGGTGAAGTTTTCTAGGGGTAGTCCTCCTATGAATTGCGGGGGTGTAAGCGCTCACACGTGACGTTCAGCTCCATCTCACATCATCTCATTCCTTCCATTGTAGAGACTCTGGATGTGTCACCTGCACTGGGACCCCCTGAGGACCTCCGTAAGGAGGTGCACCCCTCCTCCGTCTGACTGTGATGGCCCAGTGGGGCTTCCTGTACATTGTCCCCGTATTTGTGCCCCCACCTGAACCTTCGTGTGTCTGTGCACCAGCCCGGCCTTCCTGCTGACGTCTGCCACTGCTCCATGGGGTTCAGCAATCAACCGAGTGCATGCCCTCACCCGGCCCACCGCATTGTGCTGCCTCACCACATCCCACCCGCCGGCCTCCAGACATGGGGTAGAGGCCTCCACATCCCAGCCGGCTGCCCGATGTATCCGCGAGCGTTCACCATAATGTCTGTGCGAAGTGTTAGAGACTGGAGTGCAATAACCCTACGTCATTTATCGAGGAGGTGACATCTCCTGGCGCCCTCCACCCGGGGCGCTCTACTAACACTAACCAAAACTGTATATACAAGGATTTCTTACGGTGAAGACACTTCTGCCTCTCAGTAAACTGATATGAAGTACAAAATTGTGTGTCAGCGTCTCGCTGCGTGTGTAATGGGGGGACGAAGGAGCAATGTGAGTAAGGGGAAAACGGGGGGCTTGCCACTGTCCTTCAATGGCGCCATACATCAAGGTGCTCCGCCGTAGACTTGCATGATGGCTCCATACATCAAGGTGCTCCGCCGTAAATTTACACATGACTGCTCCATATACTGAGGTGCTCCGCCGTAGATTTAAATGACAGCTCCATACACCGAGGTGCTCCGCCGTAGACTTGCATGATGGCTCCATACATCAAGGTGCTCCGCCGTAAATTTACACATGACTGCTCCATATACTGAGGTGCTCCGCCGTAGATTTAAATGACAGCTCCATACACCGAGGTTCTCCGCCGTAGACTTGCATGATGGCTCCATACATCAAGGTGCTCCGCCGTAGATTTACACATGACTGCTCCATATACTGAGGTGCTCCGCCGTAGATTTAAATGACAGCTCCATACACCGAGGTGCTCCGCCGTAGACTTGCATGATGGCTCCATACATCAAGGTGCTCCACCGTAGATTTACACATGACTGCTCCATATACTGAGGTGCTCCGCCGTAGATTTAAATGACAGCTCCATACACCGAGGTTCTCCGCCGTAGACTTGCATGATGGCTCCATACATCAAGGTGCTCCGCTGTAGATTTACACATGACTGCTCCATATACTAAGACTGAGGTGCTCCGCCGTAGATTTAAATGACAGCTCCATACAGCGAGGTGCTCCGCCATAGACTTGCATGATGGCTCCATACATCAAGGTGCTCCGCCATAGACTTGCATGACAACTCTTTATACCGAGGTGCTCTGCCGTAGACTTGTATGATGGCTCCATACATAGTAACATAGTTAGTAAGGCCGAAAAAAGACATTTGTCCATCCAGTTCAGCCTATATTCCATCATAATAAATCCCCAGATCTACGTCCTTCTACAGAACCTAATAATTGTATGATACAATATTGTTCTGCTCCAGGAAGACATCCAGGCCTCTCTTGAACCCCTCGACTGAGTTCGCCATCACCACCTCCTCAGGCAAGCAATTCCAGATTCTCACTGCCCTAACAGTAAAGAATCCTCTTCTATGTTGGTGGAAAAACCTTCTCTCCTCCAGACGCAAAGAATGCCCCCTTGTGCCCGTCACCTTCCTTGGTATAAACAGATCCTCAGCGAGATATTTGTATTGTCCCCTTATATACTTATACATGGTTATTAGATCGCCCCTCAGTCGTCTTTTTTCTAGACTAAATAATCCTAAATAATCCTTTTCTAGACTAAATACACTGAGGTGCTCCGCCATTAGACTTACATGACAGGTCCATACACCGAGGTGCTCCGCCGTAGACTTGCATGACAACTCTTTATACCGAGGTGCTCTGCCGTAGACTTGTATGATGGCTCCATACACTGAGGTGCTCCGCCGTAGACTTACATGACAGGTCCATACACCGAGGTGCTCCGCCGTAGACTTGCATGATGGCTCCATACATCAAGGTGCTCCGCCATAGATTTACACATGACTGTTCCATATACTGAGGTGCTCCGCCGTAGATTTAAATGACAGCTCCATACACCGAGGTGCTCCGCCATAGACATGCATGATGGCTCCATACATCAAGGTGCTCCGCCATAGACTTGCATGACAACTCTTTATACCGAGGTGCTCCGCCGTAGACTTGCATGACGGCTCCATACACTGAGGTCCTCCGCCATAGACTTGCATGACGGCTCCATACACCAAGGTGCTCCGCCGTAGATTTACACGACAGCTCCATACACCGAGATGCTCCCCCAGAGACTTGCATGATGGCTCCATATATCAAGGTGCTCCGCCGTAGATTTAGACGACAGCTCCATACACCGAGGTGCACCACCGTAGACTTGCATGACGGCACCATACATCAAGGTGCTCCACCGTAGATTTACACGACAGCTCAATACATCAAGGTGCTCCGCCATAGACTTAAATGATGGCTCCATACATCAAGGTGCTCCGCCATAGATTTGCACATGACTGCTCCATATACTGAGGTGCTCCGCCTTAGATTTATATGACAGCTCCATACACTGAGGTGCTCCACCATAGACTTGCATGACTGCTCCATACATCTAGGTGCTCCATTGTAGATTTACACAACAGCTCCATACATCGAGGTGCTCCGCCATAGACTTAAATGACGCCTCCATACACCGAGGTGCTCCACGTAGACTTACATAACAGCTCCATACACCAAAGTACTCCACCGTAGACTTGCATGACGGCTCTATACACTGAGGTCCTCCGCCATAGACTTGCATGATAGCTCCATAAACCGAGGTGCTCCGCCATAGACTTGCGTGACGACTCCATACACCGAGGTACTCCACCGTAGACTTGCATGACGGCTCCATACACTGAGGTCCTCCGCCATAGACTTGCATGACAGCTCCATAAACCGAGGTGTTCCGCCAGACTTGTGTGACGGCTCCATACACCGAGGTACTCCAACCTAGACTTGCATGAAGGCTCCATACACTGAGGTTCTCCGCCGTAGATTTACACGACAGCTCCATACACCGAGGTGCTCCCCGTAGACTTACATGACCTCTCCATACACCGAGGTGCTCTGCCTTAGACTTCCATGACGACTCCATACACTGAGGTGCTCCGTCGTAGACTTGCATGATGGCTCTATACACTGTGGTGCTCTGCCATAGACTTGCATGACGGTTCCATACACTGAGGTTCACCGCCGTAGATTTACACGACAGCTCCATACACCGAGGTGCTTCGCCATAGACTTGCAAGACAGCTCCGTACACCGAGGTGCTCTCCCTTAGACATGCATGACGACTCCATAAACTGAGGTGCTCCGCCGTAGACTTGCATGATGGCTCAACACTCCGAGGTGCTCCGCCGTAGGCTTGCATGACGGCTCTATACACTGAGGTGCTCCCCCGTAGACTTATATTAGGGCTCAATATACTGAGGTGCTCCACCGTAGATTTACATGATGGAATAGTACGAAACGGTGCTGCAGTAAAGGCTTACACAATGGATGTGAAGGGCAGTAGTGATGTTGGATACACGGTGTATGTGATAGTGGAGGGCGGCAGTGATGTGTGTGATACATGGTGTATGTGTTAGTGGAGGGCGGCACTGATGTGTGATACACGGTGTATGTGATAGCGGAGGGCGGCAGTTATGTATAATACACTGTTTATGTGATGGTGGAGAGCGGCAGTGATGTATGATACACGGTGTATGTGATAGTGGATGGCGGCAGTGATGTGTGTGTGATACACAATGTATGTGATGGTGGAGAGCGGCAGTGATGTATGATACACGGTGTATGTGATAGTGGAGGGTAGTTGTGATGTGTGATACATGGTGTATGTGATGGTGGAGGGTAGTTGTGATGTGTGATACACAGTGTATGTGATGGTGGAGGGCGGTATTGATGTGTGATACACGGTGTAATTGATGGTGGAGGGCGGTAGTGATGTGTGTGATACACGGTGTATGTGATAGCGGAGGGTAGTTGTGATGTGTGATGCACGGTGTATGTGATAGCGGAGGGCGGTAGTGATGTGTGATACACGGTGTATGTGATAGCGGAGGACGGTAGTGATGTGTGATACACGGTGTATGTGATAGCGGAGGACGGTAGTGATGTGTGATACACGGTGTATGTGATAGCGGAGGGCGGTAGTGATGTGTGATACACGGTGTATGTGATAGCGGAGGACGGTAGTGATGTGTGATACACGGTGTATGTGATAGCGGAGGGCGGCAGTGATGTGTGACAGTGGAGGACGGCAGTGATGTGTGATACACGGTGTATGTGTTAGTGGTGGGCGGAAGTGAAGTGTGTGATACACGGTGTATGTGATAGTGGAGGGCGGCAGTGATGTGTGTGATACACGATGTATGTGATAGCGGAGGATAGTTGTGATGTGTGATACACGGTGTACATGATAGTGGAGGAGAGCAGTGATGTGTGATACACGGTGTATGTGATGGTGGAGGATGGTAGTGCTGTGTGATACACGGTGTATGTGATAGCGGAGGATAGTTGTGATGTGTGATACACGGTGTATGTGATAGTGGAGGAGAGCAGTGATGTGTGATACACGGTGTATGTGATGGTGGAGGGCGGTAGTGATGTGTGTGATACACGGTGTATGTGATAGTGGAGGGCGGCAGTGATGTATGACAGTGGAGGGTGGCAGTGATGTGTGATACACGGTGTATGTGATAGCGGAGGATAGTTGTGATGTGTGATACACGGTGTATGTGATAGTGGAGGAGAGCAGTGATGTGTGATACACGGTGTATGTGATGGTGGAGGGCGGTAGTGATGTGTGTGATACACGGTGTATGTGATAGTGGAGGGCGGCAGTGATGTATGACAGTGGAGGGTGGCAGTGATGTGTGATACACGGTGTATGTGATAGTGGAGGCGGCAGTGATGTGTGTTGTCACGAAAAGGGGGGTGACCTTTGACCAGCACACGGCTATCACGTGCAGGGGGCTTATCTTGGTTATCTCACCACTGCTACAATGTGATGAAAACACAAACCAGACTATTGACCTATCAATTTACTGCAGGGGCTTATTTTAGTTATCCCACTGCTGCTACAATATGTCATGAACTGCCGGGATTTATGTATATCCCGCTTCGGAACTTGCAGCTCTACGACGCCCCCCTTACCCTCAGGTCAGTCATGGAACTACACCTAGGATAATTAGTCGCCAGATGGGCCACTTGACTGGACTGGCTAGCAGGCATGCTGCAGCGAAGGAATTATAAAGGCTCAGGCCGCAGCCATACAGTAGCTTATAATAACCCTGTTCTGTCGCTGCCAGCTGTACCCACCTAGCCCAGAACACACTTCGCTGCCACCAGCTCAGATTCCTCAACAGTGGGGATCGAGCCAACCCAAGTTAGTAGCGTAATTAACTTCAGGCACATGACAAATTTGTTAAAGAGCATAGAGAGACGACTAGTAATTTTATAGTTTACTCCAAAAGGTAGGCAGTGTTTACAGTTCAGGTATAAAAAGATTTTACAATATGAGACAAAGTATGTACAAAGCAATAACAAAAACGGATTAAAACAGAAAATGAACACTGACATGTTGCTTAGATCATCCTAGCTAACCATGCTGGTGAGAGGAGCCAGACATCCCAATTCATCAGATGGTCTTGGTGCAGCAGCTTCTCAGGCAAGACTGAAGGCTGGGCTGACTGGCAGTAACTTATACTTGTAAGCTTGTGACATCACCAAAGGGGCTGGTTTACCTGCACCCTCCCCTAGCTGCCAGGGTGCACATTTTGGTATGAAAAGATATAATAGTCATAGATGTGCTTGAGAACCTAGCAGAATAACGGCACACCCATCACTCATCTTATATTGGAATTAGCTTTCTAGTGAGTCTAAACTCGGGCTAGGTATTCCACTCTGTTTAGGAGAAATCTGCACTTTGCACTCGTTGCATTTAGCTGCTAGCGCTTACAGTGATTGACAGATCTACCAATGGATATTCGTAATATGTACTCCTTATATTTCTAGCCCAAATCGGTGGCCCAATATATCACTATAAAAGAACAAAGAAATCCCTGCCGTGTGGAAGGGCCTTATACCAGTTTTATCTGGCAGTAGATGGAAAGATTGCCTGCTGCAGCAACAAGGTCCATAAAAATTCTTTTGGGAGGGGGGAAATGAGTTTAGGATTCACACACACATAGCAGCAGGCAGAAGGGGGGGAGTCGGAATAGCCCACAGCGTGTGTCTTGTAAAGTTAGGCAGACTCAAACATGGCATATTCACATTATCGTGACATGTGTGCTACACGGTGTATGTGATTGTGGAGGGCGGTAGTGATGTGTGATACATGGTGTATGTGATAGTGGAGGGCGGCAGTTATGTGTGTAATACACAGTGTATGTGATAGCGGAGGGCGGCAGTGATGTGTGATACACGGTGTATGTGACAGTGGAGGGCGGTAGTGATGTGTGATACACGGTGTATGTGACAGTGGAGGGCGGTAGTGATGTGTGATACACGGTGTATGTGACAGTGGAGGGCGGTAGTGATGTGTGATACACGGTGTATGTGACAGTGGAGGGCGGTAGTGATGTGTGATACACGGTGTATGTGACAGTGGAGGGCGGTAGTGATGTGTGATACACGGTGTATGTGACAGTGGAGGGCGGTAGTGATGTGTGATACACGGTGTATGTGACAGTGGAGGGCGGTAGTGATGTGTGATACACGGTGTATGTGACAGTGGAGGGCGGTAGTGATGTGTGATACACGGTGTATGTGATAGTGGAGGGCGGTAGTGATGTGTGATACACGGTGTATGTGACAGTGGAGGGCGGTAGTGATGTGTGATACACGGTGTATGTGATAGCGGAGGGCGGTAGTGATGTGTGATACACGGTGTATGTGACAGTGGAGGGCGGTAGTGATGTGTGATACACGGTGTATGTGATAGTGGAGGGCGGCAGTGATGTGTGATACACGGTGTATGTGTTAGTAGAGGGCGGTAGTGATGTGTGATACACGGTGTATGTGACAGTGGAGGGCGGTAGTGATGTGTCTGTCTGAGAGTGGAGGACAACCTACGCACAGGATTATTTACAGCGTCACACAACTGTTCGGCCAGGCCTGGATCAACTACTCAGGTGATAAGCAGTATGTGTGAAGGTGATCGCAGCAGGCGCACAACGTCATCCCTTCATCTGACAGGACACTGAGTTTTAGCAGTGTGCGGGTATGCAGATATGTGGGTTGTGGCTACTGGATATGATGTTGGGAAGCCATGTGGACCAGTGGCGATACTTCATGTCTGATGAGATGCTTCATGTAACCGGGTGTTTCCTGTTTCCTCACAAAGCAGTAAGGACAGCCAGAAAATTCTCATGATCCAAACTACAGCCAACTGACTGCTTTGCTTGTTGTGCAGTCCTATCAGCTTCTGTAGTTCAATGATCGGGAATTGGTTTCATCCCGCTGCCCATCCTCTCACAGATCAGTTGCCCACGATAAGGTTCTCAGACAATTTGGGGTCACAAGTTGTGTTCTGTCAGCGACCCATAAATTCAGTCCTTGATGGTGACCACAGACTGTAAAATTGCTGGAGACATTCATATATAGAGGGGAAAAAAAAGTATTTAGTCAGCCACCAATTGTGTTCTCTCTCTTAAAAAGATGAGAGGCCTGTAACTCACATCACACGTAGAGCACAACTATGAGAGTCAAAACGAGAAAACAAATCCAGAAAATCATCGTCTGATTTGGCAAGATTTATTTTGCAAATTATGGTGGAAAATAAGTATTGGGTCACCTAAAAACATGCAAGATTTCTGGCTCTCACAGACCTGTAACTTCTTCTTTAAGAGGCTCCTCTGTCGTCCACTCAAACACACCTGTCCACAACCTCAGTCACACTCCAAACTCCACTATGGCGAAGAACAAGACTGTGGAGACCTGTGTGTCGTAACCAGTGCCTTTCCCCCTCCCTCCAATCCCGTAATGAAAACACTGACAGTCCTATGTGGGTTGAACAGGTCGGTCACAGATTATTAATTACATCAGCAGAGAAAGGGCAATTACATTTCGTATTGGTCGGCTCGCGCTGAACTTCTGTCCACGATCGACTGGCGAGTTGGCCCAACGAGCGGTCACGAACCTTTGCCCTCCTCCGCTTCTTCCGCTGTGATTTAGTAAAGTTAACAATGGTTAGTTATATGTACACACATTTTAATTTTTTTATATATAATATAATTTACAACTTTACATCTATCCGCCAGTTAGTATGGCCATTCACCCCCATTAGCCACTGTAAGGGAAAGAGGGTGGGACGAAAGCTTCCAGGTGTCCACCTGGGGGAAAAAAAGAGGAAGTTACTGGCCCGGACACCTGGATTTAACCCCTGTAGGTATGGCCGTAGGAACCTTCCCCTTTAAGAACCATTGGTCGGCTGGGGCATCCCAATTAGTGCATCACCAAGGGGAGTGGTGCGAGGGGGGGAACTGGGCACTGACATTATTTACTGTCATTTTGTCATCTGGGCTCCACAGTCAGAGGCATGCTCCTTATGCAGTACCGTGCCTGCCAAGAGCTGTTGAAGGCCTCCAGAAACCAAATTGTAGCCCTGCACCAGGCTGGGAAGACTGAATCTGCAATAGGCAAGTGGCTTGGTGTGATGAAATCAACTGTGGGAGCAATAATTAGAGAATAGAAGACATACAAGACTACTGATATAATCTCCCTAGGCTCAGGCTCCATGCAAGATCTCACCCCGTGGGGTCAAAATGATCACAGGAACGGTGAGCAAAAATCCCAGAACCACACAGGGGGACCTTGTAAATGACCTGCATAAAGCTGGGATCACCGTAACAAAGGCTGCCATCAGTAACACACTACGCCGCTGCAGTGCCAGATGTGTCCCCCTGCTTAACCCAGTACATGCCCGGGCCCGTATGAAGTTTGCTAGAGAGCATTTGGATTATCCAGAAGAGTATTTGGAGAATGTCATATGGTCTGATGAAACCAAAGTAGACGCAAAACTCGTGTTTGTAGGAGACAGAAAGCTGAGTTACATCCAAAGAACACCATACCTACTGTGAAGCATAGGGGTGGAAACATCATGCTTTGGGGCTGTTTCTCTGCAAAGGGACCAGGACGACTGATCTGTGTACATGAAAGAATGAATGGGGCCATGTATCGTGAGATTTTGAGTGCAAACCTCCTTCCATCAGCAAGGGCATTGAAGATGAAACGTTGATGGGTCTTTCAGCATGATAATGATCCCAAGCACACCGCCAGGGCAAGGAAGGAGTGGCTTCGTAAGAAGCATTTCAAGGTCCTGGAGTGGCCTAGCCAGTCTCCAGATCTCAACCCTATAGAAAACCTTTGGAGGGAGTTGAAAGTCCGTGTTGCCAAGCGAAAAGCCAAAAACATCACTGCTCTAGAGGAGATCTGCATGGAGGAATGGGCCAACATACCAACAACAATGTGTGGCAACCTTGTGAAGACTTACAGAAAACGTCTGACCTCTGTCATTGCCAACAAAGGATATATTACAAAGTATTGAGATGAACTTTTGTTAATGACCAAATACTGATTTTCCTCCATAATTTGCAAAATAAATCTTCCAAATCAGACAAGATGTCACCTATGATGTCAATTACAGGCCTCTCTCATCTTTATAAATGGGAGAACTTGCACAATTGGTGGCTGACTACGTACTTTTTTTCCCCATTACTTACAGCCTCAAACATTGTACACAGCCATAATTTGCGGACTCACAGCCAGTCTCTGCAAAATGTACTCACAACTTGCAATCGCAATCTCCAGACTCAGCTGCCTGCTGCACACAGCGTACACACAGCCACAATTCAGACTTGCAGCCAGCCGCCGCAGTGGACGAACAGCTGCATTACAGATTCACAACCGCCTGCTGCAAACTATTCACAGCTGTAATCCGCAGACTCAGCCGCCAATCGCAAATCGTGCAAATGTCAGATGCTCAAGTGAGGTCGTCGTGAGCAAGCTTCGGTCCCCACTCTCTCTGGCATCCTACAGACAAGAGGTGTCCCCGTCCTGATGTACTGCTGTGTGTGTGATGCTTCACAGTTACTTCTGGCCCCGCAGGCCTCTTCTGACTCCAGGAATTCTTCTTCTGGAACCAAGGCAGCAATTAATCCAGGGGACACAAGGGTTATAAAAAAACAAACTTTTACTTAGAGAATGGCAGTATGTACAGTGTTTACAGGCAGATACAAAGGATAAGACCCAGCAGGTTGTCATCTTTCCCACAGGTACCGGATACAACTTCAGCCCTGGTTCTCAGGATAGGTGGCATGTCCCCCTATCTGGCTTTCATAGCCCTTGGGGATCTTCCTCACACCACAGAATCACACAGAAGGGTATTTGCAGCAATTCGCTGCCCCAAATATTAGGCTGACGTTGTCCCTAGCAGCCCGTCAGCCTGCTGGTATACTCTCTGGGAATCACATGGTCGGGGGGATCACGTGGTCAGGTGATCGGGGAATCACATGGTCGTGGGGATCGCGTGGTCAGGTTATCATATCATTGATTACTTAAGAACAGCAGCTCTGGAGCTCATACTGCAGCTGGACGGCTCACTTGATGGGCAGTGATCAGCGTGGCGCTCCTGATCTTCTGTTCTTTGTGGACAGGGATCCGTACAGATTCGTTGTGTCGTCTCCAGCTCGGACCATAGACATGACGGCACAATGGCCTCCACTATAAGTCGTCACTGACAGAGGAGAAATGCTGCACAGATCTGACAATTCACAATTTCTCTCGTTCCAGCATCTCCCTCCTCCACAACCCGCCAAAGCCGAGGACGCGTCCCCCGGACAGCAAAGGTAATAACCTGGACACAGAGGCCGGAGGGCAACCAGGAACACACCACCATCTTGTACCAGCTGTGCCCACCAGCTACAGAATGAGCTGTCATGCAGGATCAGCGCCATTATGGATTACCGTATCTGTCACCGGCCCGGGTCACTGTCAGGAATTCAGGAGCGTGTGTGTATAATACCGCCATACAGCACTCAGCATTACATACAGGAGTGTGTGTATAATACCGCCATACAGCGCTAGGCATTACATACAGGAGTGTGTGTATAATACCGCCATACAGCGCTCGGCATTACATACAGGAGTGTGTGTGTATAATACCACCATACAGCGCTCAGCATTACATACAGGAGTGTGTGTATAATACCGCCATACAGCGCTCGGCATTACATACAGGGGCATGTGTGTATAATACCGTCATACAACACTCAGCATTACATACAAGAGTGAGTGTGTATGTATAATACCGCCATACAGCGCTCGGCATTACATACAGGAGCATGTGTGTATAAAACTGTCATACAGCGCTCGGCATTACATACAAGAGTGTGTATGTATAATACCGCCATACAGCGCTCGGCATTACATACAGGGGCATGTGTGTATAATATCGCCATACAGCGCTCGGCATTACATACAGGGGCATGTGTGTATAATACCGTCATACAGCGCTCAGCATTACATACAGGAGTGTGTGTATAATACCGCCATACAGCGCTCGGCATTACATACAGGGGCATGTGTGTATAATACCGTCATACAGCGCTCAGCATTACATACAAGAGTGTGTGTATAATACCGTCATACAGCGCTCAACATTACATACAATAGTGTGTGTATAATACCACCATACAGCGCTCAGCATTACATACAGGAGTGTGTGTATAATACCGCCATACAGCGCTCGGCATTACATACAGGGGCATGTGTGTATAATACCGTCATACAGCGCTCAGCATTACATACAGGAGTGTGTGTATAATACCGCCATACAGCGCTCGGCATTACATACAGGAGTGTGTGTATAATACCGCCATACAGCGCTCGGCATTACATACAGGAGTGTGTGTGTATAATACCACCATACAGCGCTCAGCATTACATACAGGAGTGTGTGTATAATACCGCCATACAGCGCTCAGCATTACATACAGGGGCATGTGTGTATAATACCGTCATACAACACTCAGCATTACATACAGGGGCATGTGTGTATAATACCGTCATACAGCGCTCAGCATTACATACAGGAGTGTGTGTATAATACCGCCATACAGCGCTCGGCATTACATACAGGGGCATGTGTGTATAATACCGTCATACAGCGCTCAGCATTACATACAGGAGTGTGTGTATAATACCGCCATACAGCGCTTGGCATTACATACAGGAGTGTGTGTATAATACCGCCATACAGCGCTCGGCATTACATACAGGGGCATGTGTGTATAATACCGTCATACAGCGCTCAGCATTACATACAGGAGTGTGTGTATAATACCGCCATACAGCGCTTGGCATTACATACAGGAGTGTGTGTATAATACCACCATACAGCGCTCAGCATTACATACAGGAGTGTGTGTATAATACCGCCATACAGCGCTCAGCATTACATACAGGGGCATGTGTGTATAATACCGTCATACAACACTCAGCATTACATACAAGAGTGATGGAAGAACTAGAAGCAGAAATATCTACAGGTAACTTTGACATAGTGGGAATAACCGAGACATGGTTAGATGAAAGCTATGACTGGGCAGTTAACTTACAGGGTTACAGTCTGTTTAGAAAGGATCGTAAAAATCGGAGAGGAGGAGGGGTTTGTCTCTATGTAAAGTCTTGTCTAAAGTCCACTTTAAGGGAGGATATTAGCGAAGGGAATGAGGATGTCGAGTCCATATGGGTTGAAATTCATGGAGGGAAAAATGGTAACAAAATTCTCATTGGGGTCTGTTACAAACCCCCAAATATAACAGAAACCATGGAAAGTCTACTTCTAAAGCAGATAGATGAAGCTGCAACCCATAATGAGGTCCTGGTTATGGGGGACTTTAACTACCCGGATATTAACTGGGAAACAGAAACCTGTGAAACCCATAAAGGCAACAGGTTTCTGCTAATAACCAAGAAAAATTATCTTTCACAATTGGTGCAGAATCCAACCAGAGGAGCAGCACTTTTAGACCTAATACTATCTAATAGACCTGACAGAATAACAAATCTGCAGGTGGTTGGGCATTTAGGAAATAGCGACCACAATATTGTGCAGTTTCACCTGTCTTTCACTAGGGGGACTTGTCAGGGAGTCACAAAAACACTGAACTTTAGGAAGGCAAAGTTTGAACAGCTTAGAGATGCCCTTAATCTGGTAGACTGGGACAATATCCTCAGAAATGAGAATACAGATAATAAATGGGAAATGTTTAAGAACATCCTAAATAGGCAGTGTAAGCGGTTTATACCTTGTGGGAATAAAAGGACTAGAAATAGGAAAAACCCAATGTGGCTAAACAAAGAAGTAAGACAGGCAATTAACAGTAAAAAGAAAGCATTTGCACTACTAAAGCAGGATGGCACCATTGAAGCTCTAAAAAACTATAGGGAGAAAAATACTTTATCTAAAAAACTAATTAAAGCTGCCAAAAAGGAAACAGAGAAGCACATTGCTAAGGAGAGTAAAACTAATCCCAAACTGTTCTTCAACTATATCAATAGTAAAAGAATAAAAACTGAAAATGTAGGCCCCTTAAAAAATAGTGAGGAAAGAATGGTTGTAGATGACGAGGAAAAAGCTAACATATTAAACACCTTCTTCTCCACGGTATTCACGGTGGAAAACGAAATGCTAGGTGAAATCCCAAGAAACAATGAAAACCCTATATTAAGGGTCACCAATCTAACCCAAGAAGAGGTGCGAAACCGGCTAAATAAGATTAAAATAGATAAATCTCCGGGTCCGGATGGCATACACCCACGAGTACTAAGAGAACTAAGTAATGTAATAGATAAACCATTATTTCTTATTTTTAGGGACTCTATAGCGACAGGGTCTGTTCCGCAGGACTGGCGCATAGCAAATGTGGTGCCAATATTCAAAAAGGGCTCTAAAAGTGAACCTGGAAATTATAGGCCAGTAAGTCTAACCTCTATTGTTGGTAAAATATTTGAAGGGTTTCTGAGGGATGTTATTCTGGATTATCTCAATGAGAATAACTGTTTAACTCCATATCAGCATGGGTTTATGAGAAATCGCTCCTGTCAAACCAATCTAATCAGTTTTTATGAAGAGGTAAGCTATAGGCTGGACCACGGTGAGTCATTGGACGTGGTATATCTCGATTTTTCCAAAGCGTTTGATACCGTGCCGCACAAGAGGTTGGTACACAAAATGAGAATGCTTGGTCTGGGGGAAAATGTGTGTAAATGGGTTAGTAACTGGCTTAGTGATAGAAAGCAGAGGGTGGTTATAAATGGTATAGTCTCTAACTGGGTCGCTGTGACCAGTGGGGTACCGCAGGGGTCAGTATTGGGACCTGTTCTCTTCAACATATTCATTAATGATCTGGTAGAAGGTTTACACAGTAAAATATCGATATTTGCAGATGATACAAAACTATGTAAAGCAGTTAATACAAGAGAAGATAGCATTCTGCTACAGATGGATCTGGATAAGTTGGAAACTTGGGCTGAAAGGTGGCAGATGAGGTTTAACAATGATAAATGTAAGGTTATACACATGGGAAGAGGGAATCAATATCACCATTACACACTGAACGGGAAACCACTGGGTAAATCTGACAGGGAGAAGGACTTGGGGATCCTAGTTAATGATAAACTTACCTGGAGCAGCCAGTGCCAGGCAGCAGCTGCCAAGGCAAACAGGATCATGGGGTGCATTAAAAGAGGTCTGGATACACATGATGAGAGCATTATACTGCCTCTGTACAAATCCCTAGTTAGACCGCACATGGAGTACTGTGTCCAGTATTGGGCACCGGTGCTCAGGAAGGATATAATGGAACTAGAGAGAGTACAAAGGAGGGCAACAAAATTAATAAAGGGGATGGGAGAACTACAATACCCAGATAGATTAGCGAAATTAGGATTATTTAGTCTAGAAAAAAGACGACTGAGGGGCGATCTAATAACCATGTATAAGTATATAAGGGGACAATACAAATATCTCGCTGAGGATCTGTTTATACCAAGGAAGGTGACGGGCACAAGGGGGCATTCTTTGCGTCTGGAGGAGAGAAGGTTTTTCCACCAACATAGAAGAGGATTCTTTACTGTTAGGGCAGTGAGAATCTGGAATTGCTTGCCTGAGGAGGTGGTGATGGCGAACTCAGTCGAGGGGTTCAAGAGAGGCCTGGATGTCTTCCTGGAGCAGAACAATATTGTATCATACAATTATTAGGTTCTGTAGAAGGACGTAGATCTGGGGATTTATTATGATGGAATATAGGCTGAACTGGATGGACAAATGTCTTTTTTCGGCCTTACTAACTATGTTACTATGTTAGTGTGTATGTATAATACCGCCATACAGCGCTCGGCATTACATACAGGAGCATGTGTGTATAAAACTGTCATACAGCGCTCGGCATTACATACAGGGGCATGTGTGTATAATACCGTCATACAGCGCTCAGCATTACATACAGGAGTGTGTGTATAATACCGCCATACAGCGCTCGGCATTACATACAGGGGCATGTGTGTATAATACCGTCATACAGCGCTCAGCATTACATACAAGAGTGTGTGTATAATACCGTCATACAGCGCTCAGCATTACATACAAGAGTGTGTGTATAATACCACCATACAGCGCTCAGCATTACATACAGGAGTGTGTGTATAATACCGCCATACAGCGCTCGGCATTACATACAGGGGCATGTGTGTATAATACCGTCATACAGCGCTCAGCATTACATACAGGAGTGTGTGTATAATACCGCCATACAGCGCTCAGCATTACATACAGGAGTGTGTGTATAATACCGTCATACTGCGCTCGGCATTACATACAAGAGTGTGTATAATAATAATAATCTTTATATAGCGCCAACATATTCCGCAGCGCTTTACAGTACAGTTACAACGTTAACAATACAATAATAAAGCACAATTAGCCGCCCCTGCTCGTGAGAGCTTACAATCTACAATGAGGTGGGGGAGAAACAAAGCACAGGTGTGTATCTACAATTACAGTTAGGTCCATATATATTTGGACAGAGACAACAATTTTCTAATTTTGGTTATAGACATTACCACAATGAATTTTAAACAAAACAATTCAGATGCAGTTGAAGTTCAGACTTTCAGCTTTCATTTGAGGGTATCCACATTAAAATTGGATGAAGGGTTTAGGAGTTTCAGCTCCTTAACATGTGCCACCCTCTTTTTAACCCCTTCCCGACCCATGACGCCACGTAGGCGTCATGAAAGTCGGTGCCATTCCGACCCATGACGCCTATGTGGCGTCATGGAAAGATCGCGTCCCTGCAGGCCGGGTGAAAGGGTTAACTCCCATTTCACCCGATCTGCAGGGACAGGGGGAGTGGTAGTTTAGCCCAGGGGGGGTGGCTTCACCCCCTCGTGGCTACGATCGCTCTGATTGGCTGTTGAAAGTGAAACTGCCAATCAGAGCGATTTGTAATATTTCACCTATTATAACGGGCCAGTCATGGCCGATGCTGCAATATCATCGGCCATGGCTGGAAACACTTATGTGCCCCCACCCCACCACACCGATCGCCCCCCCAGCCCCCCGATCTGGCCGGTACACTGCTCCGGCTCCCCTCCGTCCAGTGCTCCGCTCCCCCCCGTGCTCTTGTCCGCTCCCCCCGTGCTCCAATCACCCCCCCGTGCTCCGATCACCCCCCCTGCACTCTGATCCACCCCCCGGTGCTCCGTTCCACCCCCCCGTGCTCCGTTCCAGCCCCCCCGTGCTCCGTTCCACGCCCCCCGTTCTCCGTTCCACCCCTCCCGCGCTCCGATTCCCCCCCCGTGCTCCGATCCCCCCCCCGTGCTCCGATCCCCCCCCCCTGATTCCCCCCCCCGTGCTCCGATCCCCCCCCCGTGCTCCGATCCCCCCCCCCGTGGTCCCCCCCCACCCCATCATACTTACCGATCCAGCCGGGGTCCCGTCCGTCTTCTCCCTGGGCGCCGCCATCTTCCAAAATGGCGGGCGCATGCACAGTGCGCCCGCCGAATCTGCCGGCCGGCAGATTCATTCCAAAGTGCATTTTGATCACTGAGATAGATTATATCTCAGTGATCAAAATAAAAAAAATAATAAATGACCCCCCCCCTTTGTCACCCCCATAGGTAGGGACAATAAAAAAATAAATAAATTTTTTTTTTCCACTAATGTTAGAATAGGGTTAGTGTTAGGGGTAGGGTTAGGGTTAGGGGTAGGGTTAGGGCTAGGGTTAGGGTTAGGGCTAGGGGTAGGGCTAGGGGTAGGGTTAGGGGTAGGGCTAGGGTTAGGGCTAGGGTTAGGGCTAGGGCTAGGGTTAGGGGTAGGGTTAGGGGTAGGGTTAGGGCTAGGGTTAGGGTTAGGGCTAGGGGTAGGGTTAGGGGTAGGGTTAGGGTTAGGGCTAGGGTTAGGGTTAGGGCTAGGGTTAGGGCTAGGGTTAGGGCTAGGGTTAGGGTTTCGGTATGTGCACACGTATTCTGTTCCTCTGCGGATTTTTCCGCTGCGGATTTGATAAATCCGCAGTGCTAAACCGCTGCGGATTTATGGCGGATTTATCGCGTTTTTTTCTGCGCATTTCACTGCGGTTTTACAACTGCGATTTTCTATTGGAGCAGTTGTAAAACCGCTGCGGAATCCGCACAAAGAAGTGACATGCTGCGGAATGTAAACCGCTGCGTTTCCGTGCAGTTTTTCTGCAGCATGTGTACAGCGATTTTTGTTTCCCGTAGGTTTACATTGAACTGTAAACTCATGGGAAACTGCTGCGGATCCGCAGCGTTTTCCGCAGCGTGTGCACATACCTTTAGAATTAGGCTATGTGCACACGGTGCGGATTTGGCTGCGGATTGGCCGCTGCGGATTCGCAGCAGTGTTCCATCAGGTTTACAGTACCATGTAAACATATGAAAAACTAAATCCGCTGTGCCCATGGTGCGGAAAATACCGCGCGGAAACGCTGCGTTGTATTTTCCGCAGCATGTCAATTCTTTGTGCGGATTCCGCAGCGTTTTACACCTGTTCCTCAATAGGAATCCGCAGGTGAAATCCGCACAAAAAACACTGGAAATCCGCGGAAAATCCGCAGGTAAAACGCAGTGCCTTTTACCCGTGGATTTTTCAAAAATGGTGCGGAAATATCTCACACGAATCCGCAACGTGGGCACATAGCCTTAGGGTTAGGGTTGGAATTAGGGTTGTGGTTAGGGGTGTGTTGGGGTTAGTGTTGTGATTAGGGTTATGGCTACAGTTGGGATTAGAGTTAGGGGTGTGTTGGGGTTAGGGTTGTGGTTAGGGGTGTGATATGGCTACAGTTGGGATAAGGGTTAGGGGTGTGGGGGGGTTAGTGTTGGAGTTAGAATTGAGGGGTTTCCACTGTTTAGGCACATCAGGGGTCTCCAAACGTAACATGGCGCCACCATTGATTCCAGCCAATCTCGTATTCAAAAAGTCAAATGGTGCTCCCTCACTTCCGAGCCCCGACGTGCGCCCAAACAGTGGTTTACCCCCACATATGGGGTACCAGCATACTCAGGACAAACTGCGCAACAATTACTGGGGTCCAATTTCTCCTGTTACCCTTGTGAATCTAAAAAAAATGCTTGCTAAAACATAATTTTTGAGGAAAGAAAAATGATTTTTTATTTTCACGGCTCTGCGTTGTAAACGTCTGTGAAGCACTTGGGGGTTCAAAGTGCTCACCACATATCTAGATAAGTTCCTTGGGGGGTCTAGTTTCTAAAATGGGGTCACTTGTGGGGGTTTCTACTGTTCAGGCACACCAGGGGCTCTGCAAACGCAACGTGACACCCGCAGACCATTCCATCAAAGTCTGCATTTCAAAAGTCACTACTTCCCTTCTGAGCCCCGACGTGTGCCCAAACAGTGGTTTACCCCCACTCATGGGGTATCAGCGTACTCAGGAGAAACTGGACAACAACTTTTGGGGTCCAATTTCTCCTGTAACCCTTAGGAAAATAAAAAATTCTGGGCTAAATAATTATTTTTGAGGAAAGAAAACGTATTTATTATTTTCACGGCTCTGCATTATAAACTTCTATGAAGCACTTGGGGGTTCAAAGTGCTCACCACACATCTAGATAAGTTCCTTTCGGGGTCTAGTTTCCAAAATGGGGTCACTTGTGGGGGGTTTCTACTGTTTAGGCACATCAGGGGCTCTGCAAACGCAACGTGACGCCCGCAGAGCATTCCATCAAAGTCTGCATTTCAAAACGTCACTACTTCAATTCCAAGCCCCGGCATGTGCCCAAACAGTAGTTTACCCCCACATATGGGGTATCAGCGTACTCAGGAGAAACTGGACAACAAATATTGGGGTCAAATTTCTCCTGTTACCCTTGGGAAAATAAAATATTCTGGGCTAAATAATTATTTTTGAGGAAAGAAAACGTATTTATTATTTTCACGGCTCTGCATTATAAACTTCCATGAAGCACTTGGGGGTTCAAAGTGCTCACCACACATCTAGATAAGTTCCTTTCGGGGTCTAGTTTCCAAAATGGGGTGACTTGTGGGGGGTTTCTACTGTTAAGCCACATCAGGGGCTCTGCAAACGCAACGTGACGCCCACAGAGCATTCCATCAAAGTCTGCATTTCAAAACGTCACTGCTTCACTTCCGAGCCTCGGCATGTGCCCAAACAGTGGTTTACCCCCACACATGGGGTATCAGCGTACTCAGGAGAAACTGGACAACAACTTTTGGGGTCCAATTTCTTCTGTAACCCTTGGGAAAATAAAAAATTCTGGGCTAAATAATTATTTTTGAGGAAAGAAAACGTATTTATTATTTTCACGGCTCTGCATTATAAACTTCTATGAAGCACTTGGGGGTTCAAAGTGCTCACCACACATCTAGATAAGTTCCTTTGGGGGTCTAGTTTCCAAAATGGGGTCACTTGTGGGGGGTTTCTACTGTTAAGCCACATCAGGGGCTCTGCAAACGCAACGTGACGCCCACAGAGCATTCCATCAAAGTCTGCATTTCAAAACGTCACTACTTCACTTCCGAGCCCCGGCATGTGCCCAAACAGTGATTTACCCCCACATATGGGGTATCAGCGTACTCAGGAGAAACTGGACAACAACTTTTGGGGTCAAATTTCTCCTGTTACCCTTGGGAAAATAAAAAATTCTGGGCTAAATAATTATTTTTGAGGAAAGAAAACGTATTTATTATTTTCACGGCTCTGCATTATAAACTTCTATGAAGCACTTGGGGGTTCAAAGTGCTCACCACACATCTAGATAAGTTCCTTTGGGGGTCTAGTTTCCAAAATGGGGTCACTTGTGGGGGGTTTCTACTGTTAAGCCACATCAGGGGCTCTGCAAACGCAACGTGACGCCCACAGAGCATTCCATCAAAGTCTGCATTTCAAAACGTCACTACTTCACTTCCGAGCCCCGGCATGTGCCCAAACAGTGATTTACCCCCACATATGGGGTATCAGCGTACTCAGGAGAAACTGGACAACAACTTTTGGGGTCAAATTTCTCCTGTTACCCTTGGGAAAATAAAAAATTGCAGGCTAAAAGATCATTTTTGAGAAAATAATTTTTTATTTTTATTTTCATGGCTCTGCGTTATAAACTTCTGTGAAGCACTTGGGGGTTCAAAGTCCTCACCACACATCTAGATTAGTTTCTTTGGGGGTCTAGTTTCCAAAATGGTGTCATTTCTGGGGGATCTCCAATGTTTAAGCACACAGGGGCTCTCCAAACGTGACATGGTGTCCGCTAATGATTGGAGCTAATTTTCCATTTAAAAAGCCAAATGGCGTGCCATCCCTTCCGAGCCCTGCCGTGCGCCCAAACAGTGGTTTACCCCCACATATGGGGTATCAGCGTACTCAGGACAAACTGGACAACAATATTTGGGGTCCAATTTCTCCCATTATCCTTGGCAAAATAGGAAATTCCAGGCTAAAAAATCATTTTTGAGGAAAGAAAAATTATTTTTTATTTTCATGGCTCTGCGTTATAAACTTCTGTGAAGCACCTGGGGGTTTAAAGTGCTCAATATGCATCTAGATAAGTTCCTTGGGGGGTCTAGTTTCCAAAATGGGGTCACTTGTGGGGGAGCTCCAATGTTTAGGCACACAGGGGCTCTCCAAACGCGACATGGTGTCCGCTAACAATTGGAGCTAATTTTCCATTCAAAAAGTCAAATGGCGCGCCTTCCCTTCCGAGCCCTGCCGTGTGCCCAAACAGTGGTTTACCCCCACATATGAGGTATCGGCGTACTCGGGAGAAATTGCCCAACAAATTTTATGATCCATTTTATCCTACTGCCCATGTGAAAATGAAAAAATTGAGGCGAAAATAATTTTTTTGTGAAAAAAAAGTACTTTTTCATTTTTACAGATCAATTTGTGAAGCACCTGAGGGTTTAAAGTGCTCACTAGGCATCTAAATAAGTTCCTTGGGGGGTCTAGTTTCCAAAATGGGGTCACTTGTGGGGCAGCGCCAATGTTTAGGCACACAGGAGCTATCCAAACGCGACATGGTGTCCGCTAACGATGGAAATAATTTTTCATTCAAAAAGTCAAATGGCGCTCCTTCCCTTCCGAGCCTTACCATGTGCCCAAACAGTGGTTTACCCCCACATATGAGGTATCGGCGTACTCAGGAGAAATTGCCCAACACATTTTAGGATCCATTTTATCCTGTTGCCCATGTGAAAATGAAAAAATTGAGGCTAAAAGAATTTTTTTGTGAAAAAAAAGTACTTTTTCATTTTTACGGATCAATTTGTGAAGCACCTGGGGGTTCAAAGTGCTCACTATGCATCTAGATAAGTTCCTTGGGATGTCTAGTTTCCAAAATGGGGTCACTTGTGGGGGAGCTCCAATTTTTAGGCACACGGGGGCTCTCCAAACGTGACATGGTGTCCGCTAAAGAGTGGAGCCAATTTTTGATTCAAAAAGTCAAATGGCGCTCCTTCCCTTCCAAGCCCTGCCGTGCGCCCAAACAGTGGTTTACCCCCACATATGAGGTATCAGCGTACTCAGGACAAATTGGACAACAACTTTCGTGGTTCAGTTTGTCCTTTTACCATTGGGAAAATAAAAAAATTGTTGCTAAAAGATAATTTTTGTGACTAAAAAGTTAAATGTTCATTTTTTCCTTCCATGTTGCTTCTGCTGCTGTGAAGCACCTGAAGGGTTAATAAACTTCTTGAATGTGGTTTTGAGTACCTTGAGGGGTGCAGTTTTTAGAATGGTGTCACTTTTGGGTATTTTCAGCCATATAGACCCCTCAAACTGACTTCAAATGTGAGGTGGTCCCTAAAAAAAATGGTTTTGTAAATTTCGTTGTAAAAATGACAAATCGCTGGTCAAATTTTAACCCTTATAACTTCCTAACAAAAAAAAATTTTGTTTCCAAAATTGTGCTGATGTAAAGTAAACATGTGGGAAATGTTATTTATTAACTATTTTGTGTCACATATCTCTCTGGTTTAACAGAATAAAAATTCAAAATGTGAAAATTGCGAAATTTTCAAAATTTTCGCCAAATTTCCGTTTTTATCACAAATAAACGCAGAATTTATTGACCTAAATTTACCACTAACATGAAGCCCAATATGTCACGAAAAAACAATCTCAGAACCGCTAGGATCCATTGAAGCGTTCCTGAGTTATTACCTCATAAAGGGACACTGGTCAAAATTGCAAAAAACGGCAAGGTCTTTAAGGTCAAAATAGGCTGGGTCATGAAGGGGTTAAAGGGACCAATTGGACAGATTCAATAATTTTAAATAAAATGTTCGTTTTTAGTACTTTGTTGAAAACCCTTTGTTGGCAATGACTGCCTGAAGTCTTGGACTCGTGGACATCACCAGACGCTGTGTTTCCTCCTTTTTGATGCTCGGCCTTCACTGTGGTGGTTTTCAGTTGCTATTTGTTTGTGGGCCTTTCTGTCTGAAGTTTAGTCTTTAACAAGTGAAATGCTGCTCAGTTGGGTTGAGATCAGGTGACTGACTTGGCCATTCCAGAATATTCCACTTCTTTGCTTTAATAAACTCCTAGGTTGCTTTGGCTTTATGTTTTGGGTCATTGTCCATCTGTAGTATGAAACGACGACCAATCAGTTTTGCTGCATTTGGCTGGATCTGAGCACACAGTATGGCGGCTCTGAAGAACTCAGAATTCATTCTTCTGTCCTGTGTCACATCATCAATAAACACCAGTGACCCAGTGCCACTGGCAGCCATGCATGCCCGCGCCATCACACTGCCTCCGCCGGGTTTATGCATGCCCGCGCCATCACACTGCCTCCGCCGGGTTTATGCATGCCCGCGCCATCACACTGCCTCCGCTGGGTTTATGCATGCCCGCGCCATCACACTGCCTCCGCCGGGTTTATGCATGCCCGCGCCACCACACTGCCTCCGCCGGGTTTATGCATGCCCGCGCCATCACACTGCCTCCGCCGGGTGTTACAGATGATGTGGTGTGCTTTGGATCATGAGCTGGACCACGCCTTCACCATACTGTTCTCTTTCCATCATTCTGGTAGAGGTTGATCTTGGTTTCATCTGTCCATAGAATGTTCTTCCAGAACTGTGCGGCTTTTTTAGATGTTTTTAGCCTTTTTCTTCTTGATGCTTATGAGTGGCTGCACCGTGCAGTGAACCCTCTGTAGTTACTTTCATGCAGTCTTCTGTTTATGGTAGATTTGGATATTGATCCGCCGACCTCCTGGAGAGTGTTGGTCACTTGGTTGGCTGTTGTGAAGGGGTTTCTCTTCACCATGGAGATTATTCTGCGATCATCCACCACTGTTATCTTCCGTGGGCACCCAGGTCTTTTTGCATTGATGAGTTCACCAGCGCTTTCTTTCTTTCTCAGGATGTACCAAACTGTAGATTTTGCCACTCCTAATATTGTAGCAATTTCTCGGATGGGTTTTTTCTGTTTTCGCAGCTTAAGGATGGCTTGTTTCACCTGCATGGAGAGCTCCTTTACCGCATGTTTACTTCACAGCAAAACCTTCCAAATGCAGCACCGCACCTCAAATCAACTCCAGGCCTTTTATCTGCTTAATTGAGAATGACATAACGAAGGGATTGCCCACACCTGTCCATGAAATAGCCTTGGAGTCAATTGTCCAATTACTTTTGGTCCCTTTAAAAACAGGGTGCACATGTTAAGGAGCTGAAACTCCTAAACCCTTCATCCAATTTTAATGTGGATACCCTCAAATGAAAGCTGAAAGTCTGAACTTCAACTGCATCTGAATTGTTTTGTTTAAAATTCATTGTGGTAATGTCTATAAGCCAAATCAGAAAAATGTTGTCTCTGTCCAAATATATATGGACCTAACTGTATGTATTTACAATGAGGGTCCGGCCATCTTCAGGGGGGGGATAGATGGAGATAGTGAATGGGCTACACACACACAAACATAACATAACTTTGATTACTGAACGTGATAGGCCGCTCTGAACAAATGTGTTTTGAGCGAGCGCCTAAAACTATGCAAATTATGGATGGTCCTAATATCTTGGGGTAGAGCATTCCAGAGGATTAGCGCAGCACGGGAGAAGTCTTGGAGTCGGGAGTGGGAGGTACGGATTAGTGCAGAGGTTGGCCGAAAGTCATTTGCAGAGCGCAGTGGTCTGTTAGGCCGATAGACAGAAATGAGGGAGGAGATGCAAGGTGGTGCCGCACTGTGGAGAGCTTTGTGGGTGAGAACAAGTACTTTGAATTGTATCCTGTAATGAATGGGCTGCCAGTGTAACAAGTGGCGAAGAGCGGACGCGTCCGAGTAACGATTAGGCTACGTTCACATTAGCGTTACGCGCCGCTGCGTCGGCAACGCACAACGCACAAAAAACGCGCGCAAACGCACGCAAAAACACTGCGTTTTGCGACGCGTGCGTCGTTTTTTGACGAAAATCGGACGCACGAAAAATGCAACTTGTTGCATTTTCTTGCGTCCGACGCTAGCGTCGGAAACGACGCACGTGTCGGAAAACGCAACAAAAAAAACGCATGCGTCCCCCATGTTAAACATAGGGGCGCGTCCCGCTGCGTCGCCGACGCAACAGCGACGCACATTAGCGGAACGCTAATGTAAACGTAGCCTTAGTCAGATGGACGACCCTGGCTGCTGCATTAAGGATGGACTGGAGAGGGGAAAGTCGCGTTAGGGGGAGGCCAATTAATAGAGCGTTACAGTAGTCCAGGCGGGAGTGGATCAGGGCGCCAGTGAGGGTTTTTCTTGTTTCCATGGTAAGAAAAGGGCGGATTCTAGAGATGTTCTTTAGGTGTAAGCGGCACGAGCGGGCAAGAGATTGTATGTGGGAGGTGAAGGAGAGATCGGAGTCAAACATAACACCCAGACAGCGCGCCTGCTGCCGGGGTGTTATTATGGTGCCACCCACGGAGAGGGAAATGTCAGATTTATGGAGGTTACTAGATGGCGGGAGCAGAAGAAGTTCAGTTTTGGAGAGGTTGAGTTTCAGATAGAGAGCGGACATGATGTCAGAGACTGCAGACAGACAGTCAGTGGCGTTCTGTAGTACAGCGGGGTAAGGTCAGGGGATGATGTGTATAGTTGTGTGTCGTCGGCATAAAGATGGTACTGAAAGCCAAATCTGCTGATGGTCTGTCCAATTGGGGCCGTGTAGAGAGAGAAGAGAAGGGGGCCAAGGACTGAGCCCTGAGGTACCCCAACAGTGAGAGGAAGAGGAGATGAAGTGGAGCCAGAGAACAGAACACTGAAGGGGCCGTCAGAAAGATAGGAGGAGAACCAGGAGAGAGCAGTGTCCTTAATGCCTAGTGACTGGAGCCTAGAGAGCAGGAGAGGGTGGTCAACAGTGTCAAAAGCTGCAGAAAGGTCGAGAAAAATGAGCAGAGAGTGGTCACCGTTACGTTTTGCTGTCAGAAGGTCACTGGTCACTTTGATGAGTGCAGTTTCTGTCGAATGTAGGGGGCGGAAACCGGACTGTGAAGGGTCTAGGAGGGAGTGAGTGGAGAGGTAACGGGTAAGGCGGGAGTAGATCAGGCGCTCCAAGAGTTTAGAGATGAAGGGGAGATTGGAGACCGGTCTGTAGTTATTTGTGCAGGATGGGTTGAGGGTGTGTATGTATAATACCGCCATACAGCGCTCAGCATTACATACAGGAGCATGTGTGTATAATACCGTCATACAGCGCTCGGCATTAAACACAAGAGTGTGTATGTATAATACCGTCATACAGCGCTCAGCATTACATACAGGAGCATGTGTATATAATACCGTCATACAGCGCTTGACATTACATACAAGAGTGTATATGTATAATACCGCCATACAGCGCTCAGCATTACATACAGGAGCATGTGTGTATAATACCGTCATACAGCGCTCGGCATTACATACAAGAGTGTGTATGTATAATACCGCCATACAGCGCTCAGCATTACATACAGGAACGTGTTTATGTATAATACCGCCATACAGCGCTCAGTAATGTAGGGATCGAGGCTGCTCCTCTGATTGGTCTCCCCATAGTTTGTAAGCTTGCGAGCAGGGCCCTCACTCCTCCTGGTATCTGTTTTGAACTGTATTTCTGTTATGCTGTAATGTCTATTGTCTGTACAAGTCCCCTCTATAATTTGTAAAGCGCTGCGGAATATGTTGGCGCTATATAAATAAAATTATTATTATTATTGGTCCATTATTTGATTATCTTGATCAGTCGGATGCACTGACACCTTCAGCTGAATGTAAGGAGGCAGTCATGTTATCTTGCAATGCCCACAAGGACCAGAAGATGCCGCTATAAGCACAGCTGGAGCTGCAGCTTCATGAATTCCTCTCCACAGACTCATTAGAGCAGGAATTTGTAATTGACTGTTTGACAACAGGCCCCTTTTTTTGCTGTTGCAGTGGAGCACAATAATGGCCCCCATTCAATAAAGTAACAGTCATAATGCGCCCCCAATCATCCTGTGATCATTTAGTGGCCAGATTCCCAAGTCACGCCTCCTAAAAGGATTTGATGTGTATTAACAGCCATATTTGGAGGCTCTAGTGCGGAGCAGAAGGCACAAGGTGATGGTATAAGTAAAATGGATGATTATAGGGGTGATGGCAGCAGGATCTGTGTCATCTGCCCACATCCAGGCCTCGTATTCACAGCTCCAAGAGATACAGCAAAATAACTCTGCCCTCCATCAAATAACCCCAGGCCAGGGCCGTGAGGACTCAACCAGAAGAGACCGATGGCCAACAAGAGAAATGCCACAGAGACATGATAACAGAGTGGAGCTGGAGCAGTGACCACACCTGGTCCCGACCGATGGCCAACAACAAGAAAAATGCCACAGAGACGTGATAACAGAGTGGAGCTGGTGTAGTGACCACACCTGGTCCCGACCGATGGCCAACGACAAGACAAATGTCACAGAGACGTGATAACAGAGTGGAGCTGGTGTATTGACCACACCTGGTCCCGACCGATGGCCAACGGCAGGAGGAATGTCACAGAGACGTGATAACAGAGTGGAGCTGGAGCAGTGACCACATCTGGTCCCAACCAATGGCCAACAACAGGAGAATTGTCACAGAGACATGATAACACAGTGGAGCTGGAGCAGTGACCACACCTGGTCCCAACCAATGGCCAACAACAGGAGAATTGTCACAGAGACATGATAACACAGTGGAGCTGGAGCAGTGACCACATCTGGTCCCAACCAATGGCCAACAACAGGAGAATTGTCACAGAGACATGATAACAGAGTGGAGCTGGAGCAGTGACCACACCTGGTCCCAACCAATGGCCAACAACAGGAGGAATGTCAAAGAGACATGATAGCACAGTGGAGCTGGAGCAGTGACTACACATGATCCCGACAGATGGCCTACGACAGGAGAAATGTCACAGAGACGTGATGACACAGTGGAGCTGATGCAGTGACCACACCTGGTCCAAACCAATGGCCAACAATAGGGGAAAGCTCACAGAGACATGATAACGCAGTGGAGCTGGAGCAGTAACCACACTTGGTCCCAACCAATGGCCAACGACAGGAGAAATGTCACAGACGTGATAACGCAATGGAGCTAGAGCAGTGACCACACCTGGTCCCAACCGATGGCCAACGACAAGAGAAATGTCACAAACATGATAACACAGTGGAACTGGAGCAGTGACCACACCTGGTCCCGACCTATGGCCAGCGACAGGAGGAATGTCACAGAGACGTGATAACAGAGTGGAGCTGGAGCAGTGACCACACCTGGTCGCAACCAATGGCCAACAACAGGAGGAATGTCAAAGAGACATGATAGCACAGTGGAGCTGGAGCAGTGATTACACCTGGCCCCAACCAATGGCCAACGCCAGGAGAAATGTCACAGAGATGTGATAACAGAGTGGAGCTGGAGCAGTGACTACACCTGATCACGACCGATGGCCAACGACAGGAGAAATGTCACAGAGACGTGATAACACAGTGGAGCTGAAGCAGTGATCACACCTGGTCCCAACCAATGGCCAACAAAAGGTGAAATCTCACAGAGACGTCATAACGCAGTGGAGCTGGAGCAGTAACCACACCTGGTCCCAACTGATGGCCAACGGCAGGAGAAATGTTACAGAGATGTAATAACACAGCGGAGCTTGAGCAGTGATCATATCTGGTCCCGAGTGATGGCCAACGACAGGAGAAATGTCACAGACGTGATAGCACAGTAGAGCTAAGCAGTCACCACACCTGGTGCCAAACTTTGGCTAATGACAGGAGAAATGTCACAGACATGATAACACAGTGGAGCTTGAGCAGTGATCACATCTGGTCCCGAGATATGGCCAATGACAAGAAAAAATGTCAAATGGAGACGTAATAACAATGGAGTAGGTGCAGTGACCACACCTGATCCCGACCGATGGCCAGCGACAGAAGAAATGTCACAGAGACGTGAAAACAATGGAGCTGGAGTAGTGACCACTCCTGATCCCGACCGATGGCCAACGACAGTAGAAATGTCACAGAGACGAGATAAGACAGTAGAGCTGGAACATTGACGGCACCTGGTCCCGACTGATGGCCAACGACAGGAGGAATGTCACAAAGACGTGATAACAGAGTGGAGCTGGAGCAGTGACCACACTTGGTCACAACCAATAGCCAACAACAGGAGGAATGTCAAAGAGACATGATAGCACAGTGGAGCTGGAGCAGTCACTACACCTGATCCCGACCGATGGCCAACGACAGTAGAAATGTCACAGAGACGAGATAACACAGTAGAGCTGGAACATTGACCACACCTGGTCTTGACTGATGGCCAACGACAGGAGAAATGTCACAGGCGTGATAACACAGTGGAGCTGGAGCTGTGACCACACCTGGTTCCAACTGTTGGCCAATGACAGGATAAATATCACATAGAGATGCAATAACATTGAAGTTGGTGCAATGACCACACCTGGTCCCGACCGATGGCCAACAACAGGAGAAATGTCACAGAGACGTGATAACACAGTTGAGCTGAAGCAGTGACCACATCTGGTCCCAACCAATGGCCAATGACAAGAGAAATGTCACAGAGACGTGATAACACAGTGGAGCTGGAGCAGTGACCACACCTGGTCCCAACCAATGGCCAACAAAAGGTGAAATCTCACAGAGACGTCATAACGGAGTGGACCTCGAGCAGTAACCACACCTGGTTCCAACTGATGGCCAACGGCAGGAGAAATGTTACAGAGACGTAATAACACAGTGGAGCTTGAGCAGTGATCATATCTGGTCCCGAGTGATAGCCAACGACAGGAGAAATGTCACAGACATGACAACAGTGGAGCTGAAGCAGTGACCACACCTGGTCCCAACCTATGGCTAATGACAGGAGAAATGTCACAGACATGATAACACAGTGGAGCTTGAGCAGTGATCACATCTGGTCCTGAGAGATGGCCAATGACAAGAAAAAATGTCACATGGAGACGTAATAACAGTGGAGTAGGTGCAGTGACCACCCCTGATCCCGACCGATGGCCAACAACAGAAGAAATGTCACAGAGACGTGAAAACAATGGAGCTGGAGTAGTGACCACACCTGGTCGGGACCAATGGCCAGCGACAGTAGAAATGTCTCAGAGATGAGATAACACAGTAGAGCTGGAACATTGACCACACCTGGTCCCAACTGATGGCCAATGACAGGATAAATATCACATAGAGACGCAATAACATTGAAGTTGGTGCAATGACCGCACCTGGTCCCGACCGATGGCCAACAACAGGAGAAATGTCACAGAGACATGATAGCACAGTGGAGCTTGAGCAGTGATCACACCTGATCCCGACCGATGGCCAACGACAAGAGAAATGTCAAAGAGACGTGAAAACAATGGAGCTGGAGTAGTGACCACATCTGATCCCGACCGATGGTCAACGACAGGAGAAATCGAAACCTTCAAAAAGAACCTGAAGACCCACCTCTTCAGACAAGCCTACAACCTGCAGTTACCACCGATCGACCAAACCGCTGCATGACCATCTCTACCCTCACCTACTGTATTCTCACCCATCCCTTGTAGATTGTAAGCCTTCGCGGGCAGGGTCCTCATTCCTCCTGTACCAGTTATGACTTGTATTGTTTAAGATTATTGTACTTGTTTTCATTATGTATACCCCTCCTCACATGTAAAGCGCCATGGAACAAATGGCGCTATAACAATAAATAATAATAATAATAATAATAAAATGTCACAGAGACGTGATAAACACAATGGAGCTGGAGCATTGACCACACCTGGTCCCGACTGATGTCCAATGACAGGATAAATGTCACATAGAGACATAATAACAGCGAAGATGGTGCAATGAGCGCAACTGGTCCCGACCAATGGCCAATGACAGGAGAAATGTCACTGAGACATGAGAACACAGTAAAGATGGAGACGTGACCACTAGTGATGAGTGAGTATACTCATTGTTCGGATTTTCCCGAACATGCTTGGGTATCTTCCAAGTATTTTGGCGTGCTCGGAGATTTAGTTTCTGTTGACACAGCTGCATGATTTGCGGCTGCTGGACAGCCTGAATACATGTGGGGAATGCCTGTTTGTTAGGGAATCCCCACATGTATTTAGCCTGCCTAGCAGCCACAAATCATGCAGCTGGGACAGAAACTAAATCTCCGAGCATGCCAAAATACTCGGGAGGACACCAGAGCAACAAGTATACTCGTCCATCACTAGTGACCACATCTGGTACCAACTGATGGCCAACGACAAGAGAATTGTCACATAAATTGGGTAACACAGTGGAGCTGGAACAGTGACCACACCTTGTCCCAACCGATGGCCAACGACAAGAGAATTGTCACAGAGACGTGATAACACAGTGGAGCTGGAGCAGTGACCACACCTGGTCCCAACCGATGGCGAACAGCAGGAGAAATGTTACATAGCGACGTAATAACAGCGGAGTTGGAGCAGTGACAACACTTGGTCCTGACCAATGGCCAACAACAGAAGAATTGTCACAGAGATGTGATATCATAGGGGAGCTGGAGCAGTGTCTGCATCTGGTCCCGACTGATGGCCAACGAGAACAGAATTGTCACAAATGTGATAACACAGTGGAGCTGGAGCAGTGACAAAACCTGGTCCCGACCGATGGCCAACAACAAGAGAATTGTCACAGAGACATGACAACACAGTTGACCTGGAACAGTGTCCACATCTGGTCCTAACCGATGGCCAACGACAAGAGAATTGTCACAGAGACATGATAACTCAGTGAAGCTGGAGCAGTGACCACACCTGGCCCCCACCGATGGTGAATGACAGGAGAAATGTCACAGAGACGTGAAAACACAGTTGAGCTGGAGCACTGACCACACCTGGACCCAAGCGATGGCCAGTGACAAGAGAATTGTCACAGAGACATGATTACACAGTGGAGCGGGAGCAGTGACAACACCTGGTCCCAACCGATGGGCAACGACAAAAGAATTGTCACAGCAACATGATATGATAACTCAGTGGAGCTGGAGCAGTGACCACACCTGGTCCCAACCGATGGTGAATGACAGGAGAAATGTCACAGAGATGTGATATCATAGGGGAGCTGGAGCAGTGACTGCAACTGGTCCTCACTGATGGCCAACGAGAAGAAAATAGTTTCAGAGATGTGATAACACAGTAGAGCTGAAGTAGTGACCACACCTGGTCCGACCAATAGCCAACGACAGGAGAAATGTCACAGAGACGTGATAACTTACTTCAGATCTTCCAAGCGCCGATTACCCCAACTTGTGGCACGCACGCAGAGAGGAGGTAATGACAAGTGTAGGAAGATGACAATCCATTCAGGTACAAGGTCAGTTGACCCGAGGGTCACAACCTGGCTTCTAAGAGCATCTCCATGGAGCCAGGCAACCGGCGGATTCCAGTGATGGTCAATGATGCAGATCTGTATTCTTCCAATCGGGACCGACGTCCCCTAGGCTGGCATCCTGTAGAATGATAAATCTGTGTCCCTCGTGATGGAGCCATGATGTCTTGGCTGCAATCCTGTAGAGTCCCTGGATGTTTGGATAGCTTGGCTGAATCTCTATCTGTTTCTCTGTCTCGCTATATAGAGGCATGTAACGTAATGTTATAATTAACAAGTGTCCTTCAATCCAGCATCATAAATAAGGGGAATAATGGTGACAACCAAGTCGCGTTGTTTTATTATGTAATCTATTTGCATAGATTTTCCTCCTCTGTTTGGAATTCCAACAAACTGGCTGTCAAGGACAATGTATAATTAGCATATCAGTAAACATCACTAGTCATCCAGGATAAGAGCACAATACGTTATATCAAAAATCATCTTACAAGTCAATATTACAGGCTTAGACCAGCAAAAGTCTGTTTTCTTGACCAATAAAAAACACATAAAATTCAAAAATCAACATACAGATAAGTCTATTCTTTCTGGCTTGCTAAACATAATCGTCTGGTTAATTAAGATACAGTGCTGTGTCTCCATAGCGGGGATATCGCCTGCATGTGCATCCTTGACCTGGGGAAGAGTTTGTTGACTGTATGTGCGCTTGTGACCGCAGGGGTCATCGCCTGTATGTGTATCTGTCACCCAGGGAGTTATCGCCTTTATGTGGTCTTTGACCAAGGGGAATGGGGTTTATCGCCTGTAGGTGCGTCTGGGGGTGGGGGGTTATCGCCTGTTTGTGTGTCCGTGACCTGGCAAAGGGGTTATCGCCTGTATGTATGACTGTGACCCTGGGTTGGGGTGGGTTATCGCCTGTTTGTGTGTCTGTGACACAGGATTAGGGGGATTATTGCCTGCATGTGTGTCCGTGACTCAGCAGGGGGTTATCACCTGTATGTGCATCTGTGACCTGGAGGGGCGTTATCGCTTGCATGTGCGTCCATGACTCAGCAGACGGTTATTGCCTGTATGTGAATTTGTGACCCGGGGGGGGTTATCTCCTGTATGTGCGTTTGTGACCCAGCTGGGGGTGGTATCGCCTGTATGTGCATCTGTGACCCAGAGGAAAGGGGGTTATCGCCTGTATGTGCATCTGTGACCTGGAGGGGCGTTATCGCTTGCATGTGCGTCAATGACTCAGCAGACGGTTATTGCCTGTATGTGAATTTGTGACCCGGGGGGGGTTATCTCCTGTATGTGCGTTTGTGACCCAGCTGGGGGTGGTATCGCCTGTATGTGCATCTGTGACCCAGAGGAAAGGGGGTTATCGCCTGTATGTGCATCTGTGACCTGGAGGGGCGTTATCGCTTGCATGTGCGTCCATGACTCAGCAGACGGTTATTGCCTGTATGTGAATTTGTGACCCGGGGGGGGTTATCTCCTGTATGTGCGTTTGTGACCCAGCTGGGGGTGGTATCGCCTGTATGTGCATCTGTGACCCAGAGGAAAGGGGGTTATCGCCTGTATATGCAACGTTCGTGACCTGGCGAGATAATTGAATTTATGTGTATCTGTGACCAGGGGGGTTATCACCTGCTTGAGTGTCTGTGACCTGGCTGGCGATTATCGCCTGTATGCGTGCTTGTGACCTGGGTGAGGGGTCTCGCCTGTATGTGCATCTGTGACACAGTGGGTGGATAATCGAATGTAAGTACATCTATACCCAGGAGAGAGGGGGGTTATCGCCTGTTTGTACGTCTGTGACCTGCGGGGGGGCTGGAGAAATGGGGAGTCAGCAGGTGCTCTGGTCCGCTAGCTGAAACCGCATGGAGCAGGGCACTTCCCACTGAACCCTCCTTTCCCATGGGCAGAACACTACTCAGACAACACAGGGTGAGGGTAACACAGTGTGGCAATAATTTAGTGAACCACCAATAGACAACATATAGAACAGTCCCAGCTACTACCCAAAATGGTGCACATTGCATTGTCTCACCCTTCCGCTGACTCGCTGGGATAAGAGCAGCACATACAGTCAAGACCTCTTTCCCAGATCACAGATGCACAAACAGTCAATAACCGCCCTCAACCCTGGATCAAAGCTGTACACAAAGGCAATAACATCCCGCATCCCTGGGTCACAGACGCACATACATTCGATAACCTTCCTGCGTCACAGACGCACATACGGGCGAGACCCCTTCTCTGGGTCACAGATGCACAAACATTCCATAACCCCCCTCACCCCTAGGTCACAGACGTATATACAGGTGATAATTCCCCCCAGCTGAGTCACAGACACTCATACAGGCGATAACACCCTCCCGGGTCACAGGCGCACATACAGGCAGAAAAACTCGCACACCAGAAAGCTTTATCCATTATAAATTTATTATATATATATTTATATATTTTTGTTAAGAACCTAAAACTCTGCCCTTCACCTCGCTAAACAGACCTCATTCACCACCCTGACCTCCTCACTATCCAACAACCCAAAAAACTCTTCAACACCTTTCACTCAATCTGAAAGCCCAGGCCCCTATCACAGACATTTGTGCTGATGATCTGGTCTTACACTTTATAAAGAAAATAGAAAATATCCATCAGAAAATCAGCTCCCAGCCACCAATTGCCACAACTCCAGTCTCTCCCCACATTTCCTCTGGCCTATCCCCCCACATTTGCTCCCGTCACAGAAGAAGTGTACAGGCTCCTCTCTTCTTCATGCACAGAGAGGAGGTAACGACAAGCTTAGGAAGCTGACATTCCATTGACGTACAAGGCCAGGTGACTGGAGGGTCACAACCTGGCTTCTCCGAACATCTCCATGGAGCCAGGCGATCTGTGGGTCCCAATCCTGACTACCCCAAACGTATCCATGGGTTCAGTGATGGTCAATGGAGCAGATCTGTATTCTTTCAGCCGGGACCATGGTCCCTTAAGCTGGCATCTATCACGTGAACTTGCTCAAACCCTGGCGAGACTGAGAATTGCTGGACACCCCTTGCCTGGGAGCCAGTCCCAAAGTCACGGTGGACAATGTCACCATTGCAGAGACTCCTGATGCCGGTCCAGAGGCAACAGTGTTGGGAACTGTTGCATCAGAACTGGGACCTATTCTCAGAGTTGCCGGGGCATACGCAGGTGGTCGAGCATGACGTGTTGACGGAACCTCACGTGAGGGTGAACCTCAAGCCCTATAGGATTCCGGAAGCACAGAGAGAGGTTATATACAATGAGGTGAAAAGGATACTAGACCTCGGGGTGATTGAGGAGTCGGAAAGTGGATGGTCGAGTCCCATCGTTCTCGTACCAAAGCCTGACGGTGAGTGGCGGTTCTGCAACGACTACTGCAAGCTGAATGATGTCTCTAGTTTTGATGCTTACCTGATGCCTCGTGTGTACGAACTTATTGAGAGACTTGGACCCGCGAGGTACATTACAACCCTGGGTCTGACGAAGGGCTATTGGCAGAGCCCCATGTCCCAGAGTGACAAGGAGAAGACAACCTTCTCGACACCTGATGGGTGTTTTCAATACACCAGGATGCCCTTCAGTTTGCAGGGAGAGGCGAAATTAAGCTGCAAATCAACAAGATAGAGGCGATTCAAGAACCAAGTGAAGGAGTGTCTTGGAATTGTGGGGTACTATAGGCGATTCATTACGAGTTTCGCCGTGCCATTGACAGATCTTCTTAAATGCACCAAATGGTCGCTAGTTATAAGGACTGCTGACACAGAGATGGCATTATAGGAACTGAAGATAACTCTGTGTAAACATCAGGTTCTGGTTGCACCAGACTTCAACAAAGAATTCGTGGTCCAGACGGATGCATCAGAAGTTGATTTGGGAGCCGTGCTGTCTCAAGTAATAAATAGAGAAGAACCAAGCCATCGTTGAGAGTGTCTAGCCATAAAATGGGCTGTGAATACATTGAGGTATTATCTACTAAGCCAGAGGTTCAAACTTGTGTCCGATCATGCCCCTCTGAGATGGTTAAGGTAGAAAAAGAGTAAGAACGCCCGGGTGAATAGGTGGTTCTTAAGCTGGGTTCACACTGCGTCAATGGTGTCCGTTAGACGGACTACGTTACACCGCAGCATAAACGCGGTGTAACATAGTCCGTTATGGCCGCCATTGACTTCAATGTCGGACGCATCGTTAGCGCATGCCCACAATGGGCGTGCACTAGGGATGTGCCGTCATTGAGTGACGGACCCGGAGACACGGGCTGCAGCATTTCCGGGTCTGTCATTGCTAGCGCAGATAGAGCTAACAGATACTCTATCTGCGCTAGCGTGATGCAAACGCCGCCACTTGCGTTACAGCAGCCCGTTAGCGTATGTGCTGAACGGGCTGCTGCTGCTAACGCAGTGTGAACCTAGCCTTAGGCTTCCAGAGTTTCAAGTTCCATGGACAACACAGGCCTGGGAATTCACACGGGAACGCAGATGCCCTCTCCCAAATTCCTTGTTTGTTGTCTGAAGGTGCCAAAGCCCCCAGCCTTGGGCAGAGAGGGGGAATATGTGACAGGGTCACTGGCACTGTATGTGAGGGGAGATATGTGTCACGGAGATTGCTTTCCTCCATGATCTAGAAACCCTTAAGTTTCTTTTCAGCATGCTATGTGCTGAAGGAGTTAAGCGGCCATGTTATGGGCGGGTTTTTAGGTGAGTAGGTAATAGATGGGCAGGATACCTACTCACCATATCTCCATCGCAAGGGTGTGGGTGGGGAAATAAATGCCCAGGCAATTTTTTTTCCTCTATGTTGTGTGGAGGCAAGGAAGTCTCCGTATTGAAGCTCCTGTGAGAGCTGCTATATGTGTTGTCCCAGAGGCACTCGGCAGGAGCCAGGTGGAGAATTGGTCAATAAAAGGCAGTGGTCGTGCCCGGAGGTCGCTATATGATAATAATAATAATACTCTTTATTTTTATATAGCGCTAACATATTCCGCAGTGCTTTACAGGTTGCACACATTATCATCACTGTCCCCGTTGGGGCTCACAATCTAAATTCCCTATCAGTATGTCTTTGGAGTGTGGGAGGAAACCGGAGAACCCGGAGGAAACCCACGCAAACACGGAGAGAACATACAAACTCTTTGCAGATGTTGTCCTGGGTGGGATTAGGACCCAGGACTCCAGCGCTGCAAGGCTGGCCATTTGGAGGCTGGAGGGAGAGTAGCATATGGGGGAGGCTGTGTCGGGCTCATGCCGCCTATAGCGGAGTCTGTGTGGGGCTCATGCTGCAATAGGAGAGGCTGTGTGGGGCTCTTACAGTATATAAGAGAAAGTGGGGGGCTCATATGATACACAGAAAGGGCTGTACTCGGGTTCAAACGATATATAGGGGTGTCACCATACTTAATTCTGCTCAATATTGTGATACAATTAATCTTATCAATAATATAATAATAATATATCGATATTAATATTGAGTAGAATTAATTTAATTAGTTTGGCCCTCCACAACAGTTACAGTCTCTCATGTGGCCCCTTCGAGAAGATTAATTGCCCGCCCTTGCTGTAGAGTGTTCCTTGCTGTGGTTTTGTAAACAGTCTCTGGTTCTTTCGATCTCTGGAATATCTTGGATATATTGTTACAGAGGCATATTCCCTTTTTATAGTTCACAACTGTTCTTAAAGCCATGATTCACAGGTCCAGGAGAAGGAGTGATGAGGTTAACCCGCATTGTTTGATTATTTATAGTTTATCCTTCAATGTTTGCAAGTTAACAAACTGCATGGCCTTGTATAATGTGTAATCAACATATCAGCAAACATCATGGTTCAGTGACCCTGCATCCCTGTTTTGCAAAGGTAACATTAGAGTAAACTGTAGGAGCTAATATAAAAGGTAAATAACAACCATTCATGAATTTACAACTATCAATTCAACCTACAAGAAGAATCAACATTTCAGACTTTTGACCAACCGAAGAGACACATAAATTAAAAAGTCAACATATAGATAGCAGTCTATGCCTCCTGGCTTACTGAAAATAAACATCTGGATAATTAAGCTACACAGTCACAGGGTGTTATCGGCTTTTATGGGTGTCAGTGACCAGGCGTGGGGGTTATCACCTGTATGTACATCTGTTACCACGGAGAAGGGTGTCGCCTGTATGTGCGTCCATGACCTGGCAGGGGGGTTAACGCCTTTATGTGCATCTGTGCAAAGCAGTCATCAAAGCAAAAGGTGGCTACTCTGAAGAACCTAGAATATAAGACCTATTTTCAGTTGTTTAACACTTTTTTGTTAAGTATATAATTCCACATGTGTTAATTCATAGTTTTGATGCCTTCAGTGTGAATGTATAATTTTCATAGTCATGAAAATACAGAAAAATCTTTAACCCCTTTCTGACATGGGACGTACTATCCCGTCGAGGTGGGGTGGGCCCCCATGACCACGGACGGGATAGTACGTCCAGCGCGATCGGCGGCGCTCACGGGGGGAGTGCCGCCGATCGCGGCCAGGTGTCAGCTGTTTATCGCAGCTGACATCCGGCACTATGTGCCAGGAGCGGTCACGGACCGCCCCCGGCACATTAACCCCTGGCACACCGCGATCAAAGATGATCGCGATGTGCCGGCGGTATAGGGAAGCTTCCCGCAGGGAGGGGGCTCCCTGCGGGCTTCCCTGAGCCCCCCGCAGCAACGCGATGTGATCGCGTTGCTGCGAGGGTCTCACCTCCCTCCCTGCTCCCTCCAGCCCCGGATCCAAGATGGCCGCGGATCCGGGTCCTGCAGGGATGGAGGTGGCTTCACAGAGCCTGCTCAGAGCAGGCACTGTGAAGGCTGCAGCGCTGCATGTCAGATCAGTGATCTGACAGAGTGCTGTGCAAACTGTCAGATCACTGATCTGTGATGTCCCCCCCTGAGACAATGTAAAAAAGTAAAAAAAAATTTTTCAAAATGTGTAAAAAAAAATTTAATAAAATATTCCTAAATAATGAAAAAAAATATATATTATTCCCCTAAATACATTTCTTTATCTAAATTAAAAAAAAACAATAAAAGTACACATATTTAGTATCGCCGCGTCCGTAACGGCCTGACCTATAAACCTGGCCCACTAGTTAACCCCTTCAGTAAACACCGTAAGAAAAAAAAAAAAACGAGGCAAAAAACAACGCTTTATTATCATACCGCCGAACAAAAAGTGGAATAACACGCGATCAAAAAGACAGATATAAATAACTATGATACCGCTGAAAGCGTCATCTTGTCCCGCAAAAAAACGAGCCGCCATACAGCATCATCAGCAAAAAAAAAAAAAGTTATAGTCCTGAGAATAAAGCGATGCAAAAATAATTATTTTTTCTATAAAAGTTTTTATCGTATAAAAGCGCCAAAACATAAAAAAATGATATAAATGAGGTGTCGCTGTAATCGTACTGACCCGAAGAATAAAACTGCTTTATCAATTTTACCAAACGCGGAACGGTATAAACGCCTCCCCCAAAAGAAATTCATGAATAGCTGGTTTTTGGTCATTCTGCCTCGCAAAAATCGGAATAAAAAGCGATCAAAAAATGTAACGTGCCCGAAAATGTTACCAATAAAAATGTCAACTCGTCCCGCAAAAAACAAGACCTCACATGACTCTGTGAACCAAAATATGGAAAAATTATAGCTCTCAAAATGTGGTAACGCAAAAAATTTTTTTTGCAATAAAAAGCGTCTTTCAGTGTGTGACGGCTGCCAATCATAAAAATCCGCTAAAAAACCCGCTATAAAAGTAAATCAAACCCCCCTTCATCACCCCCTTAGTTAGGGAAAATTTTAAAAAATGTATTTATTTCCATTTTTCCATTAGGGCTAGGGTTAGGGCTAGGGTTAGGGCTAGGGTTAGGGTTTGGGCTAGGGCTAGGGTTAGGGCTAAGGTTAGGGCTAGGGTTAGGGCTAGGGTTAGGGCTAGGGTTAGGGTTAGGGCTAGGGTTAGGGCTATGGTTAGGGCTAGGGTTAAGGCTACAGTTAGGGTTGGGGCTAAAGTTAGGGTTAGGGCTATGGTTAGGGCTACAGTTTGGGTTGGGGCTAAAGTTAGGGTTGGGGCTAGGGTTAAGGCTACAGTTAGGGTTGGGGCTAAAGTTAGGGTTAGGGTTTAGATTACATTTACAGTTGGGAATAGGGTTGGGATTAGGGTTAGGTGTGTGTCAGGGTTAGAGGTGTGGTTAGGGTTACTGTTGGGATTAGGGTTAGGGATGTGTTTGGATTAGGGTTTCAGATATAATTTGGGGGGTTTCCACTGTTTAGGCACATCAGGGGCTCTCCAAACGCGACATGGCGTCCGATCTCAATTCCAGCCAATTCTGCGTTGAAAAAGTAAAACAGTGCTCCTTCCCTTCCGAGCTCTCCCGTGTGCCCAAACAGGGGTTTACCCCAACATATGGGGTATCAGCGCACTCAGGACAAATAGGACAACAACTTTTGGGGTCCAATTTCTCCTGTTACCCTTGGGAAAATACAAAACTGGGGGCTAAAAAATAATTTTTGTGGGAAAAAAAAGATTTTTTATTTTCACGGCTCTGCGTTATAAACTGTAATGAAACACTTGGGGGTTCAAAGTTCTCACAACACATCTAGATAAGTTCCATGGGGGTCTAGTTTCCAATATGGTGTCACTTGGGGGGATTTCTACTGTTTAGGTACATTAGGGGTTCTGCAAACGCAATGTGACGCCTGCAGACCATTCCATCTAAGTCTGCATTCCAAATGGCACTCCTTCCCTTCCGAGCCCTCCCATGCGCCCAAACGGTGGTTCCCCCCAACATATGGGGTATCAGCGTACTCAGGACAAATTGGACAACAACTTTTGGGGTCAAATTTCTTCTCTTACCCTCGGGAAAATACAAAACTGGGGGCTAAAAAATAATTTTTTGGGGAAAGATTTTTTTTTTCAATTTTCACGGCTCTGCGTTACAAACTGTAGTGAAACACTTGGGGGTTCAAAGCTCTCACAACACAACTAGATGAGTTCCTTAGGGGGTCTAGTTTCCAAAATGGTGTCACTTGTGGGGGGTTTCTATTGTTTCGGTACATTAGGGGCTCTGCAAATGCAATGTGACACCTGCAGACCATTCCATCTAAGCCTGCATTCCAAATGGAGCTCCTTCCCTTCCGAGCCCTCCCATGCGCCCAAACAGTGGTTTCCCCCCACATATGGGGTATCAGCGCACTCAGAACAAATTGGACAACAAATTTTGGGGTCCAATTTCTCCTGTTACCCTCGGGAAAATACAAAACTGGGGGCTAAAAAATAATTTTTGTGGGAAAAAAAAAGATTTTTTATTTTCACGGCTCTCCATTATAAACTTCTGTGAAGCCCTTGGTGGGTCAAAGTGCTCACCACACATGTAGATAAGTTCCTTAGGGGGTCTACTTTCCAAAATGGTGTCACTTGTGGGGGGTTTCTACTGTTTAGGTACATTAGGGGCTCTGCAAACGCAATGTGACACCTGCAGACCATTCCATCTAAGTCTGCATTCAAATGGCACTCCTTCCCTTCCGAACCCTCCCATGCGCCCAAACAGTGGTTCCCCCCACATATGGTGTATCATCGCACTCAGGACAAATTGGGCAACAAATTTTGGGGTCCACTTTCTCCTGTTACCCTCGGGAAAATACAAAACTGGGGGCTAAAAAAATAATTTTTGTGGGAAAAATGTTTTGTTTTATTTTTACGGCTCTGCATTATAAACTTCTGTGAAGCACTTGTTGGGTCAAAGTGCTCACCACACATCTAGATAAGTTCCTTAGGGGGTCTACTTTCCAAGATGGTGTCACTTGTGGGGGGTTTCAATGTTTAGGCACATCAGTGGCTCTCCAAACGCAACATGGCGTCCCATCTCAATTCCAGTCAATTTTGCATTGAAAAGTCAAACGGCGCTCCTTCCCTTCCGAGCTCTCCCATCCGCCCAAACAATGGTTTACTGCCACATATGGGGTATCAGCGTACTCGGGACAAATTGTACAACAACTGTTGGGGTCCAATTTCTTCTCTTACCCTTGGGAAAATAAAAAATTGGGGGCGGAAAGTTAATTTTTGTGAAAAAATATGATTTTTTATTTTTACGGTTCTACATTATAAACTTCTGTAAAGCACTTGGTGGGTCAAAGTGCTCACCACACATCTAGATAAGTTCCTTAAGGGGTCTACTTTCCAAAATGGTGTCACTTGGGGGTTTCAATGTTTAGGCACATCAGGGGCTCTCCAAACGCAACATGGCGTCCCATCTCAATTCCTGTCAATTTTGCATTGAAAAGTCAAACGGCGCTCCTTCCCTTCCGAGCTCTCCCATCCGCCCAAACAGTGGTTTACCCCCACATATAGGGTATCAGCGTACTCAGGACAAATTGTATAACAACTTTTGGGGTCCAATTTCTTCTCTTACCCTTGGGAAAATAAAAAATTGGGGGCGGAAAGTTAATTTTTGTGAAAAAATATGATTTTTTATTTTTACAGTTCTACATTATAAACTTCTGTGAAGCACTTGGTGGGTCAAAGAGCTCACCACACATCTAGATAAGTTCCTTAAGGGGTCTACTTTCCAAAATGGTGTCACTTGTGGGGGGTTTCAATGTTTAGGCACATCAGTGGCTCTCCAAACGAAACATGGCGTCCCATCTCAATTCCAGTCAATTTTGCATTGAAAAGTCAAATGGCGCTCCTTCGCTTCCGAGCTCTGCCATGCGCCCAAACAGTGGTTTACCCCCACATGTGGGGTATTGTCGTGCTCAGGACAAATTTTACAACAATGTTTGCGGTCTATTTTCTCCTGTTACCCTTGGTAAAATTAAACAAATTGGAGCTGAATTAAATTTTTTGTGAAAAAAAGTTAAATGTTCTTTTTTATTTAAACATTCAAAAAATTCCTGTGAAGCACCAGAAGGGTTAATAAACTTCTTGAATATGGTTTTGAGCACCTTGAGGGGTGTAGTTTTTAGAATGGTGTCACACTTGGGTATTTTCTATCATATAGACCCCTCAAAATGACTTCAAATGAGATGTGGTCCCTAAAATAAAATGGTGTTGTAGTAATGAGAAATTGCTGGTCAACTTTTAACCCTTATAACTCCCTAACAAAAAAAAATTTTGGTTCCAAAATTGTACTGATGTAAAGTAGACATATGGGAAATGTTACTTATTAAGTATTTTGTGTGACATATCTCTGTGATTTAATTGCATAAAAATTCAAAGTTGGAAAATTGCGAAATTTTCAAAATTTTCGCCATATTTCCATTTTTTTCACAAATAAACGCAGGTAATATCAAAGAAATTTTACCATTGTCATGAAGTACAATATGTCATGAGAAAACAATGTCAGAATCACTGGGATCCGTTGAAGCGTTCCAGAGTTATAACCTCACAAAGGGACAGTGGTCAGAATTGTAAAAATTGGCCCGGTCATTAACGTGCAAACCAACCTTGGGGGTAAAGGGGTTAAATGAGAAGGTGTGTCCAAACTTTTGCTCTGTACTGTATGTGCGTTTGTGAACTGGGTTGGGGGTTATTGCTTGTATGTGCGTTTGTGACCCGGTCATTATCACCTGTTTGTGCGCTTGTGACCTGAGGGGGCGTGTTATTGCCTTTTTACGTGCGTCCATGTCCCACCTGAGTATGTTATCACCTGTTTGTGCATTTGTAATCCAGGGGGACTTATCGACTTTCTATGTGCATCCATGTCCCGCCTGGGGGGCTTATCGCCTATATGTGTGTCTGTGACCTTGGGAAGGGGTCTCGCCTATATGTGCGTCTGTACTCTGAGGGGATGTTATTACCTGTATGTGTGTCTGTGTCCTGACGATGTGGGGGTTATTGCCTGTTTGTGCATCTGTGACCCGGTGGAGGGGTCTCGCCTGTTTATATGTCTTTGACGGGGGGTGTTATCGTCTGTATGTGCCTCTGTTTTCCTAGGTTGGGGGGTTATCAGCTGTTTGTGCTTCTGTGACCGGGGTTGGGGGTCTCGCCTACTTGTGTGTCTGTGACCTAGGGGGGTTATCGTCTGCATGTGCTTGTTTTCCGAGGGTGGGGGCTTATCGCCTGTTTATACGTCTGTGACCCTGGGAGGATAATAATAATAATAATAATAATAATTTTATTTATATAGCGCCAACATATTCCGCAGCGCTTTACAAATTATAGAGGGGACTTGTACAGACAATAGACATTACAGCATAACAGAAATACAGTTCAAAACAGATACCAGGAGGAATGAGGGTCCTGCTGCTCGTAAGCTACAAACTATGAGGAAAAGGGGAGACACGAGAGGTGGATGGTAACAATTGCTTTAGTTATTCGGACCGGCTATAGTGTAAGGCTCAGGTGTTCATGTAAAGCTGCATGAACCAGTTACCTGCCTAAGTATGTAGCAGTACAGACACAGAGGGCTATTAACTGTATAAAGTGTATGAGAACATGATGCGAGGAACCTTTTTTTTTTTTTTTTTTTTTATTATAAATAGGCCACACAGGGATCGTTAGGTTAATGCATTGAGGCGGTAGGCCAGTCTGAACAAATGAGTTTTTAGGGCACGCTTAAAACTGTGGGGATTGGGGATTAATCGTATTAACCTAGGTAGTGCATTCCAAAGAATCGGCGCAGCACGTGTAAAGTCTTGGAGACGGGAGTGGGAGGTTCTGATTATTGAGGATGCTAACCTGAGGTCATTAGCGGAGCGGAGGGCACGGGTAGGGTGGTAGACTGATACCAGGGAGGAGATGTAGGGTGGTGCTGAGCCATGGAGTGCTTTGTGGATGAGGGTAGTAGTTTTGTACTGGATTCTGGAGTGGATGGGTAGCCAGTGTAATGACTGGCACAGGGTAGAGGCATCGGTGTAACGGTTGGTGAGGAATATGATCCTGGCTGCAGCATTCAGGACAGATTGGAGCGGGGAGAGTTTTGCAAGAGGGAGACCGATTAGTAGAGAGTTACAATAGTCCAGACGAGAATGAATAAGTGAAACAGTCAGAGTTTTTGCAGAGTCGAAATTAAGAAAAGGGCGAATTCTAGAAATGTTTTTGAGATGCAGGTAAGAAGAGCGAGCCAGTGATCGGATGTAGGGGGTGAATGAAAGGTCAGAATCAAGGATGACCCCAAGGCAGCGGGCATGTTGCTTTGGAGTAATGGTGGAACCGCACACGGAGATGGCAATGTCAGGCAAAGGTAGGTTAGTAGAGGGAGAGAACACGAGGAGTTCAGTTTTTGACAGGTTTAGTTTCAGATAGAGGGAGGACATGATGTTAGAGACAGCGGTAAGACAATCACTGGTGTTTTCTAAAAAGGTCGGTGTGATATCAGGAGAAGAAGTGTATAATTGGGTGTCGTCAGCATAGAGATGGTACTGGAAACCAAATCTACTGATTGTTTGTCCAATAGGGGCAGTATACAACGAGAAGAGTAGGGGGCCTAGGACTGATCCTTGAGGAACCCCAACAGTAAGGGGAAGGTGAGAGGAGGAGGAACCAGCAAAACATACAGTGAAGGATCGGTCAGAGAGATAGGAGGAGAACCAGGAGAGAACGGTGTCCTTGAGGCCGATGGAGCGGAGCATAGTGAGGAGGAGCTGATGATCCACAGTGTCGAATGCTGCAGAGAGATCCAAGAGAATTAGCATGGAGTAGTGACCATTAGATTTAGCTGTTAGTAGGTCATTAGAGACTTTAATGAGGGCAGTTTCAGTAGAGTGTAAAGAGCGGAAGCCAGATTGAAGAGGGTCGAGAAGAGAGTTATCTGAGAGATAGCGGGTAAGACGGGAGTGGACCAGGCGTTCGAGGAGTTTAGAGATGAAGGGAAGATTAGAGACAGGTCTATAATTAGCGGCACAGTTTTGATCGAGGGATGGTTTTTTAAGTAATGGATGTATGATGGCATGCTTAAATGAGGAGGGAAAAATACCGGAAGTGAGGGAAAGGTTGAATATTTTTGTTAGGTGAGAGGTGATAGCCGGGGAAAGGGACTGGAGGAGATGTGACGGAATGGGGTCACTGGTGCAAGTGGTCGGGCGAGAAGATGCAAGGAGCCTGCTTACTTCTTCTTCTGTAACTGCTTCAAAGTCAGAGAGTGAACTAGATGCAGTGGGGGAGGGAGGACAGTGCATGGTATGAAGAGATTGGGAGATGATTTCCTGTCGAATGTGGTCAATTTTTTCTTTGAAGTAATTGGCCAGATCGTCAGCACGGAGATCCGTGGTTGGGGCCTGCTCTCTTGGGTTGAGTAGGGACTGGAACGTTTCAAAGAGACGTTTAGGGTTATTGGACAGGGAGGTGATGAGGGTGTTGAAGTAGGTTTGTTTGGAGAGGTGAAGGGCAGAATTGTATGTCTTTAGCATGAACTTATAATGGATGAAATCTTCGGGTAGATTAGATTTTCTCCACAGACGTTCTGCGCACCTGGAGCACCGCTGCAGGAAACGTGTTTGCAGCGTGTGCCACGGTTGTTGCCGTCTGTGCCGAGTTGTTTTATGTATAGGAGGAGCAGCTTCATCCAGAGCACTTTGCAGGGTTTCATTGTAATGCTTCAATGCAGAATCAGGACATGAGATGGAGGAAATAGGGGCCAATGAGGACTGCAAGTTCATCATAAGTTTCTGGGTGTTAATGGCCTGTATGTTTCTATAGGTGTGGAAAGTGGGGGTGACCTGAGCGGGATGGCAGTTCTTGATAGAGAATGAAAGAAGGTTGTGGTCAGAGAGCGGGAGAGGGGAGTTTGTGAAGTCATCCACTGAGCAAAGTCGGGAGAAGACCAAGTCAAGGGAGTTTCCATCTTCATGTGTTGGAGAGTTAGTATGCTGCGAGAGGCCAAAAGAGGAGGATAGAGATAAAAGGTGAGAAGCAGATGGGGAGAGGGGAGAGGCAATGGGGATGTTGAAATCACCCATGATAAGGGTGGGGGTGTCACAGGAGAGAAAGTGTGTTAGCCAGGTGGCAAAGTGATCCAGGAACTGATGAGAGGGGCCGGGAGGACGATACACCACCGCCACTCGCATGGAGAAGGGGACGTAGAGTCTGACCACATGGACCTCAAAGGAAGGGAAGACAAGTGAGGGTACTTGGGGGATAACTTGGAAAGTACATTTGGGTGAAAGGAGCAGACCAACGCCTCCACCTGCTCTGTTGTCTGATCTTGGGGTATGAGAAAAGTGTAGTCCACCATATGAAAGAGCAGCAGCAGCGGTGGTGTCTGACTGCTGGATCCAGGTTTCAGTAAGAGCCAGGAGATTAAGAGAATTAGAAAGGAAGAAGTCATGAATGAAGGAGAGTTTATTACACACAGAGCGAGAATTCCAAAGGGCACAATTGAAAGAGACAGCAGGCATGCAGGGAATATTAATAAGGTTAGAGGGGTTTCTGGGTGTAGCAATTGGGAGGTTTGACTCCCAATTTGATAGGATATCACCTATATGTGCTTCTGTGATCTGAGGGGTTATCGCCTATATGTGCCTCTGCGACCTGGTGGTGATGGGGTTATAGCCTGTTTGTGCATCTGTGTCCCGGAGATGGATTTTGCCTCTATGTGCTTCTGTGACCCGGGTGGGGTTTTATCGCCTGGATGCACGTTTGTGACCAGGCAGAGGTTTATCACCTACAGTTTTGCTCAAAAGTTTACATACCCCGGCAGAATTTTTGCTTTCTTGGCCTATTTTCAGAGAATATGAATGATAACACTCAAACTTTTCCTCCACTCATGGTTAGTGGTTGGGTGAAGCCATTTATTTTCAGACTACTGCGTTTTCTCTTTGTAAATCATAATGACAACCCAAAACATCCAAATGACCCTGATCAAAAGTTTACATACCCTGGTGATTCTGGCCTGATATCATGCACCGAAGTTGACACATATGAGTGTGATTGGCTACTAAAGGTAACATCCTCACCTGTGACCTGTTTGCTTGTAATCAGTGTGTGTGCATAAAAGCTGAGTGAGTTTCTGGGATCCAGACAGACTCTTGCATCTTTCATCCAGCCACTGACATTTCTGGATTGTGAGTCATGGGGAAAGCAAAAGAATTGTCAGCGAATCTGCCGGAAAATGTAGTTGAACTGTATAAAACAGGAAAGGGATACAAAAAGATATCCAAGGAATTGATAATGCCAGTCAGCAGCGTTCACACTGTGATTAACAAATGGAAAATCAGGGGCTCTGTGAAAATAAAACCACGGTCAGGTAGACGAACAAAAATGTAATCCACAACTGCCAGGAAAATTGTTCGGGATGCCAAGAAAAACCCACAAATAACATCAGCTGGACTCTCTGAAAACTAGCAGTGTAGCTGTTTCAAGATGCACAATAAGGAGGCACTTGAAGAAAATGAGCTGCATGGTCGAGTCGCCAGAAGAAAACCATTACTGTGCCAATGCCACAAAGTATCTCGCCTACAATACGCAAGACAGCACAGAGACAAACCTAAAAACTTCTGAATCAAGGTAATTTGGAGTGATGAAACCAAAATTGAACTTTTTGGCCACAACCATAAACATTAAATTTGGAGAGAGGTCAACAAGGCCTATGATGAAATGAACACCATTCCTACTGTAAAGCATAGAGGTAGATCACTGATGCTTTGGGGATGTGTGAACTACAAAGGAACAGAAAAATTGGTCAAAGTTGAAGGAAAGATGAATGCAGCATGTCATCAGCAAATAATGGAGGCAAATTTGCACTCATCAGTCCAGAAGCAGCTCATGGGACATACTTGGACGTTCCAGCATGACAACGATCCAAAACACAAGGTCAAGTAGGCCTGTCATTGACTACAGCAGAACAAAGTGAAGGTTCTGGAGTCATTGAGCCACTCTGGGGAGATCTCAAGCGCACAGTTCATTCTAGACAGCCCAGGAATTTAGGCCAGGTTCATACTGCGTTAAAGCAGCCCATTCAACGCATAGCGTTGAAGGGCTGCGTTAACGCTATAGCATACATGCCATCGCGTTATGCTATTCCGCTAGCGCAGATGATTCATCTGAGCTAGCGGTAACAGAGCCTCAGACGCTGCAGTCCGCGTCCGAGGCTCCGTCACTGAATGACGGCACATCGCTAGCACATTTTCATTAAGGCATGCGGTGGCGATGCGCCCAATAATTGGAGTTAATGGCAGCATTAACGGACTGCATTACACCGCGTTATGCCGCGGTGTAATGCAGTCCGTCTGATGGACTGCCATAACGCAGTGTGACCCCCAGCCTTACAGGAACTGGAGGCTTTTTGCCAAGAGTGGGCAGCTTTACCATCTGAGAACATAAAGAACCTCATCCACAACTACCACAAAAGACTTCAAGCTGTCACTGATGATAGAGGGGGCAATACACGGTATTAAGAAATGAGGTATGTGAACTTTTGATCAGGGTCATTTGGATGTTTTGGGTTGTCATTATGATTTAAAAAGAGAAAACACAGTAGTTTAACAATAAATGGCTTCACCCAACCACTAACCATGAGGTTTTGGTGTTATCATTCATATTCTCTGGAAAAAAGGACTCGAGGATGGGGTGGTTATCTCCTATATGTGCTTCCGTGACCTGGTTGGGGGGTAATCGCCTGTAAGTGCATCCGTGACCCGGGGAGATATCGCCTGTATGTCCATCTGCCTTGTTTTTTGGTTGCTCCATTCTCTTCCCCCTCTTCTCACCTATACTCTCCTCCACAGGCAGCAGAGCAGGGAGTTGTGGCGGCTGTGGAGGGCGGAGGTGCAGGACCAGGTGCGCTCCCTGTGGTTCTGCTTACAGATGATGGAGACTTCACTGCCCGACCTGACTGATGCCTCCTGGGATGTAAGTAGTTGGGATCCCCACCCCAAAATGCACAGGAGGGGAGCAGAGTATTATGTGCAGTGCACAGGGAGGCATGGGATGTCAGAGTGCAGAGGGTTATGTATGGGGCATATTCTGACTCTTCAATGCAGTATGAGTCTCTAAGTCCTTAGCCATTAATCCCTTAGATAACTGTATGATTGTTGTACTCACATGCCAGGAGTCCTCAGATAGTGCCAACTCAGCCACACTGACTTGTAATAAGAGTCCAGGAGAAACATAGTTGATTTTCTCTGAAATCTTGTATTTAAGCACAATGCAGCAGGTGGAAAGAGTAATCCAAACAGAAGAAGTACACATGTACATCCAAAAATGGCTACAGCAAACTGATAATGAGAAAGAAGGGAGGAGCAAAGGCTAAACATCATCAACTACAGAAGGGAAGAAAGGACAAACTTCAAAGGGCAAGGCTTCTCTCAAGCAACAGCAGAATACAATGCATAACATAGAGAATACATAACAAGTTGTTCCCATTCTTGGGACAAAACACTCCTCATCTGAAATCTTTAGATTTCAAAATGTCTCTCTATGATCTGACGAGTCATTGCTGTCCGACACCATCATGGAACCTCTCAACCTGCACAGGGGTCATGTGACTTCTCAACCTGCACAGGGGCCATGTGACTTCTCACTGCACAGGGTCATGTGACTTCTCACTGCACAGGGTCATGTGACTTCTCACACTGCACAGGGGTCATGTGACTTCTCAATCTGCAAAGGGGTCATGTGACTTCTCAACCTGCACAGGGGTCATGTGACTTCTCACGCTGCACAGGGGTCATGTGACTTCTCACACTGCACAGGGTCATGTGACTTCTCACACTGCACAGGGGCCATGTGACTTCTCACACTGCACAGGGTCATGTGACTTCTCACACTGCACAGGGGTCATGTGAATTCTCACTGCACAGGGTCATATGACTTCTCACACTGCACAGGGTCATGTGACTTCTCACACTGCACTGGGGTCATGTGACTTCTCTCACTGCACAGGGGCCATGTGACTTCTCACACTGCACTGGGGTCATATGACTTCTCACACTGCACAGGGTCATGTGACTTCTCTCAATGCACAGGGGCTATGTGACTTCTCACACTGCACAGGGTCATGTGACTTCTCACGCTGCACAGGGGTCATGTGACTTCTCACACTGCACAGGGGCCATGTGACTTCTCACACTGCACAGGGGTCATGTGACTTCTCAACCTGCACAGGGGTCATGTGGCATCTCACACTGCACAAGGGTCATGTGACTTCTCACGCTGCACAGGGGTCATGTGACTTCTAACGCTGCACAGGGGTCATGTGACTTCTCACACTGCACAAGAGCCATGCCACTTCTCACTGCACAGGTCATGTGACTTCTCAACCTGCACAGGGGTCATGAGACTTCTCACACTGCACAGGGGTCATGTGACTTCTCACACTGCACAGGGGCCATGTGACTTCTCACTGCACAGGGTCATGTGACTTCTCACGCTGCACAGGGTTCATGTGACTTCTAACGCTGCACAGGGGTCATGTGACTTCTCACACTGCACAAGAGCCATGCCACTTCTCACTGCACAGGTCATGTGACTTCTCAACCTGCACAGGGGTCATGAGACTTCTCACACTGCACAGGGGTCATGTGACTTCTCACACTGCACAGGGGTCATGTGACTTCTCACACTGCACAGGGGTCATGTGACTTCTCACACTGCACAGGGGTCATGTGACTTCTCACACTGCACAGGGGTCATTTGACTTCTCACACTGCACAGGGGTCATGTGACTTCTCACTGCACAGGGTCATGTGACTTCTCACGCTGCACAGGGTCATGTGACTTCTCTCACTGCACAGGGTCATGTGACTTCTCACACTGCACAGGGGTCATGTGACTTCTCACACTGCACAGGGTCATGTGACTTCTCACACTGCACAGGGTTCATGTGACTTCTCACACTGCACAGGGGTCATGTGACTTCTCACTGCACAGGGTCATGTGACTTCTCACTGCACAGGGTCATGTGACTTCTCACACTGCACAGGGCCATGTGACTTCTCACACTGCACAGGGTCATGTGACTTCTCTCACTGCACAGGGGCCATGTGACTTCTCACACTGCACAGGGGTCATGTGACTTCTCACACTGCACAGGGTCATGTGACTTCTCACACTGCACAGGGGCCATGTGACTTCTCACACTGCACAGGGTCATGTGACTTCTCACACTGCACAGGGGTCATGTGAATTCTCACTGCACAGGGTCATATGACTTCTCACACTGCACAGGGTCATGTGACTTCTCACACTGCACTGGGGTCATGTGACTTCTCTCACTGCACAGGGGCCATGTGACTTCTCACACTGCACTGGGGTCATATGACTTCTCACACTGCACAGGGTCATGTGACTTCTCTCAATGCACAGGGGCTATGTGACTTCTCACACTGCACAGGGTCATGTGACTTCTCACACTGCACAGGGTCATGTGACTTCTCACACTGCACAGGGGTCATGTGAATTCTCACTGCACAGGGTCATATGACTTCTCACACTGCACAGGGTCATGTGACTTCTCACACTGCACAGGGTCATGTGACTTCTCACACTGCACAGGGTCATGTGACTTCTCACACTGCACAGGGGGCATGTGACTTCACACTGCACAGCGTCATGTGACTTCTCACACTGCACAGGGGTCATGTGACTTCTCACACTGCACAGGGTCATGTGACTTCTCACTGCACAGGGTCATGTGACTTCTCACACTGCACAGGGTCCATGTGACTTCTCACACTGCACAGGGGTCATGTGACTTCTCACACTGCACAGGGGCCATGTGACTTCTCACGCTGCACAGGGGTCATGTGACTTCTCACACTGCACAGGGGTCATGTGACTTCTCACACTGCACAGGGTCATGTGACTTCTCACACTGCACAGGGTCATGTGACTTCTCACACTGCACAGGGGTCATGTGACTTCTCGCACTGCACAGGGTCATGTGACTTCTCACTGCACAGGGTCATGTGACTTCTCACACTGCACAGGGGCCATGTGACTTCTCACGCTGCACAGGGGTCATGTGACTTCTCACACTGCACAGGGGTCATGTGACTTCTCACACTGCACAGGGGTCATGTGACTTCTCACACTGCACAGGGGTCATGTGACTTCTCACACTGCACAGGGTCCTGTGACTCCTCACACTGGGCTGGTATCACACAGGAGAGGCTTAGATACATGATGTGTCACTTCCCGGTATTAATGAGGCTGGCTCCGGGGTCTCATTATGGGGTGACCCTTCCCTCACCCCCGGCTCTGGCCGTTCTCCTCTCCCCGGATGGTGGGTCAGTGGACAATGGCGGAGGTGGCCTGATTGTGGCCGGATAAAGGCTCCTGTCATGCGGAGATAATGGCCGAAATCATCTCCCAGTGACCGCACATTGTGTGCACAGCCCAAAAGATTTATGGAGGCTGCCCAGTGCCAGGGGCCTCCAAAACTATGTGCCCCCCTTCCCAACCATTGTCCACTGACACACTGTAACAAACCTCGGCTGTGGGACCGGTGACTGCAAGCTATTACTCCCTGTTATCAGCCATTACTGGGGGAGGCTGAGTGATCATGGAGAGTAATGGTGGATATATTGTACTGTAACCCCCATCGTTCCATGGATGGTGGCACTGCTCCTTTGGGCTCTGCTGGATCATGGCCGGATCTCAGCTGTTCCACCCTCCTGTTATTGCGGCATAGTGATGGCCGGGTCGGTGTGATGATGGGGGTTATACACTGGATTCTATTGTGTGATTGAGCCCCTCGGTCTGGCGGATCCCAGTACAGCCTGGCGGATCCCAGTACAGCCTGGCCGATCCCAGTACAGCCTGGCCGATCCCAGTACAGCCTGGCCGATCCCAGTACAGCCTGGCCTTCACACTTTCTGCGGTGTCCACGGCGTGGCTGGAGGAGCGAGGGGACAGGAGTATTGCAAGCCGTGTCACTAAGCCGAGGTCAAATAGCAGGAGTGGTCCCAGAGTCAACGGGGTCACAGCCTGGTCAGAAGCGGGGAAGAATGCTGGAACATCTGGGCGCTGTACAGGGAGCTGACTGCACCTGCTGAGCAGCACGTGGCCGTCGCATCAACTGGTGACCGCCCGTCGCCTCCATCATCGGTATCTGGTGACCGCCCGTCACCTCCATCATCAGTATCTGGTGACCGCCCGTCGCCTCCATCATCGGTATCTGGTGACCGCCCGTCACCTCCATCATCAGTATCTGGTGACCGCCCATCCCCTCCATCATTAGTATCTGGTGACGCCCGTCACCTCCATCATTAGTATCTGGTGACCGCCCGTCGCCTCCATCATCGGTATCTGGTGACGCCCGTCACCTCCATCATCAGTATCTGGTGACCGCCCATCCCCTCCATCATTAGTATCTGGTGACCGCCCTTCTTCTCCATCATCAGTATCTGGTGACGCCCGTCACCTCCATCATTAGTATCTGGTGACGCCCGTCGCCTACATCACTTCTTCTCTCACTTGTACACTGGGTACCGAGGGTCTTGGCAGGACTTTGGGACAAACACCTTGGAGCACTTCCCCCAGATCTTCTGTGTCTGAGGCTTGTGCGGATCCATCTTGTGATCCAAGACAGACGGGATCATGTGAGACCAGGGCTCCGGGGCTGGATCGTCACCTCCATGCCTCCCGGGCCGGATTATCACCTCCGGGGCCGGATCATCACCTCCAGGGTTCCAGGGCTGGATCATCACCTCCAGGGTTCCGGGGCCAGATCATCACCTCCAGGGTTCTGGGGCTGGATCATCACCTCCAGGGTTCCGGGGCCAGATCATCACCTCCAGGGTTCTGGGGCTGGATCATCACCTCCAGGGTTCCGGGGATGGATCATCACCTCCAGGGTTCTGGGGCTGGATCATCACCTCCAGGGTTCCGGGGCTGGATCATCATCTCCAGGGCTCCCAGGCCGGATCATCACCTCCAGGGTTCCAGGGCTGGATCATCACCTCCAGGGTTCCGGGGCTGGATCATCATCTCCAGGGCTCCCGGGCCGGATCATCACCTCCGGGGCCGGATCATCACCTCCGGGGCCAGATCATCACCTCCAGGGTTCCGGGGCTGGATCATCACCTCCAGGGCTCCCGGGCCGGATCATCACCTCCAGGGTACCGGGGCTGGATCATCACCTCCAGGGTTCCGGGGATGGATCATCACCTCCAGGGTTCCGGGGCCGGATAATCACCTCCAGGGCTCCCGGGCTGGATCATCACCTTCAGGGTTCCGGGGCTGGATCATCACCTCCAGAGTTCCGGGGCTGGATCATCATCTCCAGGGCTCCCGGGCCATATCACCACCTCCAGAGTACCGGGACTGGATCATCACCTCCAGGGTTCCGGGGCTGGATCATCACCTCCAGGGTTCCGGGGCTGGATCATCACCTCCAGGGTTCCGGGGCTGGATCATCTCCAGGGTTCCGGGACCGGATAATGACCTCCAGGGTTCCGGGGCTGGATCATCACCTCCAGGGTTCTGGGGCTAGATCATCACTTCCAGGGCTCCCAACCCGGATCATCACCTCCAGGGCCCTGGGGACGGATCATCACCTCCAGGGTTCCGGGGCTGGATCATCACCTCCAGGGCCCCGGGGCCAGATCATCACCTCCAGGGCCCCGGGGTCGGATCATCACCTCCAGGGCTCCCGGGCCGGATCATCACCTCCAGGGTTCCGGGGCTGGATCATCACCTCCAGGGTTCCGGGGCTGGATCATGACCCCCAGGGTTCCGGGGCTGGATAATCACCACCAGGGTTCCAGGGCTGGATCATCATCTCCAGGGCTCCCGGGCCGGATCATCACCTCCAGGGTTCTGGGGCTGGATCATCACCTCCAGGATTCCGGGGCTGGATCATCACCTCCAGACACAGGGCCACGCGTTCTCAGTACCGGGCCTCTCTGGTTTGGTTCTGAGGCTGTCACGGTGGCTAGACCCGGTCCGCGACCCTACTAAGGGGTGTCCAATAAAGGTGGTGCAGTCTGTCAGGGTTTCGTGACGCCACCTGTGGTGTTCGGTCAGGGCGACCGACGCTGCTGTGGGGTCCGCTGGGGTGATGGAATGGCAGCTGGATGGTATACCTTCCCACAGGTGAAGTATGTCCCCAGGGCTTCCCAGTAAGGTGGATGGTGATGGTGTGAGGTGCAGGCAATAACAAGGACACAAGGTTGCAGTCTCTTTACCTCTTTACTGAAGACTTCAGGATCCTCAATCCAGAGCACGGTTAACAGGGCTATCAGAGACCGGCCGGTCCGAAGGCACATCCAGAGTTCCCTTTGCAGGTGGAAATCGTTGCCTACCACTAGCGCCTGTGTGTTGTAGTCCTACCCTGCTGAGCATTCGGAATAGTCCTCACAACTGCTGTTCTCGTTCGTTCGTTCTCTACAGCTTTCTCTCTCTCTTCAGTTCCAGATGTTACTAGTTTCTCGTCCCCCAGTATGTTTTGGCTAGGACGCACCCGTATGACGGGAAGGCCTGGAGGTCTTCCGGGACCCTAGAGACGCCCCTCTCCCACTGTTGCCCCCTATGTCTTCTTAGGAAATTTAAGGTAGACAGCCAACCTATAATTAACTGTCCTGCGGAGTTTGAAGTAAGGCCTAAAGTCAGTTACTCCCGCGGTGTTCCGGCCACCGGCTACGCGCCTCAGTAGGATGTTGCCTCGGTCTCACGGCATGACTCCTACTGGCTCTCCTTTGTGCTTGATCTCGTTTACACTGTTCCACAATATCCTTCTCTTCTTGTCTCTTTCTTAGGATACCGCCGCAAGGTAGTGCAGGCGCGGTTCCGTAACATTCTGTTCTGTTCGCTAGGCACCTGCCAGGTTCCCACGCCTGACAGGGACCCCCTGTGTCTTCTCCCTGCAACACCCCCTGTCACGGGATGTTGCCTGAATCCAACCCAGTCAGCTTCTGACTAACTTTCTATCCAACCCCTAGTTTTACCAGTGTGAGGTGGGGCCCAATAAAAAAAGCCTTTTGCTCCCCCTAGTGGCCGGAATGTGAAGTGTAATGTGTGCTGGTGATACCTGGTCAGGAGAATTCCTTCAGTGCCATCAGACGTACCATCACTCCCCTTAGTGGCAGAGTGTCATACTGCAACGACCAGGTCTCTGGGGCGCTGCAGTTCCGGGGCCGGATCATCATCTCCAGGGCTCTCAGGCCGAATCATCACCTCCAGGGCCCCGGGGCCGGATGATCACCTCCGGGGCCGGATCATCACCTCCAGGGTTCCGGGGCCGGATCATCACCTCCAGGGTTCCGGGGCCAGATCATCACCTCCAGGGCCCCGGGGCCGGATCATCACCTCCAGGGCCCCGGGGCCTGATCATCACCTCCAGGGCTCCCGGGCCAGATCATCACCTCCAGGGTTCCGGGGCTGGATCATCACTTCCAGGGTTCTGGGGCTGGATCATCACCTCCAGGGCCCCGGGGCCGGATGATCACCTCCGGGGCCATGATCATCACCTCCAGGGTTCCGGGGCCAGATCATCGCCTCCAGGGTTCCGGGGCTGGATCATCACCTCCAGGGCCATGGGGCCGGATCATCACCTCCAGGGCCCCGGGGCCGGATCATCACCTCCAGGGCTCCCGGGCCGGATCATCACCTCCAGGGTTCCGGGGCTGGATCATCACTTCCAGGGTTCTGGAGCTGGATCATCACCTCCAGGGTTCCGGGGCTGGATCATCATCTCCAGGGCTCCCGAGCCGGATCATCACCTCCAGGGTTCCGGGGCTGGATCATCACCTCCAGGGTTCCGGGGCTGGATCATCATCACCAGGGCTCCCAAGTCGGATCACCACCTCCAGGGCCCCGGGGCCGGATCATCACCTCCAGGGCCGGATCATCACCTCCAAGGTTCCGGGGCTGGATCATCACCTCCAGGGTTCCGGGGCCAGATCATCACCTCCAGGGTTCCGGGGCCAGATCATCACCTCCAGGGTTCCGGGGCCAGATCATCACCTCCAGGGTTCCGGGGCTGGATCATCACCTCCAGGGTTCCGGGGCTGGATCATCATCTCCAGGGCTCCCAGGCCGGATCATCACCTCCAGGGTTCCAGGGTCAGATCATCACCTCCAGGGTTCCGGGGCATGATTATCATCTCCAGGGCTCCCGGGCCGGATCATCACCTCCAGGGTTCCAGGGTCAGATCATCACCTCCAGGGTTCCGGGGCCGGATCATCACCTCCAGGGCACCGGGCCGGATCATCACCTCCAGGGCCCCGGGCCGGATCATCACCTCCATGGCTCCCGGGCCGGATCATCACCTCCAGGACTCATTATTAGTGACACTGGCCGGATGTTGGGGGTTGTTATCTGGCTGCATATTGAATCAGATACCAGCTGGTGGTCCTACTTGATGGAGAAGGGTCTCCGCTTTTTTTCTTTTCTTGATCCTTCGTATTTTGCTCATTGATAATGATCTATTAACCCTTCTGTGTCTGCAGCGCAATATATAGGATTGTGTGTGATGATGATGGGGGTTATACTATGATGATGGGCATTGTGCCGCTGCTCTGGTTGCTGCTGGGGTTCCCACATGAAACGGGGTACATAGACGCTGAGGGTCCGGGGCCCTCCCCCTCCTCTTTAGGTCCCATTTGCACAATAAGGAGCTGGGTTTAACCCCTGTTTTGCCAGCACTGTCCCAGGTTGTCAAGGAGACTCAGAGGGGTCTAAGAAGCATGGGGTCCGGGGAGGAGGGGGATAGATGGGAATAACATCTCCGCAGAGCACAACCCCCCATCTCCTTGTGTCCGGATGATGAGAGCAAAGGAAGCAGTCTGTGAAATTAACCCCCGGCGCCCCATGCCCCACTCAACACCTCTGCCGCACCCAGCGCCACTGCTGCACCCAGCACCTCTACTCCACCCAGCGCCACTGCAGCACCTCTGCCGCACCCAGCGCCACTGCTGCACCCAGCGCCACTGCTGCACCCAGCGCCTCTGCTCCACCTAGGGCCACTGCTCCACCTAGGGCCACTGCTGCACCTAGCGACACTGCTCCACCTAGGGCCACTGCTGCACCCAGCGCCTCTGCTCCACCTAGGGCCACTGCTGCACCCAGCGCCACTGCTCCACCTAGGGCCACTGCTGCACCCAGCGCCACTGCTCCACCTAGGGCCACTGCTGCACCCAGCGCCTCTGCTCCACCTAGGGCCACTGCTGCACCCAGCGCCACTGCTCCACCTAGGGCCACTGCTGCACCCAGCGCCACTGCTCCACCTAGAGCCACTGCTGTACCCAGCGTCACTGCTCCACCTAGAGCCACTGCTGTACCCAGCGTCACTGCTCCACCTAGAGCCACTGCTGTACCCAGTGCCTCTGCTACACCTAGGGCCACTGCTGTACCCAGTGCCTCTGCTACACCTAGGGCCACTGCTGCACCCAGCGCCACTGCTCCACCTAGAGCCACTGCTGTACCCAGCGCCACTGCTCCACCTAGGGCCACTGCTCCACCTAGAGCCACTGCTGTACCCAGTGCCTCTGCTACACCTAGCGCCACTGCTGCACCCAGCGCCTCTGATCCACCTAGCGCCTCTGCCGCACCCAACGCTGTGGATGTCTCTATTGCTCCAGGATTAATAGCCTCCACTGCATTTGCCTTTTTTGCTGCTGCATCACACTGTTGATTCATATTCAGTCTGTGATCTATTAGTATTGCCAAGTCTTTTTCACATGTGCAGTTGCTTAGCCCTATTCCTCCCATTCTGTAAATGCTTTTTTCATCTTTATAGCCCAGATGTAGTACTTTGCATTTTTCCCTGTTAAAAACCATTCTGTTAGTTGGTGCCCACTGCTCCAGTTTATCTATATCTTTTTGAATCCTTTCTCTTCTCTAATATTAGCTATCCCTCCTAGCTTTGTGTCATCAGCAAATTTAATTAGTTTAGGCTACTTTCACACTTGCGTCGGTACTGGGCCGTCGCAAACCGTCGGCCCAACGTACCGATGGACAGTGTGTTAAATGTAGCACAACGTGGGCAGCGGATGCAGTTTTACAACGCATCCGCTGCCCATTGCGATGAGCAGGGAGGAGGGGCGGAGTTTCGGCCGTGCATGCGCAGTCGAAAATGGCGGACACAACGCACAAAAAACGTTACATTGAACTTTTTTTGTGTGTCTCGTCCGCCAAAAACATGACACATCCGTTGCACGACGGATGTGACGTTTGGCCATACGTCGCAATGCGTCGGTAATACAAGTCTATGGAGAAAAAACGCATCCTGCGGGCACATTTGCAGGATGTGTTTTTTCACCAAAACGACGCATTGCCACGTACGCCAAACGACGCAAGTGTGAAAGTAGCCTTAAGGTACCTTCACACTAAACGATATCGCTAGCGATCCGTGACGTTGCAGCATCCTGGCTAGCGATATCGTTCAGTTTGACACGCAGCAGCGATCAGGATCCTGCTGTGACATCGTTGGTCGGAGCTAGAAAGCCAGAACTTTATTTGGTCGCTGGCTCTCCCACTGACATCGCTGAATCGGCGTGTGTGACGCCGATTCAGCGATGTCTTCGCTGGTAACCAGGGTAAACATCGGGTTACTAAGCGCAGGGCCGCGCGTAGTAACCCGATGTTTACCCTGGTTACCAGCGTAAAAGTAAAAAAAAAAAAACACTACATACTTACCTACCGCTGTCTGTCCCCGGAGCTGTGCTCTGCACTCCTCCTGTACTGGCTGTGAGCGTCGGTCAGCCGGAAAGCAGAGCGGTGACGTCACCGCTCTGCTTTCCGGCCGCTGTGCTCACAGCCAGTACAGGAGGAGTGCAGAGAAGCTGAGCACCAGGGACAGACAGCGGTAGGTAAGTATGTAATGTTTTTTTTTTTTTACTTTTACGCTGGTAACCAGGATAAACATCGGGTTACTAAGCGCGGCCCTGCACTTAGTTACCCGATGTTTACCCTGGTTACCCGGGGACCTTGGCATCGTTGGTCGCTGGAGAGCTGTCTGTATGACAGCTCTCCAGCGACCAAACAGCGACGCTGCAGCGATCCGGATCGTTGTCGGTATCGCTGCAGCGTCGCTTAATGTGAAGGGGCCTTTACCTTCCGCTGTCTGTCCCCGGCGCTCTGCTTTCCTGCACTCACTGTGAGCACAGCGGCCGGAAAGCACAGCGGTGACGTCACCGCTCTGCTTTCCGGCCGCTGTGCTCACAGCCAGTACAGAGAAGCAGAGCGCCGGGGACAGACAGCGGTAGGTAAGTATGAAGCGTTTGTTTTTTTTACTTTTAGGATGGTAACCAGGGTAAACATCGGGTTACTAAGCGCGGCCCTGCGCTTAGTAACCCGATGTTTACCCTGGTTACCGGCATCGTTGGTCGCTGGAGAGCAGTCTGTGTGACAGCTCTCCAGCGACCAAACAGCGACGCTGCAGCGATCCGGATCGTTGTCTTTCCTTCATCTAAATCATTGATAAAGATGTTGAATAATACAGGGACCAGGACAGAGCCCTGTGGTACCCCACTTGAGACATTCTTCCAACTGGATGTGCGGCCATTTATGACCACTCTTTGGGTCCGATCACTAAGCCAGTTATGAATCCACCTAACAGTTGCCTTGTCCATTCCATACTTAGTCATTTTTTCAATAAGAATGGTGTGAGATACTTTGTCAAATTCTTTGCTGAAGTTAAGATATACTATACCTACAGCATTTCCCTGATCCACCCAGTCAGTGATTCTGTCATAGAAGGAAATTAAGTTAGTCTGACATGACCTATTGGTTACAAACCCATGCTGACTCTGGTTAATCACTTCATTCTTATCCAGGTACTTACATACATGTTGTTTAATAATTTATTCAAAGATCTTTCCTGGTATAGAAGTCAGACTCACCGGCCTATAGTTCCCTGGGTCCACCTTGTTCCCCTCTTTGACGATAGGTACAACATTTGCTCTTCTCTCCAGTCTTCTGAACTTCTCCTGTTCTCCAAGAATTTTCAAAGATTATGGAGAGTGGTTCAAAAATTTCTTCTGCTCTCTCCTTCTGTACTCTGGGGTGTAATTCATCTGGACCTGGAGACTTCAATTCATTTATGTTAGCTAAGTGTTTCCTCACTATCTTTCTGTTTATAGATATCTTGGATTCTTCTATTCCTTTAATAGGACAGTGAAGATCAGTTGATGTACACTTCCTTTCTGAGAGAAAACAAATGCAAAATAGTAATTTAAAAGTTCGGCCTTCTCAACATCCTTTCTTACCATTTCACAGGTGTGCAGCTCCTCCGGGCGTCCATGTTCTGCGCACGTCACTGTCACGCACGCTGCGCTTTCGTCCATACGTTTCTGTAATAGTTGCGTTTTTCTCTTAGACGCCATGTAATCCTGCGTCCCGGCAGTGCACACCACGCCCGTCCACCATAGTGCGGCTCCTCCGGGCGTCTGTGTTCTGCGCACATTACTGTCACGCACTCTGCACTTGGTCCATACGTTTCTGTAATAGTTGCGTTTTTCCCTTAGACGCCATGTAATTCTGCGTCCCGGGGGTGCACACCGTGCCCATCCACCATAGTGCGGCCATCGGCAGGACTCCCGTCAGACTGTCAGCTCCTGGGCCCAGTGCTCTGCAGCGTCCGGCGTGGTATTGGCCATTGCTACAATCTAATGTCTCCGGGTCACGTGACACAATCACATTATTAGGATCCTCGGCCAATGACCTTCACCGGACATATCGCCGTAAACTGATCACGGACGCAGAGAATCGATTTGTCCTTTGTGTCATCGTGGCGGACGGATGGCGGATATTGGACGGTGTGTGCCAGGTGCCGCGGCGTCCTGTGACTGCACACGCTGCACAACATGCTCTGTGATGGACAGCTGATTGAGTGATTAACCCCCCATGGTCATGACCTGGCCCTACCTATAAGTATGTGCCCCCCTGCCTGGCCTCAAGAGCTTACAGCTTGTGTCCTCACAGATCCCCTCCTCCTCCCGCTGCCATCACTCCAGCAGAGCAGAATAAAGGGCTGCAGAACAATGCGGAGCCCGCGCGTTTCACACACATAAACTTTGTCTGGGAAGTGAGGAGGAGAAGAAGCTGCCGACTCCCGGGGCGCGGATTCACATAAGGACCCGGATTGTACCCCCCAACCATGCTGCAGGAATGGGGCGATGCCCCCCTCATGGCCGGCATTGGGTTGTCAGCTCTTGGGTCGCGTCTTTTGGGATGATGGCGATGCGGCCGGAGCCTCGGAGAGGAGCAGGTGCATTGTTTGGAGATTGGAGACCCTAGTCGGCGGCTTCACCGGAGAGGAGGAGATCTGCACCCCGGAGCTCTGCGCCCCGAAACCTGCAGGTAAGCGCTACTGTGTGCATGCTGCCATGTCCTGATAATCCTCTGTGCGCACAATATAACAAAGGGGGCCACGTGTACCCCGGACTGTGTGGTACGCCTCCAGCAGCTCTGCCAGCACATGGCACCGCAGCGGCACACACATGTATGCTGCCACGTTTCATGCCTCCACACACAGGGGGCGCCACTCCCACCTGACACCTCTACACCGCAGCCCGACGCCATGTGCACCTGACACTACGGACACCCTCATTGTGGTGCCAGGAGACGTGACCTGTAGGAGCCGCTGTCACTGACGGCTGACCCCTCATTAATGGCTGCATCCATCCCACCAGAAGAGTCACCATGAACCTACAGATACCGTCTCCGTGTCACAGTCCTGGATGGCAGAAGATGCCTGCACCCCGGGCACAATAAGGGGATGTGGAGATCACAGGGGTCAGTGGGGGTCCGAGTGACCCGAGACCTCTTACTGTATACGGACTGACAGCTTACACACCAAAGTGTGCTGCAGCAGCTGCGAGATATATGGTACTGTGCAGTGTATATATACAGGACAGGAGGAGTGGTACTGTGCAGTGTATATATACAGGACAGGAGGAGCGGTGCTGTGCAGTGTATATATATACAGGAGGAGCGGTGCTGTGCAGTGTATATATACAGGACAGGAGTGGTACTGTGCAGTGTATATATACAGGAGGAGTGGTACTGTGCAGTGTATATATACAGAAGGAGTGGTACTGTGCAGTGTATATATACAGGACAGGAGGAGTGGTACTGTGCAGTGTATATATACAGGAGGAGTGGTACTGTGCAGTGTATATATACAGGAGGAGCGGTGCTGTGCAGTGTATATATACAGGACAGGAGGAGTGGTACTGTGCAGTGTATATATACAGGAGGAGTGGTACTGTGCAGTGTATATATACAGGAGGAGCGGTACTGTGCAGTGTATATATACAGGACAGGAGGAGTGGTACTGTGCAGTGTATATATACAGGAGGAGTGGTACTGTGCAGTGTATATATACAGGAGGAGTGGTACTGTGCAGTGTATATATACAGGAGGAGTGGTACTGTGCAGTGTATATATACAGGACAGGAGGAGTGGTACTGTGCAGTGTATATATACAGGAGGAGTGGTACTGTGCAGTGTATATATACAGGAGGAGCGGTACTGTGCAGTGTATATATACAGGACAGGAGGAGTGGTACTGTGCAGTGTATATATACAGGAGGAGTGGTACTGTGCAGTGTATATATACAGGACAGGAGGAGTGGTACTGTGCAGTGTATATATACAGGACAGGAGGAGTGGTACTGTGCAGTGTATATATACAGGACAGGAGGAGTGGTACTGTGCAGTGTATATATACAGGACAGGAGGAGTGGTACTGTGCAGTGTATATGTATACAGGACAGGAGGAGTGGTACTGTGCAGTGTATATATACAGGAGAAGTGGTACTGTGCAGTGTATATATACAGGAGAAGAGGAGTGGTACTGTGCAGTGTATATATACAGGACAGGAGGAGCGGTGCTGTGCAGTGTATATATACAGGAGGAGCGGTGCTGTGCAGTGTATATATACAGGACAGGAGTGGTACTGTGCAGTGTATATATACAGGAGGAGTGGTACTGTGCAGTGTATATATACAGAAGGAGTGGTACTGTGCAGTGTATGTATACAGAAGGAGTGGTACTGTGCAGTGTATATATACAGAAGGAGCGGTACTGTGCAGTGTATACATACAGGACAGGAGGAGTGGTACTGTGCAGTGTATATATACAGGACAGGAGGAGTGGTACTGGTGCAGTGTATATATACAGGAGGAGTGGTACTGTGCAGTGTATATATACAGGAGGAGTGGTACTGTGCAGTGTATATATACAGGAGGAGCGGTGCTGTGCAGTGTATATATACAGGACAGGAGTGGTACTGTGCAGTGTATATGTACAGGAGGAGTGGTACTGTGCAGTGTATATATACAGAAGGAGCGGTACTGTGCAGTGTATACATACAGGACAGGAGGAGTGGTACTGTGCAGTGTATATATACAGGACAGGAGGAGTGGTACTGTGCAGTGTATATATACAGAAGGAGTGGTACTGTGCAGTGTATATATACAGGAGGAGTGGTACTGTGCAGTGTATATATACAGGAGGAGTAGTACTGTGCAGTGTATATATACAGGAGGAGTGGTACTGTGCAGTATATATATACAGGAGGAGTAGTACTGTGCAGTGTATATATACAGGAGGAGCGGTACTGTGCAGTATATATATACAGGAGGAGTGGTACTGTGCAGTATATATATACAGGAGGGGTGGTACTGTGCAGTGTATATATACAGGAGGAGTGGTACTGTGCAGTGTATATATACAGGAGGAGTGGTACTGTGCAGTATATATATACAGGAGGAGCGGTACTGTGCAGTGTATATATACAGGAGGAGTGGTACTGTGCAGTATATATACAGGAGGAGTGGTGCTGTGCAGTGTATATATACAGGAGGAGTGGTACTGTGCAGTGTATATATACAGGAGGAGTGGTACTGTGCAGTATATATATACAGGAGGAGCGGTACTGTGCAGTGTATATATACAGGAGGAGAGGTACTGTGCAGTGTATATATACAGGAGGAGTGGTACTGTGCAGTGTATATATACAGGAGGAGTGGTACTGTGCAGTGTATATATACAGGAGGAGTGGTACTGTGCAGTGTATATATACAGGAGGAGTGGTACTGTGCAGTGTATATATACAGGAGGAGTGGTACTGTGCAGTGTATATATACAGGAGGAGTGGTACTGTGCAGTGTATATATACAGGAGGAGTGGTACTGTGCAGTGTATATATACAGGAGGAGTGGTACTGTGCAGTGTATATATACAGGAGGAGTGGTACTGTGCAGTGTATATATACAGGAGGAGTGGTACTGTGCAGTGTATATATACAGGAGGAGTGGTACTGTGCAGTGTATATATACAGGACAGGAGGAGCGGTACTGTGCAGTGTATATATACAGGACAGTAGGAGTGGTACTGTGCAGTGTATATATACAGGAGGAGTGGTACTGTGCAGTATATATATACAGGAGGAGCGGTACTGTGCAGTGTATATATACAGGAGGAGTGGTACTGTGCAGTGTATATATACAGGAGGAGTGGTACTGTGCAGTGTATATATACAGGAGGAGTGGTACTGTGCAGTGTATATATACAGGAGGAGTGGTACTGTGCAGTGTATATATACAGGAGGAGTGGTACTGTGCAGTGTATAAATACAGGACAGGAGGAGTGGTACTGTGCAGTGTATATATATAAACAGGAGGAGTGGTACTGTGCAGTGTATATATACAGGACAGGAGGAGTGGTACTGTGCTGTGTGTATATATACAGGAGGAGTGGTACTGTGCAGTGTATATATACAGGAGGAGCGGTACTGTGCAGTGTATATATACAGGAGGTGTGGTACTGAGCAGTGTATATATAGAGGAGCAGTGGTACTGTGCAGTGTATATATACAGGAGGAGTGGTACTGTGCAGTTTATATATACAGGACAGGAGGAGTGGTACTGTACAGTGTATATATACAGGACAGGAGGAGTGGTACTGTGCAGTGTATATATACAGGACAGGAGGAGTGGTACTGTGCAGTGTATATATACAGGACAGGAGGAGTGGTACTGTGCAGTGTATATATACAGGACAGGAGGAGTGGTACTGTGCAGTGTATATATATATACAGGACAGGAGGAGTGGTACTGTGCAGTGTATATATACAGGAGGAGTGGTACTGTGCAGTGTATATATACAGGACAGGAGGAGTGGTACTGTGCAGTGTATATATACAGGAGGAGTGGTACTGTGCAGTGTATATATATAGGACAGGAGGAGTGGTACTGTGCAGTGTATATATACAGGACAGGAGGAGTGGTACTGTGCAGTGTATATATACAGGACAGGAGGAGTGGTACTGTGCAGTGTATATATACAGGACAGGAGGAGTGGTACTGTGCAGTGTATATGTATACAGGACAGGAGGAGTGGTACTGTGCAGTGTATATATACAGGAGGAGTGGTACTGTGCAGTGTATATATACAGGAGAAGAGGAGTGGTACTGTGCAGTGTATATATACAGGACAGGAGGAGCGGTGCTGTGCAGTGTATATATACAGGAGAAGCGGTGCTGTGCAGTGTATATATACAGGACAGGAGTGGTACTGTGCAGTGTATATATACAGGAGGAGTGGTACTGTGCAGTGTATATATACAGAAGGAGTGGTACTGTGCAGTGTATGTATACAGAAGGAGTGGTACTGTGCAGTGTATATATACAGAAGGAGTGGTACTGTGCAGTGTATACATACAGGACAGGAGGAGTGGTACTGTGCAGTGTATATATACAGGACAGGAGGAGTGGTACTGTGCAGTGTATATATACAGGAGGAGTGGTAATGTGCAGTGTATATATACAGGAGGAGCGGTACTGTGCAGTGTATATATACAGGAGGAGTGGTACTGTGCAGTGTATATATACAGGAGGAGTGGTACTGTGCAGTGTATATATACAGGAGGAGTGGTACTGTGCAGTGTATATATACAGGAGGAGTGGTACTGTGCAGTGTATATATACAGGAGGAGTGGTACTGTGCAGTGTATATATACAGGAGGAGTGGTACTGTGCAGTGTATATATACATAGTAACATAGTAACATAGTAACATAGTTAGTAAGGCCGAAAAAAGACATTTGTCCATCCAGTTCAGCCTATATTCCATCATAATAAATACCCAGATCTACGTCCTTCTACAGAACCTAATAATTGTATGATACAATATTGTTCTGCTCCAGGAAGACATCCAGGCCTCTCTTGAACCCCTCGACTGAGTTCGCCATCACCACCTCCTCAGGCAAGCAATTCCAGATTCTCACTGCCCTAACAGTAAAGAATCCTCTTCTATGTTGGTGGAAAAACCTTCTCTCCTCCAGACGCAAAGAATGCCCCCTTGTGCCCGTCACCTTCCTTGGTATAAACAGATCCTCAGCGAGATATTTGTATTGTCCCCTTATATACTTATACATGGTTATTAGATCGCCCCTCAGTCGTCTTTTTTCTAGACTAAATAATCCTAATTTCGCTAATCTATCTGGGTATTGTAGTTCTCCCATCCCCTTTATTAATTTTGTTGCCCTCCTTTGTACTCTCTCTAGTTCCATTATATCCTTCCTGAGCACCGGTGCCCAAAACTGGACACAGTACTCCATGTGCGGTCTAACTAGGGATTTGTACAGAGGCAGTATAATGCTCTCATCATGTGTATCCAGACCTCTTTTAATGCACCCCATGATCCTGTTTGCCTTGGCAGCTGCTGCCTGGCACTGGCTGCTCCAGGTAAGTTTATCATTAACTAGGATCCCCAAGTCCTTCTCCCTGTCAGATTTACCCAGTGGTTTCCCATTCAGTGTGTAATGGTGATATTGATTCCCTCTTCCCATGTGTATAACCTTACATTTATCATTGTTAAACCTCATCTGCCACCTTTCAGCCCAAGTTTCCAACTTATCCAGATCCATCTGTAGCAGAATACTATCTTCTCTTGTATTAACTGCTTTACATAGTTTTGTATCATCTGCAAATATCGATATTTTACTGTGTAAACCTTCTACCAGATCATTAATGAATATGTTGAAGAGAACAGGTCCCAATACTGACCCCTGCGGTACCCCACTGGTCACAGCGACCCAGTTAGAGACTATACCATTTATAACCACCCTCTGCTTTCTATCACTAAGCCAGTTACTAACCCATTTACACACATTTTCCCCCAGACCAAGCATTCTCATTTTGTGTACCAACCTCTTGTGCGGCACGGTATCAAACGCTTTGGAAAAATCGAGATATACCACGTCCAATGACTCACCGTGGTCCAGTCTATAGCTTACCTCTTCATAAAAACTGATTAGATTGGTTTGACAGGAGCGATTTCTCATAAACCCATGCTGATATGGAGTTAAACAGTTATTCTCATTGAGATAATCCAGAATAACATCCCTCAGAAACCCTTCAAATATTTTACCAACAATAGAGGTTAGACTTACTGGCCTATAATTTCCAGGTTCACTTTTAGAGCCCTTTTTGAATATTGGCACCACATTTGCTATGCGCCAGTCCTGCGGAACAGACCCTGTCGCTATAGAGTCACTAAAAATAAGAAATAATGGTTTATCTATTACATTACTTAGTTCTCTTAGTACTCGTGGGTGTATGCCATCCGGACCCGGAGATTTATCTATTTTAATCTTATTTAGCCGGTTTCGCACCTCTTCTTGGGTTAGATTGGTGACCCTTAATATAGGGTTTTCATTGTTTCTTGGGATTTCACCTAGCATTTCGTTTTCCACCGTGAATACCGTGGAGAAGAAGGTGTTTAATATGTTAGCTTTTTCCTCGTCATCTACAACCATTCTTTCCTCACTATTTTTTAAGGGGCCTACATTTTCAGTTTTTATTCTTTTACTATTGATATAGTTGAAGAACAGTTTGGGATTAGTTTTACTCTCCTTAGCAATGTGCTTCTCTGTTTCCTTTTTGGCAGCTTTAATTAGTTTTTTAGATAAAGTATTTTTCTCCCTATAGTTTTTTAGAGCTTCAATGGTGCCATCCTGCTTTAGTAGTGCAAATGCTTTCTTTTTACTGTTAATTGCCTGTCTTACTTCTTTGTTTAGCCACATTGGGTTTTTCCTATTTCTAGTCCTTTTATTCCCACAAGGTATAAACCGCTTACACTGCCTATTTAGGATGTTCTTAAACATTTCCCATTTATTATCTGTATTCTCATTTCTGAGGATATTGTCCCAGTCTACCAGATTAAGGGCATCTCTAAGCTGTTCAAACTTTGCCTTCCTAAAGTTCAATGTTTTTGTGACTCCCTGACAAGTCCCCCTAGTGAAAGACAGGTGAAACTGCACAATATTGTGGTCGCTATTTCCTAAATGCCCAACCACCTGCAGATTTGTTATTCTGTCAGGTCTATTAGATAGTATTAGGTCTAAAAGTGCTGCTCCTCTGGTTGGATTCTGCACCAATTGTGAAAGATAATTTTTCTTGGTTATTAGCAGAAACCTGTTGCCTTTATGGGTTTCACAGGTTTCTGTTTCCCAGTTAATATCCGGGTAGTTAAAGTCCCCCATAACCAGGACCTCATTATGGGTTGCAGCTTCATCTATCTGCTTTAGAAGTAGACTTTCCATGCTTTCTGTTATATTTGGGGGTTTGTAACAGACCCCAATGAGAATTTTGTTACCATTTTTCCCTCCATGAATTTCAACCCATATGGACTCGACATCTTCATTCCCTTCGCTAATATCCTCCCTTAAAGTGGACTTTAGACAAGACTTTACATAGAGACAAACCCCTCCACCTCTCCGATTTTTACGATCCTTTCTAAACAGACTGTAACCCTGTAAGTTAACTGCCCAGTCATAGCTTTCATCTAACCATGTCTCGGTTATTGCCACTATGTCAAAGTTACCTGTAGATATTTCTGCTTCTAGTTCTTCCATCTTGTTTGTCAGGCTTCTGGCGTTTGCGAGCATGCAGTTTAGAGGATTTTGTTTTGTTCCAATCTCCTCACTGTGGATTGTTTTAGAAATGTTCTTACCTCCCTTCTGAGTATGTTTTCCTGGGTCGTCTTTGTACGAGTCTGTTTTTCTTCCCGTCCCCTCTTCTTCTAGTTTAACGCCCTCCTGATGAGTGTAGCGAGTCTTCTGGCGAATGTGTGTTTCCCAGGTTTGTTGAGGTGTAGTCCGTCTCTGGCGAGGAGTCCATCATACCAGTAATTCACACCGTGGTCCAGGAATCCAAATCCTTGTTGTCTGCACCATCGTCTTAGCCAGTTGTTTGCATCAAGGATCCTGTTCCATCTCCTGGTGCCATGCCCGTCTACTGGAAGGATAGAAGAAAAAACTACCTGTGCATCCAGTTCCTTTACTTTCTTCCCCAACTCTTCAAAGTCCTTGCAGATTGTCGGTAGGTCCTTCCTTGCCGTGTCATTGGTGCCAACATGTATCAGAAGAAATGGGTGGACGTCCTTGGAGCTGAAGAGCTTTGGTATCCTATCGGTCACATCCTTGATCATCGCACCTGGAAGGCAGCATACTTCTCTTGCAGTTATGTCCGGTCTGCAGATGGCTGCTTCGGTGCCTCTCAGTAGTGAGTCTCCCACCACCACCACTCTTCGTTGCTTCTTGGCTGTACTTTTTGCTGTCACTTGTTGCTGTGTGCCCTTTTCTTTTTTGCTTGCTGGTATTGCTTCATTCTTAGGTGTGCCATCTTCATCCTCTACAAAGATTTGATATCGGTTCTTCAGTTGTGTGGTTGGTGATTTCTCCATGGTCTTCTTGCTTCTTTTGGTCACATGCTTCCACTCATCTGCTTTTGGAGGTTCTCTGACACTTTTTGCACCTTCTGTGACCAGTAGAGATGCTTCTGTTCTGTCTAGAAAGTCTTCATTCTCTTTGATGAGTTTCAAAGTTGCTATTCTTTCTTCCAGACCCCGCACCTTTTCTTCTAAAAGGGCCACTAGTCTACACTTCTGACAGGTGAAATTGGATTCTTCTTCTGGTCGATCTGTGAACATGTAGCACATGCTGCAGCTCACCATGTAGGTTGTCACATCTGCCATGTTGCTCCTAGATCCTGCTGACTTGCTGTGTGTTTTCCTTCTTGTGTAATCTACTCAGCCAAGCTCTCTTGCAATAATACAGGAGGAGTGGTACTGTGCAGTGTATATATACAGGACAGGAGGAGCGGTACTGTGCAGTGTATATATACAGGACAGTAGGAGTGGTACTGTGCAGTGTATATATACAGTAGGAGTGGTACTGTGCAGTATATATATACAGGAGGAGCGGTACTGTGCAGTGTATAAATACAGGACAGGAGGAGTGGTACTGTGCAGTGTATATATACAGGAGGAGTGGTACTGTGCAGTGTATATATACAGGACAGTAGGAGTGGTACTGTGCAGTGTATATATACAGGAGGAGTGGTACTGTGCAGTATATATATACAGGAGGAGCGGTACTGTGCAGTGTATATATACAGGACAGGAGGAGTGGTGCTGTGCAGTGTATATATACAGGAGGAGCGGTACTGTGCAGTATATATATACAGGAGGAGCGGTACTGTGCAGTGTATATATACAGGACAGGAGGAGTGGTACTGTGCAGTGTATATATACAGGACAGGAGGAGTGGTACTGTGCAGTGTATATATACAGGAGGAGCGGTACTGTGCAGTGTATATATACAGGACAGGAGGAGCGGTACTGTGCAGTGTATATATACAGGACAGGAGGAGTGGTACTGTGCAGTGTATATATACAGGACAGGAGGAGTGGTACTGTGCAGTGTATATATACAGGACAGGAGGAGTGGTACTGTGCAGTGTATATATACAGGAGGAGCGGTACTGTGCAGTGTATATATACAGGACAGGAGGAGTGGTACTGTGCAGTGTATATATACAGGACAGGAGGAGTGGTACTGTGCAGTGTATATATACAGGAGGAGCGGTACTGTGCAGTGTATATATACAGGACAGGAGGAGCGGTACTGTGCAGTGTATATATACAGGACAGGAGGAGTGGTACTGTGCAGTGTATATATACAGGAGGAGTGGTACTGTGCAGTGTATATATACAGGACAGGAGGAGCGGTACTGTGCAGTGTATATATACAGGACAGTAGGAGTGGTACTGTGCAGTGTATATATACAGTAGGAGTGGTACTGTGCAGTATATATATACAGGAGGAGCGGTACTGTGCAGTGTATATATACAGGACAGGAGGAGTGGTACTGTGCAGTGTATATATACAGGAGGAGTGGTACTGTGCAGTGTATATATACAGGACAGTAGGAGTGGTACTGTGCAGTGTATATATACAGGAGGAGTGGTACTGTGCAGTATATATATACAGGAGGAGCGGTACTGTGCAGTGTATATATACAGGACAGGAGGAGTGGTGCTGTGCAGTGTATATATACAGGAGGAGCGGTACTGTGCAGTGTATATATACAGGAGGAGCGGTACTGTGCAGTGTATATATAAAGGACAGGAGGAGTGGTACTGTGCAGTGTGTATATATACAGGAGGAGTGGTACTGTGCAGTGTATATATACAGGAGGAGTGGTACTGTGCAGTGTATATACAGGACAGGAGGAGTGGTACTGTGCAGTGTGTACATATACAGGAGGAGTGGTACTGTGCAGTGTATATATTCAGGAGGAGTGGTACTGTGCAGTGTATATACAGGACAGGAGGAGTGGTACTGTGCAGTGTGTACATATACAGGAGGAGTGGTACTGAGCAGTGTATATATACAGGAGGAGTGGTACTGTGCAGTGTATATATACAGGACAGGAGGAGTGGTACTGTGCAGTGTATATATACAGGACAGTAGGAGTGGTACTGTGCAGTGTATATATACAGGAGGAGTGGTACTGTGCAGTGTATATATACAGGAGGAGGGTACTGTGCAGTGTTTATATACAGGACAGGAGGAGCGGTACTGTGCAGTGTATATATACAGGACAGTAGGAGTGGTACTGTGCAGTGTATATAGACAGGAGGAGTGGTACTGTGCAGTGTATATATACAGGAGGAGTGGTACTGTGCAGTGTATATATACAGGACAGTAGGAGTGGTACTGTGCAGTGTATATATACAGGAGGAGTGGTACTGTGCAGTATATATATACAGGACAGGAGGAGTGGTACTGTGCAGTGTATATATACAGGACAGGAGGAGTGGTACTGTGCAGTGTATATATACAGGAGGAGTGGTACTGTGCAGTGTATATATACAGGAGGAGTGGTACTGTGCAGTGTATATATACAGGACAGTAGGAGTGGTACTGTGCAGTGTATATATACAGGAGGAGTGGTACTGTGCAGTATATATATACAGGAGGAGCGGTACTGTGCAGTGTATATATACAGGAGGAGTGGTACTGTGCAGTGTATATATACAGGAGGAGTGGTACTGTGCAGTGTATATATACAGGACAGTAGGAGTGGTACTGTGCAGTGTATATATACAGGAGGAGTGGTACTGTGCAGTGTATATATACAGGAGGAGTGGTACTGTGCAGTGTATATATACAGGAGGAGTGGTACTGTGCAGTGTATATATACAGGAGGAGTGGTACTGTGCAGTGTATATATACAGGACAGGAGGAGCGGTACTGTGCAGTGTATATATACAGGACAGTACGAGTGGTACTGTGCAGTGTATATATACAGGAGGAGTGGTACTGTGCAGTGTATATATACAGGAAGAGTGGTACTGTGCAGTATATATATACAGGAGGAGCGGTACTGTGCAGTGTATATATACAGGACAGGAGGAGTGGTACTGTGCAGTGTATATACAGGACAGGAGGAGTGGTACTGTGCAGTGTATATATACAGGACAGGAGGAGTGGTACTGTGCAGTGTATATATACAGGAGGAGTGGTACTGTGCAGTGTATATATACAGGAGGAGTGGTACTGTGCAGTGTATATATAGAGGAGGAGTGGTACTGTGCAGTGTATATATACAGGAGGAGTGGTACTGTGCAGTGTATATATAGAGGAGGAGTGGTACTGTGCAGTGTATATATACAGGAGGAGTGGTACTGTGCAGTGTATATATACAGGAGGAGTGGTACTGTGCAGTTTATATATACAGGAGGAGTGGTACTGTGCAGTGTATATATACAGGACAGGAGGAGTGGTACTGTGCAGTGTGTATATTTACAGGAGGAGTGGTACTGTGCAGTGTATATATACAGGAGGAGTGGTACTGTGCAGTGCATATATACAGGAGGAGTGGTACTGTGCAGTGTATATATACAGGACAGGAGGAGTGGTACTGTGCAGTGTATATATACAGGACAGGAAGAGTGTTACTGTGCAGTGTGTATATACAGGAGGAGCGGTACTGTGCAGTGTATATATACACAGGAGGAGCGGTACTGTGCAGTGTATATATACAGGACAGGAGGTGTGGTACTGTGCAGTGTATATATACAGGAGGAGTGGTACTGTGCAGTGTATATACAGGACAGGAGGAGTGGTACTGTGCAGTGTATATATACAGGAGGAGTGGTACTGTGCAGTGTATATACAGGACAGGAGGAGTGGTACTGTGCAGTGTATATATACAGGAGGAGCGGTACTGTGCAGTGTATATATACAGGAGGAGTGGTACTGTGCAGTGTATATACAGGACAGGAGGAGTGGTACTGTGCAGTGTATATATACAGGACAGGAGGAGTGGTACTGTGCAGTGTATATATACAGGAGGAGCGGTACTGTGCAGTGTATATATACAGGAGGAGCGGTACTGTGCAGTGTATATATACAGGAGGAGGGGTACTGTGCAGTGTATATATACAGGAGGAGCGGTACTGTGCAGTGTGTATATACAGGAGGAGTGGTACTGTGCAGTGTATATATACAGGAGGAGCGGTACTGTGCAGTGTATATACAGGACAGGAGGAGTGGTACTGTGCAGTGTATATATACAGGACAGGAGGAGTGGTACTGTGCAGTGTATATATACAGGAGGAGGGGTACTGTGCAGTGTATATATACAGGAGGAGCGGTACTGTGCAGTGTGTATATACAGGAGGAGTGGTACTGTGCAGTGTATATATATACAGGAGGAGTGGTACTGTGCAGTGTATATACAGGACAGGAGGAGTGGTACTGTGCAGTGTATATATACAGGACAGGAGGAGTGGTACTGTGCAGTGTATATACAGGAGGAGTGGTACTGTGCAGTGTATATACAGGAGGAGTGGTACTGTGCAGTGTATATATACAGGAGGAGTGGTACTGTGCAGTGTATATATACAGGAGGAGTGGTGCTGTGCAGTGTATATATACAGGAGGAGTGGTACTGTGCAGTGTATATATACAGGAGGAGTGGTACTGTGCAGTGTATATATACAGGAGGAGTGGTACTGTGCAGTGTATATATACAGGAGGAGTGGTACTGTGCAGTGTATATATACAGGAGGAGTGGTACTGTGCAGTGTATATATACAGGAGGAGTGGTACTGTGCAGTGTATATATACAGGAGGAGCGGTACTGTGCAGTGTATATATACAGGACAGGAGGAGTGGTACTGTGCAGTGTATATATACAGGACAGGAGGAGTGGTACTGTGCAGTGTATATATACAGGAGGAGCAGTACTGTGCAGTGTATATATACAGGACAGGAGCAGTGGTACTGTGCAGTGTATATATACAGGACGAGTGGTGCTGTGCAGTGTATATATACAGGACAGGAGGAGTGGTACTGTGTAGTGTATATATACAGGAGGAGTGGTACTGTGCAGTGTATATACAGGACAGGAGGAGTGGTACTGTGCAGTGTATATATACAGGACAGGAGGAGTGGTACTGTGCAGTGTATATATACAGGAGGAGCGGTACTGTGCAGTGTATATATACAGGACAGGAGGAGTGGTACTGTGCAGTGTATATATACAGGAGGAGGGTACTGTGCAGTGTATATATACAGGAGGAGTGGTACTGTGCAGTGTATATATACAGGAGGAGCGGTACTGTGCAGTGTATATATACAGGACAGGAGGAGTGGTACTGTGCAGTGTATATATACAGGACAGGAGGAGCGGTACTGTGCAGTGTATATATACAGGAGGAGGGTACTGTGCAGTGTATATATACAGGAGGAGTGGTACTGTGCAGTGTATATATACAGGAGGAGCGGTACTGTGTAGTGTATATATACAGGACAGGAGGAGCGGTACTGTGCAGTGTATATATACAGGAGGAGGGTACTGTGCAGTGTATATATACAGGAGGAGTGGTACTGTGCAGTGTATATATACAGGAGGAGCGGTACTGTGCAGTGTATATATACAGGACAGGAGGAGTGGTACTGTGCAGTGTATATATACAGGACAGGAGGAGAGGTACTGTGCAGTGTATATATACAGAAGGAGTGGTACTGTGCAGTGTATATATACAGGACAGGAGGAGCGGTACTGTGCAGTGTATATATACAGGAGGAGTGGTACTGTGCAGTGTATATATACAGGACAGGAGGAGTGGTACTGTGCAGTGTATATATACAGGAGGAGTGGTACTGTGCAGTGTATATATACAGGAGGAGTGGTACTGTGCAGTGTATATATACAGGACAGGAGGAGTGGTACTGTGCAGTGTATATATACAGGAGGAGTGGTACTGTGCAGTGTATATATACAGGACAGGAGGAGTGGTACTGTGCAGTGTATATATACAGGAGGAGTGGTACTGTGCAGTGTATATATACAGGACAGGAGGAGCGGTACTGTGCAGTGTATATATACAGGAGGAGTGGTACTGTGCAGTGTATATATACAGGAGGAGTGGTACTGTGCAGTGTATATATACAGGACAGGAGGAGTGGTACTGTGCAGTGTATATATACAGGAGGAGTGGTACTGTGCAGTGTATATATACAGGACAGGAGGAGTGGTACTGTGCAGTGTATATATACAGGAGGAGTGGTACTGTGCAGTGTATATATACAGGAGGAGTGGTACTGTGCAGTGTATATATACAGGAGGAGTGGTACTGTGCAGTGTATATACAGGACAGGAGGAGTGGTACTGTGCAGTGTATATATACAGGAGGAGTGGTACTGTGCAGTGTATATACAGGACAGGAGGAGTGGTACTGTGCAGTGTATATATACAGGAGGAGTGGTACTGTGCAGTGTATATATACAGGACAGGAGGAGTGGTACTGTGCAGTGTATATATACAGGAGGAGTGGTACTGTGCGGTGTATATATACAGGAGGAGTGGTACTGTGCAGTGTATATATACAGGAGGAGTGGTACTGTGCAGTGTATATATACAGGAGGAGTGGTACTGTGCAGTGTATATATACAGGAGGAGTGGTACTGTGCAGTGTATATATACAGGAGGAGTGGTACTGTGCAGTGTATATATAGAGGAGAAGGGTACTGTGCAGTGTATATATACAGGACAGGAGGAGTGGTACTGTGCAGTGTGTAAGGATTTCACTCACTCAGCTGCGACGGCTGACACTCAGGAGACGTGTTCCTTTAAAGTTCACTGGGTTTATTGCTTCATAAACCATGTGGCAAATAACAGAAAGCAAAATGGGCCTTTGGTTCAGGCAAAGAAAAGCAAGTGTCCAGTTCATCCGGCTCAGTCCTGAAGCCGTAACACACTCAGGAGGGTTTCACCTCCACACATCTCTGCTGTGTAAAGGATTAGCCAGTCTTATAAAGAGCTAACCCCACCCAGTAACCCATCACATGATTAGCCATGTGGTCTGACATTACCACAGGTCCTGAAACACATATACAAGATTATGTGCAAGAAAGGAATACTCCGGGCTACATTACAGCAACCAGGCACTTATGTGGCACATACCTCCCATCGACTACAAACCCTTTAGCCATGCTACATACCTCCCCCCTCTGCCTAAAGCCGTGGGGCTTGGCACTTTCCCCCACTAAACAAGGGATTCTTGATAGGGCATCCGCATTACCGTGCAGCTTTCCGGCCCTATGTTCCACATGGAAACTGAAGTCCTGCAGGGCTAAGAACCAACGGGTGACTCTGGCATTTCTTCCTTTCGTTTCTCTCATCCACCTAAGCGGGGCATGGTCAGATACCAGTCTAAATTTACGTCCCAGCAGATAGTACCGCAATGTGTCCACTGCCCATTTTATGGCCAAGCACTCCTTCTCAACGACTGAGTAGTTCTTTTCAGATGAGGACAGCTTCCTACTCAGATAGAGAACAGGATGCTCCTCCCCATGTAGTTCTTGGGAAAGGACTGCTCCCACCCCAACATCTGAGGCATCTGTCTGAAGAATAAACTCTTTCTTGAAGTTTGGGGCCATCAGAACGGGTTGCTTACACAAAGCGTTTTTCATTTCTTGGAAGGCTGACTCTGTTTCTTCGGACCACTTAACCATTACTGATTTTGTCCCTTTTAGCAGGTCAGTCAGAGGCGCAGCCATCGTGGCGAAGTTTGGGATGAACCTCCTGTAATATCCCACGATTCCCAGGAAGGCTTTAACTTGTTTCTTGGAAACTGGTTTTGGCCATGTTTGGATTGCCTCCACTTTATTGATTTGGGGTTTTATTTCTCCATGACCCACTATGTATCCAAGGTACTTAGCTTCTTCTTTACCCAAGGCGCACTTCTTCGGGTTTATAGTAAATCCGGCCTCTCTTATAGCATCCAACACCGCTTGGACTTTCTCCGGATGACTCTCCCAGTCCGGGCTAAAGATGACGATATCATCTAGGTACGCAGCAGCGTAGGCCTTATGGGGTGCAAGGATTCTATCCATAGCCCTCTGGAAGGTCGCCGGAGCTCCCTGTAGGCCAAACGGCATCCGGGCATATTGGAAGCATCCATCAGGTGTCGAAAAGGCCGTCTTCTCCTTGGCTTCCTGTGCCATGGGGATCTGCCAATACCCCTTTGTCAAATCCAAGGTGGATATATATCTGGCGTGCCCAAGCCTTTCGATGAGCTCATCAATACGGGGCATGGGATAAGCGTCGAACTTGGAGACTTCATTCAACTTCCGATAGTCGTTGCAAAACCTCCACTCTCCATCAGGTTTTGGGACCAGGACAATTGGGCTCGACCAACCGCTCTTGGATTCCTCAATGACCCCAAGCCTCAACATACGCTCCACTTCCTTGGAGATAACTTCTCGACGAGCCTCAGGAATACGATAAGGTTTCACATTCACCCGCACATGTGGCTCTGTTAGGACCTCGTGCTCTATGACCTTCGTGTATCCTGGCAATTCTGAAAACAGGTCCCTGTTTTTCTGGAGTAACTCCCGGCACTGCTGTTTCTGGGTCTTTGATAGCGTCTCTGCTATAGTAACCGCTCCAACCTCACCTTCTGGGTTGCTTAACAATGATGGAGTTGCTGTCGGCTCTCTATCTTGCCATGGCTTGATGAGGTAAACTTGGAATGGTTTCCGTCTTCCTGGTTGGTGAATTTTATAATTTACCTCACCAAGTTTCTCGACAACCTCATATGGCCCTTGCCATTTGGCCAAGAACTTGCTTTCCACCGTTGGAACTAACACAAGAACTCGGTCTCCAGGATTGAACTGCCTCACTCTTGCAGACCGGTTGTAGACCCTGGCTTGAGCTTCTTGTGCTTGGAGAAGGTGTTCTTTCACGATAGGCATCACCTTTGCAATCCTCTGCTGCATCAGGGCCACATGCTCAATGACGCTTCTGTGGGGTGTGACTTCGGCCTCCCAGGTTTCCTTGGCTATATCCAGGAGTCCTCGTGGATGTCGGCCATATAGAAGCTCAAACGGTGAGAACCCTGTGGAGGCCTGTGGAACTTCACGAATGGAAAACATCAGATAGGGTAAGAGACAATCCCAGTCTCTACCGTCTTTCTCTATAGCTTTTCTCAGCATGCTCTTTAGTGTCTTGTTAAACCTCTCAACAAGGCCATCTGACTGGGGATGGTACACCGAGGTACTCAACTGGGAGATCTTCAGGGCTTTGCATAACTCCCTCATCACCTTGCTCATGAAAGGTGTACCCTGGTCAGTCAGGATCTCCTTTGGCAGACCTGTCCGGGAAAAGACATGGACCAACTCACGGGCTATGCTTTTTGAGGAAGAATTTCTCAAGGGAATTGCCTCAGGATAGCGTGTGGCATAGTCCAGGATGACTAATATATACTGATGGCCCCGAGCTGATTTAACTAAGGGACCGACCAAGTCCATGGCAATTCTCTCGAACGGTACCTCAATAATGGGCAGTGGCACAAGGGGGTTCCGGAAATGAGGAGTAGGAGCAGTTAGCTGACATGTAGGGCAGGACCTGCAATAGTTCACTATTTCCCGGTGACACCCAGGCCAATAGAACCTCTGCACAACCCGTTCCTGCGTTTTTTCCACCCCCAGGTGTCCACCCAAGATGTGTGAATGGGCCATGTCCAACACTTTCCGTCTATACGGACCCGGCACTATCAACTGCTCTACCAACTCCTCCCATATTTTCGTGACACGGTACAACAACTCCCCCCTCAACAGAAAATGGGGAAATCTTGTGTCTGCCCCCGGCTCCTGTACCACCCCGTCAATAACTGTGACATTATTAAAGGCTTCCCTCAGAGTGGGGTCCCTATGTTGGGCAGTCCCAAAATTTTCACCGGTAACTTCTAACTCCAGAATGTCAGATGTAGGGGATACTTCCTCCTCATCCCCAACCAGAACACAAAAAGGAAAACTGTCTGCCTCTGGGTGTGGCGATACCCTTCCAGGGTTCACTGGTTCCCTGCCAGGGAGCTCAGAACCATTTCCCCACAAATCCCAAAACAAACAGAAATCCCGGCCAATAATTATAGGGTGCAACAAGTCCTGAACCACGCCGACTATGTGGGACTCAGTGCCACATGCCGTTTCAATGTCCACCCTGGCCATAGGGTAGTCCTTTGCATCACCATGTATGCACCGCACTCCGACCTTCTTTCCTGGGAGCAGGTGGAGAGGAAAAGTGGCCCTCACCAGGGTCACTAGGCTCCCCGAGTCTAGCAGTGCCGTTACTGCTCGACCGTTCACCTTTACGGGACACGCTTGAGATCCCTCGTTGGATGGAGAGTTCACACTACAGGCTGGATACGCATAGTATGAACAACGGCGTCCCATGCTGCAGTCCATCTGCTCAGTGGTTTGGGAACAACGGGCAGCTATATGTCCTGGCTTGTGGCACCTCCAACAAATAATATCACCCGTGGGGACCTTGGGCACCACCTCCCCCGCCCTTTGTGACCTTGGACGCACCACCCCTTTTTGGGACTCAGCTGCCTTCTGGGACCCCCAGTACGGCATGGGCTGCCTCCCGAAGGAGCCTGCCAACCCTTGGTATCTCTCAACCAGTCCGATCAGCTCGTCGGCATTCTGGGGATCACCCTGGGCAACCCAAGACTGTATAGGCCTCGGGAGGGAATGGACAAACCGATCCATCATCACCCGTTCTACCATCTGTGCAGGCGCAGAGGATTCTGGCTGCAGCCATTTCTGGACCAGGTGCAACAGATCAAACATTTGGGAACGAGGTGGTTTGTCCCGGTGATAGCCCCAGGAGTGAACTCGCTGTGCCCTGACAGTCAGTGTCACCCCCAAACGTGCGAGAATCTCGGCTTTCAATTTGTGATACTGTTTGGCATCCTGCAAGGTCAAATCATAGTACGCCTTCTGGGGTTCTCCCGTCAGGTATGGCGCAAGTACCTCTGCCCACTGCTCTGGCGGAAGTTTTTCCCTCTCAGCGACCCTCTCAAACACCGTCAGGAAGGCCTCAACATCATCCCCGGGAGTCATTTTCTGCAATGCGCGTCTTACCGTCTTCCGGACGTGGGTGTCATCAGCCAAACCTGGGGTTGGGGCGCTCGCCTTGCCCTGGATGGCGGTTGCCAGAAGCTGCATCTGCTGCTGATGCTCCTGCTGGCTCTGCCGTTGCTCCTGCTGGCTCTGTTGTATCTGCTGCATCAACAGCCTGTTGGTCTCTTGCTGCCTTTGCTCCTGCTGGCTCTGCCTTTTCTCCTGCTGTGACTGCATCTGGACCAAGTGTTTCAGCAGGTCCTCCATTTTCTCCGGCAATGCTTGCTGGCTTGCAACAGCCTTGACCCAGGACATTCAAAAATAAACTCACGTCTCCGCTGGGAACGCTGCCCGCATTCTCCACCAATTGTAAGGATTTCACTCACTCAGCTGCGACGGCTGACACTCAGGAGACGTGTTCCTTTAAAGTTCACTGGGTTTATTGCTTCATAAACCATGTGGCAAATAACAGAAAGCAAAATGGGCCTTTGGTTCAGGCAAAGAAAAGCAAGTGTCCAGTTCATCCGGCTCAGTCCTGAAGCCGTAACACACTCAGGAGGGTTTCACCTCCACACATCTCTGCTGTGTAAAGGATTAGCCAGTCTTATAAAGAGCTAACCCCACCCAGTAACCCATCACATGATTAGCCATGTGGTCTGACATTACCACAGGTCCTGAAACACATATACAAGATTATGTGCAAGAAAGGAATACTCCGGGCTACATTACAGCAACCAGGCACTTATGTGGCACATACCTCCCATCGACTACAAACCCTTTAGCCATGCTACAAGTGTATATATAGAGGAGGAGGGTACAGTGCAGTGTATATATACAGGAGGAGCGGTACTGCGCAGTGTATATATATATATATATATATATATATATATATATATATCCCAGAGTAAAGAAAGGAGCGCACTCACTGGTCATCCGGTGCAGGTAACTTTATTCAAACGCTGTGAGATACATCTTCACGACCGGGGGTGCTATACAAAGAGTGCGGCGAAGCTAGACGACAGCCGTTTCGCGCCTGGCTGGCGCTTCAACGGGTCACTGACCCGTATATATACAGGAGGAGTGGTACTGTGCAGTGTATATATACAGGAGGAGTGGTACTGTGCAGTGTATTTGTCAGGAAAATATGAATTATGTTCAATTGTTTGGGTTACACAGCCAGCGCTGTCTGCTACTCCTCCCACCAATGGTATCTGTAAAGCCAAAATCTTTCCTGCAGCCCCTTCTCCCCTTTCTGTGAATTTCTACTCCACACTCCCTTCCACCAAATGGTCATTCTAGAATGTGAGTTTATGGCTCTGCCAGCTAGCAGAATGTGTTTTTCCACCAAAATCCCTTTGTCTGCTAGGCATAACACTTAAAGACAAAGTTCAATAACACATATTAATCCTAGAAACATGAAAATTACATTTCCAGGATCTGGGCAATTAGGGCTACGCATGGCAGCGTTTTTCGGCATTTAGGACCATTGAAAATCTGGGAAATGAATTTCTGCCCACCATTAAATCACAGACATACCGTGTTTGGACTCCAAAGAATGGTAAAATCACAGGGGTAAAAATAATGCCAATATCGTTGGCCTGTGAGCTTCTGGGACAAAGATATGAAAAAAAGGAGGTTTTGATAACTTTCCAAAATAAGTGTGTCTCCCAGGAAACAGCTCACATGTGAGGTCAGCCAAAGTGGGAGTCCCTAAGTTTATGGCCATACCATAAAACAGGAACGTCCATTTTGGGAGTTATTAAGAGCCAGAGAGACAACTAGACACCATGCTGGGGTGCTGAATCATTCCCTTGGGAACTCTCCTCCCCTTTTTTGACACGTCATACCTGTGACTGAGATTTAATACATTTTGTACCTCTATCCCTTTTATTTTATAACTGTACATATTTGTATTTTGTCTCTGTAATATCTTTTGTATTTTTGTAAACACTGCTGCTTTTTTCTGGGGTAAACGAATAAATTTGCTAGCTTCCTTCTTTTGCTCTATGATCAAACCGACACGACTCTGTGCAAATTCACGCTACCTGGGGTTGGCTTCTGACCCAATATATGCTGACCCAATAGATCGGGCTAATATCTAACAAGGAACTGGTGGAAGCAGTGTTATCTGGTGTTATTGGGGGATCCTAGCAGTGACGGATGGAGGTTTATATGGGTAACCCCAGATTGGGATTGGTGATATACAGCTCTGGCAAAAATTAAGAGACCACTGCAGAATGTTCAGTTTGTCTGATTTTTCTCTTTATAAGTATATTTTTGAGTAAAATGTAAATTGATCTTTTATTCTATAAACTTCTGACAACATGTAGTGTATATGGACTTTTCAAAAGCTTTTGATGCGGTGCCACACAAAAGGTTGATACATAAAATGAGAATAATGGGGATAGGGGAAAATATGTGTAAGTGGGTTGAGAGCTGGCTCAGGGATAGGAAACAAAGGGTGGTTATTAATGGAGCACACTCGGACTGGGTAGCGGTTAGCAGTGGGGTACCACAGGGATCTTCTTTTTAACATATTTATTAATGACCTTGTAGGGGGCATTCAGAGTAGAATTTCAATATTTGCAGATGACACTAAGCTCTGCAGGGTAATCAATACAGAGGAGGACAATTTTATATTACAGGATGATTTATGTAAACTAGAAGCTTGGGCTGATAAATGGCAAATGAGCTTTAATGGGGATAAATGTAAGGTCATGCACTTGGGTAGAAGTAATAAGATGTATAATTATGTGCTTAATTCTAAAACTCTGGGCAAAACCGTCAATGAAAAAGACCTGGGTGTATGGGTGGATGACAAACTCATGTTCAGTGGCCAGTGTCAGGCAGCTGCTACAAAGGCAAATAAAATAATGGGATGCATTAAAAGAGGCATAGATGCTCATGAGGAGAACATAATTTTACCTCTATACAAGTCACTAGTTCGACCACACTTAGAATACTGTGCACAGTTCTGGTCTCCGGTGTATAAGAAAGACATAGCTGAACTGGAGCGGGTGCAGAGAAGAGCGACCAAGGTTATTAGAGGACTGGGGGGTCTGCAATACCAAGATAGATTATTACACTTGGGGCTATTTAGTTTGGAAAAACGAAGACTAAGGGGTGATCTTATGTTAATGTATAAATATATGAGGGGACAGTACAAAGACCTTTCTGATGATCTTTTTAATCGTAGACCTGAAACAGGGACAAGGGGGCATCCTCTGCGTTTGGAGGAAAAAAGGTTTAAGCATAATAACAGACGCGGATTCTTTCCTGTAAGAGCAGTGAGACTATGGAACTCTCTGCCGTATGATGTTGTAATGAGTGATTCATTAATTAAATTTAAGAGGGGACTGGATACATTTCTGGAAAAGTATAATGTTACAGGGTATATACACTAGATTCATTGATAGGGCGTTGATCCAGGGAACTAGTCTGATTGCCGTATGTGGAGTCGGGAAGGAATTTTTTTCCCCAATGTGGAGCTTACTCTTTGCCACATGGTTTTTTTTTGCCTTCCTCTGGATCAACATGTTAGGGCATGTTAGGTTAGGCTATGGGTTGTACTAGATGGACTTAAAGTCTTCCTTCAACCTTAATAACTATGTTACTATGTCTCCAAATTTCCAAGCAATACATTTTTTATTTATTTTCTGAAAATGAGAAATGGTCAAAATAACAAAAAAATGCATTGCTTGAAGATCTTAATGCAAAAAAAACAATTTCATAATCATTTAGAAACAACAATACTAATATTTTACCTCAGGAAGAGTTCAGAAATTAATATTTTGTGGAATAACCATGATTGTTAATCCCAGCTTTCATGCGTCTTGGCAGCTTTCCACCAGTCTCTCACACTGCTCCTGGGAGACCTTATGCCACTCCAGGTACAAAAATGTAAGCAGTTCTTCTTTGTGTGATGGCTTGTGACTATCCATCATCCTCCTGATTACATTCCAGAGGTTTTCAGTGGGGTTCAGGTCTGGAGATTGGGCGGCCATGACAGGGATTTGATATGGTGGTCCTTCATCCACACCTTGATTGACCTAGCTGTGTGACATGGCACATTGTCCTGCTTGAAAAAACAGTCCTCAGAGTTGGGGAACATTGCCTGAGCAGAAGGAATCGGGTAATTAGTAGCATAATTTACTTCAGAGGTCGTGTAAGTACGTTATAGAGCAAGGAGAAACGAAGCTAGTAATTTTAAATATTTTACTCCAAAAAGGTAAGCAGTTTTAACAAAAGTATAAAAATACATTATCAAAGGAGACAATTATGTAAATACAGACAATTACAATATAAAAAGGATTAAAGGAAGAAAATAAACTTACAGTTCTCTCATATCATGGCTGAACATGCGGCTGGGGGGAGGGGAGCATATGTCCCAATGCATCACAGAGTGTCTCTCAGCTAGAGCCCAAAACCAAGGCACTCCCCCTGTGGTGACCTCACTGGGTGGCTGAATACTCCTCTTTCTGGAACATATGAAAAACCATTTCTAAACATATCTCTGTGTATGAACCTCGTAGAAAGACTACACCAGTGTTGTCAGTGTGACATGGGGGTTCATTTAAGTATAAACACGAAGTGGATACATGACCTGCTAACAGAGAAATCCATTCCTTGCATTTCATTGGGTTTTAATCCTAGAGATTTCAGTGGGGTATATATCTCTCAGTGGACATTCGGAACATGTAACTTTTATATCTCTATCACTAATTGGGGTCAAGATATGCCCTACTATTAAGTATTAAGTATTAAGTATTAAGTACATGAACAAAAGACCACATGTTACCACAACTGCCTTTAGCCAGCTTAAGGCCTTAAACTACTCAGTGGGGGACTGCTGCACATTGGTATCAAGTTGCACAGAGTGTGTAGTGAGAAGAAGAGTTTCCTATGCAGTGTGAAGAGGGTGGGTCAGAAAGCCCACAGCGTGTGTCTGTAAAGCCATGGAACCTTCTGGAAGTAAACTCAGAATATGGCATATTTATATTATCGAGACACTACTTTGAGCAGTGGGTCCAAGGACTGTCAGTGACCACCTCTGAGCAGCTGAAGGACCTGCTGGTGATAGACCATTTCCTACATCTTTGTCCGGCTGAGGTACGACAGTTTGTGATGGACCGGAAGCCAACAGAGGCGGATACCGCAGTGCAGATTGCTGACACCTATGAGGCCAATCATAAACCGGAGGTGTGGAAGCCGGAAAGGGGGTAAGCCATCGATCACCATCCCTGCCCTGCTAGCCGACCCTCCAGAGGCCTTGTTCCCTTTGCCAACGCAAGGCATACATCGGATCCAGGCAAGTGTTATTTCTGCAGTCAGACTGGACACCTGAGCGCCACTTGTCCGGAGAAGCAGAAGAAGATCCCCCCATCCAAGGCCCCAGGGCCTAATGCAGCAGTTCTTTTTGTGGGTGGGACAGTCAGGAAGGCCTGTGAAAATTTGTAGACTGTCACAGTGGGGGGCACTGTCACTGTAGGCCTCAAGGACACCGAGTCCAAACGAACCTTCATCCGACCAGAACTGGTGACCCCTGAAGAGATTATCCTGGGGAAAACCCTGACTGTCACCGGGATTGGGGCGTCCGCTGTCCCTTGTCAATGGCCCGGGTTTTTATAGATTAGGGTGTCGGGAGTGGGGTGAAGGAAGTGGGGGTGTTCAAAAACCTACCCGCAAATGTTTTGTTGGGAACTGATTTGGGGAGGATGTTTGCTTATTATGTCATCGACACCCCTCCGCGATCTGATACTGATTGTAATGTTAATGCTAATAATGTGAATGTCAATGCTGTACGTGATAATGATGTATCTGGAGGTATAGGAGAACTCATCCATGGCAAGCGTCAGTGCTAAGGGGGGCTACAGATGGAACTATAGCGAATTATGTGTCCCATGACTGACACTAATCATAGTTTGGCATTTTCTTTTATTAACATACATCCAGCCCGTATACCTCCATTTCGGTGACTCTAAACAGGGCTGGTCTTCAGATAATTATGGGTTGTGGCTATGTCTTTTAAAAAAATTATGGAATCCACAACTTTCACGATATCTTCGCCCCTGGAGTTTTCAGGTGGGAGATATTACTGTCACGTTTCCCATAATGATTTTACTTTTCTATAGATTAGAAACATGGCATGGAAAGCATCATCCATCTAACTCGATATTAACTTGATAGTGCTACCGCAACCTCCCAGTGACGTTCGGCAATGTGTTATGCCTGCCACTTTCTCACGACTAAGAAAATATGACACTCATATCTGTGTTGTCTATGCAGTTCTTAAAAACCTCAATATTCATAACTTGCAAAGCAGCTTAAAGGGAACCTGTCAACCCCAAAATCACGGGTGAGGTAAGCCCACCAGCATCAGGGGCTTAACTACAGCATTCTGAAATGCTGTAGATAAGCCCCCGATGTATCCTAAAAGATGAGAAAAAGACGTTAGATTATACTCACCCAGGGGCGGTCCCGCTATTGGTCCGCGTCCGGCGCCTCCCATCGTTTTCAGATGACGTCCTCTTCTTGTCTTCATGCTGCGGCTCCTGCGCAGGCATACTTTGTCTGCCCTGTTGAGGGCAGAGCAAAGTACTGCAGTGCGCAGGTGCTGGGCCTCTCTGACCTTTCCCGGCGCCTGCGCACTGCAGTACTTTGCTCTGCCCTCAACAGAGCAGACAAAGTATGCCTGCGCGGGAGCCGCAGCGTGAAGACAAGAAGAGGACGTGATCCTATGAAGATGAGAGGCCCCGGACCGCGACGCCCACCGGATCGGACCGCCTGCCCAGGTGAGTATAATCTAACCTCTTTTTCTCATCTTTCAGGATACATCGGGGGCTTATCTACAGCATTACAGAATGCATTACAGAATGCTGGAGATAAGCCCCTGATGCCGGTGGCCGCAGCTCATCTTCGATTTTGGGGGGACAGGTTCCCTTTAAGGGTTATCTGAAGGTCATGGAGCCAAATTTTGCTACATGTAATCCATGCTTCAATATGATTACAGATATCAGTCCTCCTTCCAGGCTGGGATAATACAACACTTCTTTTTCTGGCTTGGCTAAATTCTATCTGTTTTTACTGGGGCACTTGAAGAATCCATGTCCAGAGCCTTCTGCATTTACTCTGCATCTATTAGTAAATTGATTGATTGATTAACTCATTAGTGATCAAACCTCAGTTTTCATATCTGACCTATCTCTTTATGTTGTAATAACGTTGGGATTTCTTTGTCCCTAAATGTAAAACTACACCCTCAAAGTGTGCAAAACAGGAAGTTTATTTATCCTTCAGGTGTTTCATAGTAATTAACGCAAAGTGAAATTTAGAAATGAAAACTTAAATTCCTTCATCTAAAATGTTGCTTTGGCCGCCAATGTTTTCTTATTCACAATCTCAGTCTCTATAGATACTCCTGCATTTCATTTATATCTAGAAGACCCAGCCAGAGACTTTAAAATGCTGTATGTATAGTGTAGAGTGTTGTATTGTTAGGTTGTGTTGTTAGGTTCTGTAGAAGGACGTAGATCTGGGGATTTATTATGATGGAATATAGGCTGAACTGGATGGACAAATGTCTTTTTTCGGCCTTACTAACTATGTTACTATGTTACTATGTTACTATGTATGCAGTGTAGGGTGCTGTATGTACAGTGTAGACTGCTGTAGATATGTAGAGTGCTGTATGTACAGTGTAAAGTGCTGTATATATAGTGCAGAGTGCTGTATGTACAGTGTAGTGTTGTATACAGTGCAGAGTGCTGTATGTAAAGTGTAGAGTGCTGAATGTAGTGTAGAGTGCAGTATAGAGTACTCTATATACAGTGTAGAGTGCTGTATGTACAGTGTAAAGTGTTGTATGGAATGTAGAGTGCTGTATGTATAGTGTAGAGTGTTGTATGGAATGTAGAGTGCTGTATGTATAGTGTAGAGTGTTGTATGCAGTGCAGAGTGCTGTATGTATAGTGTAGAGTGTTGTATGCAGTGTAAAGTGCTGTATGTATAGTGTAGAGTGCTCTATGTAGTGTAGACTACTCTATATACAGTGTAAAGTGCTGTATGTATAGTGTAGAGTGCTCTATGTAGTGTAGAGTACTCTATGTAGTGTAGACTACTCTATATACAGTGTAGAGTGCAGTATGCAGTGTAGAGTGCTGTATGTGCAGTGTAGTGCTGTATGTACAATGTAGAGTGCTCTATATACAGTGTAGCGTGCTGTATGGAGTGTAGAGTGCTCTATGTACAGTGTAATGTGCTGTATGTGTAGTGTAGAGTGCTGTATGGAGTGTAGAGTGCTGTATTTACAGTGCAGAGTGTTCTATTTTCAGTGTAAAGTGCTCTATGTACAGTGTAAAGTGCTGTATGGAGTGTACAGTGCTGTATGTATAGTGTAGAGTGCTCTATATACACTGTAGAGTGCTGTGTGTACAGTGTAGAGTGCTCTATCTACAGTGTAGAGTGCTGTATGTTTAGTGCAGAATGCTCTATATACAGTGTAGAGTGCTCTATATTCAGTCTATGTTCAGTGAAAAACTCAGAAAAGCAGAAGAGAAGCCTTCAGGGAAACCCCTTTACCTTTCTAGCTCGGTTATGAAACTTGCAGCTCTTTGGCACCCCCCTTACCCTCAGGTCAGTCAGGGAACTGCACTTAGGATAATTAACGCCGGAGAGGCTGCCCTGTCACGTACTGGTTATCGGGGCACTCTGCAGTGAGGACGGTATATATATCACCAGTCCCAGGCCAGGCATACACATATAAACCTCCGTCCATCACTGCCAGGATCCCCCAATAACACCAGAACGGTATGCTGCCATCAGTTCCTCGTTATATATATGCACGGTCCCTTACCAAGCCTATATTGGGTCAGAAGCCAACCCCAGGTATTGCGCGGAGTACATGTCGGTTCGATCATAGAGCACTGCACACTTTTAGCATTGTCCCTTGCACAAGCATGTGATTTGAATACTTCTGGCCACATTCCGACTAGACGTGTCAGTCCATAGTAACATAGTAACATAGTTAGTAAGGCCGAAAAAAGACATTTGTCCATCCAGTTCAGCCTATATTCCATCATAATAAATCCCCAGATCTACGTCCTTCTACAGAACCTAATTGTATGATACAATATTGTTCTGCTCCAGGAAGACATCCAGGCCTCTCTTGAACCCCTCGACTGAGTTCGCCATCTCCACCTGAGTTTTTCATTGAGTGAGGCCACACATGTCTAGTCTGCATGTGACCACATGTATGCAAATTGCCGGCACCAGAGAATCCTGACAGCATCTCTCTCTTGCTCCCCAAACTTGTGTCCTCAAATCTTCCCCGCATCACACTAAATCTCTCCCAACACAAAATAAATCTTCCCCATAGAATAAATCTCCCCCCCACAGAAATCTCTTCCAACACAGAATAAATCTCACCCCACAGAATAAATCTTCCCCCCACAGAAATCTATCCCAACACAGAATAAATCTCACCCCCACAATAAATCCCTCACAGAAAAAATCTCCCCACACAGAATAAATCTCCCCCCCAACAGAATAAATCTCCCCACACAGAATACATTCCCCCCCGACAGAATAAATCTCCCCCACACAGAATAAATCTCCCCCCACAGAATAAATCTCCCCCACACAGAATAAATCTCCCCCACACAGAATAAATCTCCCCACACACAGAATAAATCTCCCCACACACAATAAAGACCCCCCCCCTCCCATTTAATCTTCGGTGTCCTCAGCTTGGCACAGGTGAATGACAGCAGCAGATCACATGACCTGATCGCTGAAGTCCTCACTATGATGGCAAGCTCTCCTCTTCAGCAATACTCCTTTCCCAGCTTTCCTCTTAAGCTGTACTCACCTCTAATCTCTCCTCTTGAGCTGTACTCACCTCTAATCTCTCCTCTTCAGCTGTACTCACTTCCAGCTCTCCTCTTCATCTCTATTCCCTTCCCAGCTCTCCTCTTCAGCTGTACTCTTTCCCAGCTCTCCTCTTCAGCTGTACTCACTTCCAGCTCTCCTCTTCATCTCTATTCCCTTCCCAGCTCTCCTCTTCAGTTGTACTCACTTCCAGCTCTCCTCTTCAGATGTACTCCTTCCCAGCTCTCCTCTTCAGCTGTATTCCCTTCCCAGCTCTCCTCTTCAGCTGTACTCACTTCCCTGCTCTCCTCTTCAGCTGTACTCCCTTTCCAGCTCTCCTCTTCAGCTGTACTTGCCTCTCATCTCTCCTCTTCAGCTGTACTCGCTTCCCCGCTCTCCTCTTCAGCTGTACTCCTTCCCAGCTCTCCTCTTCAGCTGTTCTGGCCTCCCAGCTCTCCTCTTCAGCTGTACTCGCTTCCCAGCTCTCCTCTTCAGCTGTACTTGCTTCCCAGCTCTCCTCTTCAGCTGTGCTCCCTTCCCAGCTCTCCTCTTCAGCTGTACTCGCATCCCAGCTCTCTTCTTCAGCTGTTCTGGCCTCCCAGCTCTCCTCTTCAGCTGTACTCGCTTCCCAACTCTCCTCTTAAGCTGTACTCGCTTCCCAGCTCTCCTCTTCAGCTGTACTCCCTTCCCAGCTCTCCTCTTCAGCTGTACTTGCCTCTCATCTCTCCTCTTCAGCTGTACTCGCTTCACCGCTCTCCTTTTCAGCTGTACTCCTTCCCAGCTCTCCTCTTCAACTGTTCTGGCCTCCCAGCTCTCCTCTTCAGCTGTACTCGCTTCCCAGCTCTCCTCTTCAGCTGTACTCGCTTCCCAGCTCTCTTCTTCAGCTGTACTCACTACCCAGCTCTCCTCTTCAGCTGTACTCGCTTCCCCGCTCTCCTCTTCAGCTGTACTCCTTCCCAGCTCTCCTCTTCAGCTGTTTTGGCCTCCCAGCTCTCCTCTTCAGCTGTACTCGCTTCCCAGCTCTCCTCTTCAGCTGTACTCGCTTCCCAGCTCTCTTCTTCAGCTGTACTCACTACCCAGCTCTCCTCTTCAGCTGTACTCACTTCCCAGCTCTCCTCTTCAGCTGTACTCGCTTCCCAGCTCTCTTCTTCAGCTGTACTCACTTCCCATCTCTCCTCTTCAGCAGTACTCCCTTCGCAGTTCTCTTCTTCAGCTGTACTCACTTCCAAGCTCTACTTTTCAACTGTGCTCACTTCAGCTGTACTCCGTTCCCCACTTTCATCTTCAGCTGTACTCACTTCCCAGCTCTCCTCTTCAGCTGTACTCACTTCCCAGCTCTCTTCTTCAGCTGTTCTCACTACCCAGCTCTCCTCTCCAGCTGTACTTTTTCCCAGCTCTCCTCTTAATAATAATAATAATAATAATCTTATTTTATATAGCACTAACATATTCTGCAGCGCTTTACAGTTTTGCACACATTATCATCAGCTTCAGCTGTACTCGCCTCCCAGCTCTCCTCTTCAGCTCTACTCACTTCCCCGCACTCCTCTTCAGCTGTAATTGCGGCACCCCAGGGTCCTTGTCGTCGCAGTGGTATTGCTTTCCTCTCGGGGAGAGTGATGCTACGTTTGGAGGCAAAGAAGGATAACTGCATCCAGGTATCACAAACATGCAACACATTTCACAATCCAGACTGCGAGGGGGAGCTCCTGCTCCTATTTATTAGGTCACTCCCCACATATATATATACTAGATTGTGGCCCGATTCTAACGCATCGGGTATTCTAGAATATGCATGTCCCCGTAGTATATGGACAATGATGATTCCAGAATTCGCGGCAGACTGTGCCCGTCGCTGATTGGTCGAGGCAACCTTTATGACATCATCGTCGCCATGGCAACCATTATGACATCTACGTCGATACTGTGCCCGTCGCTGAATCAGAAACGTGGGATTTCTACGTCCTTTATGACATCATCGTTGCTGTGCCCGTTGCTGATTGGTCGAGGCCGCCAGGCGGGATTTCCAGGACAGACAGACAGACGGAAAAACCCTTAGGCAATTATATATATAGATTGTTGTCTGTACTTAAAGTTAGAATGTTCCAGACCAGAGTCTGAGGTGGACGGAGGGTCCGAGGAGCTGTGCATGCCCTCAGAGCTACAGCTCCCAGAAAGAGACATTCAATAGGCCAAACTGTATTGCAACAAGCGTTAAGGAAGTCGTAGCAAGAGAGAGGATACCAGAAGGAGACCAGCCCTACACAGGCTGCTTCCTGAGGCGCAGAATCCCGGTGGCCGGAACACCAAGGGAGTAAGGACTTTTATGCCTTGCTCCAGAGACCGGCAGGACAGCTAATTGTAAGTTACCTGTCCGCCCTACACCCAGGAAGCACGGTGGCAACCCTCGGAGGTCGGGGTGTGCTAGAGTCCCTGTAAACAGCCTCAAGCCACCAGTCATACGGGTTTGTCCTATCCTACTGTATATGAGGGACAGAGAGAAAGACACCACATCTATGAGACCCTTATGTGAAGCCATAGGCAGTAAGGGACTACACCACTACAGCGCAAGGGAAGGCTGCTGATTTCCACCTGGACAAGGGGACTCTGGACTTGCCTCCAAACCGGCCGGACTCTGCCTGCCCTGTGATCTGGTGCCCTGGATTGTGGATGATGAAGTCTTCAGTAAAGGTAAAGAGACTGCAACCTTGTGTCCTCGTTCTTCTCTGCGCCTCTCACCATCCTCCATCTACACACCGGGAAGCCCTGGGGATATACTTCACCTGTGGGAAGGTATACCATCGAGCTGCCATAACATCACCCCAGCGGGCCCCTTAAGGCAGCGTCAGTCACCTTGACCAAATACCACAGGTGGCGTCACGAACATAAACTTTATCCCTTTAAAGACCTTTCCCTTTGTAACAACTCTGCTGGCATCATGGCACGGCCTCTCATCTCTCACACTGTCTTACCCACTGCTCCAGGTCATGATGCGGTTTCTCTTTCTTGCCAGCTCCATATTCTGTGCCTCTTCCCTCTGCATGCTTCCTGGCTGTGTGTATAGGGGGGTGGTGCCTGAACGCTCTGGTTCTTATAGGAATCAGGTGCACCTGTCTAATCTGTTCCTGACCAATTACCAAGAGGCCTCCAGTATTTAGTGCAGCTCCACCCAGTGGACTGGGCCTTTGCAATGTGTTAGCTCAGTTTGTGTTTAGCTGCTGAGTTTGCCAGGCCTTGCTCTGTGTTACTCCCTCTCTAGAGGCTCTTCTCCTTGCCTTGTTCTTGTTGGTCTGCCCTCCAGGAGGCTGTATTTCCTGGTCTCTGTGTCTGTGTCTTTGCTTTGTCTTGTTTTGGTTTGTCCGCCCTCCAGGAGGCAGAATATCCTGGTCCCTGTGTCTTTGTTCTTGTACCTAGTCTTGTTCCACTACCTTGTCTGAACTTAGTCCTATCTCTGTCTCCTTGTCTGTGGCTTCTTTCCCTGCTGTGTCTTTCCTTGTGTTCTCAGTCTGCTTATGCTCCGCACTCTTGCGGTTCTGCCTGCTCTGTACCTTTGTGGCTTTACCTCTGCTCCGCACTCCTGCGGTTCTGCTCTGTTCTACTCTGCTTCGCTCCTGTTGCTGCAGGAATCTCTTGCTGCAGCTCCTCTTCGCATTCCTTGCGGTTCTGCTCTGCTTTGCTGCTGCAGTAATCTCTTGTTGCAGCTACTCTCCGCATTCCTTGCGGTTCTGCTCTGCTGCTGGAGAAACCTCTTGCTGCAGCTCCTCTCCACATTCCTTGTGGCTCCGCTCTGCTTAGCTTCTGCTGCTGCAGTAATCTCTTGCTGCAGCTCCTCTCCTCATTCCTTGTGGTTCTGCTCTGTTTAGGTTTTGTTGCTATGCTATCTCTTGCTGCTCTTCCGCTCCTATCTGCAGTCTTGCACTTCTCTTCCTGTGTGAACAAGTCCCAACCTGTTCCTTCATACTCCTTTCCTTCTGGCTTGTTTCTGTACCTGCATCTCCTGTGTGAACAGGTTCCAACCTGTTCCTTCATACTTCATTACTTCCTGCTTGTTTTCTTACCTGCACCTGCCAGTCCTGCCTGATGCCCGAACCTGTCCTAGTGTTCCTGTTCTCCAAGTGGGATCACCAGCCACAGCCGGACCCCACCCTGGAGTAGCACCTGGCAGCTGCCTGCCGCACAAGTCTGACCTCACCATCAGAGGCTCCAGCGAAGACCAAGGCAGCTGTCATAGTTACGCCCCTTCCAGGGTAGTCTGGTTTGTGGCACAGTGGGGCCACAAACCCCCTTGGTTCACGCCCATCAGTCAGGGCGTGAGCGTGACACCCTTTAACACGGACGTCCCAGGGCCACGGACCGGGTCAGCCACCGTGACATCCCCCTGTGAACCGAAGGACCCGTACCGAGTACCCCACGGCCCCATGGGGGCAATCCATAAACACTACCCAGCTCTCCTCTTCAGCTGCACTCCTTCCCAGCTCTCTTCTTCAGCTGTACTCACTTCCCAGTTCTCTTCTTCAGCTATACTTACTATCCAGCTCTCCTCTTCAGCTCTACTCACTTCCCAACTCTCCTCTTCAGCTATACTCACTTCCAAGCTCTCCTCTTCAGCTGTACTCACTTTCTCACTCTCCTCTTTAGCTGTACTCGCTTCCCAGGTCTCGTCAGCTGTACTCACTTCCCAGCTCTCTTCAGCTGTACTCACTTCCCAGGTCTCCTCTTCAGCTGTACTCACTTCCCGCTCTCCTCTTCAGCCGCACTTGCTTCCCAGCTCTCCTCTTCAGCTGTACTCACTTCCCAGCTCTCTTCAGCTGTACTCACTTCCCAGCTCTCCTCTTCAGCTGTACTCACTTCCCAGCTCTCCTCTTCAGCTGCACTTGCTTCCCAGCTCTCCTCATCAGCTGTACTCACGTCCCATCTCTCTTCTTCAGCTGTACTCACTTCCCCGCTCTTCTTCAGTTGTACTCACTTCCCATCTCTCCTCTCCAGCTGTACCCACGTCCCATCTCTCTTCTTCAGCTGTACTCCCCCGCTCTCTTCTTCAGTTGTACTCACTTCCCAATTCTCCTCTTCAGCTGTACTCATGTCCCAGCTCTCCTCTTCAGCTGTACTCGCTATACAATATTGTATCATACAATTATTAGGTTCTGTAGAAGGACGTAGATCTAGGGATTTATTATGATGGAATATAGGCTGAACTGGATGGACAAATGTCTTTTTTCGGCCTTACTAACTATGTTACTATGTTATGTTACTATGTTACTCACTACCCAGCTCTCCTCTTCAGCTGTACTCACTTCCCAACTCTCCTCTTCAGCTGTACTCACTTCCCCACTCTCTTCAGTTGTACTCACTTCCAAGCTCTACTTTTCAGCTGTACTCACTTCAGCTGTACTCACTTCCCCTCTCTCTACTTCAGTTGTACTCACTTCTAAGCTCTACTTTTCAGCCCTACTCACTTCAGCTGTACTCACTTCCCCGCTCTCTTTTTCAGCTGTACTCACTTCCCCGCTCTCTTTTTCACTTGTACTCACTTCCAAGCTCTACTTTTCAGCTGTACTCACTTCAGCTGTACTCGCTTGCAAGCTTTCCTCTTCCGGTATATTCGGTTACCAGTTCTCTGTTATGATCCGGTGACCTTGGAGCAGCATGAGAACTTTCACTGGAGTAGGTGGTAACTGTACTGACCGCAATCCTAAACTTAACACTGCAACTAGAAGTAGCTGTGGAGTGTACCTATCAATCCTAGACACCTCGTCACAGCCGGAGGACTAAATACCCCTAAAGATGGAAATAGTAATACTATCTTGCCTCAGAGCAGATCCCCAAAGGATAGACAGCCCCCCACAAATATTGGCTGTGAGTCGGAGAGGAAAAAACATACACAGGCAGAAAAACTGGATTTAGCACAGGATGCCACTCTAGCTAGATAGGACAGGATAGGACAGAGTTCTGTGCGGTCAGTATAAAACCCTTCAAAAATATCCACAGCAGAATATACAAAAACCTCCTACATCTAACTAAAGACGTAGGAGCGTATATCTGCAACTCCAGCGAATCCTACAATCAGAGCAGGAATACAAACAAAAACAACCACACAGCAGTGTGCCACAGACACAAAAAACCAAACACTTATCTTTGCTGAATTTGGCAGCTAGCAGGAGAAGCCAGAAAGTGATCCAGCAATTCACAAGGAACATTGACAACTGGCAAGGGCTAATGAATCCTGCACACTTAAATATCCCAGTCAGAACAGCAATCAGCAGATACACGTGGCCAGAACTGTGACTCAGAGACAACTGCATTCCCACCTACAACCACTGGAGGGAACCCAAGAGCAGAATTCACAACAGGGAACCCAAGAGCAGAATTCACAACAGTTCTCCTTTTCAGCTGTACTCACTTCCCCGCTATCTTCTTCAGCTGTACTCACTTCCAAGTTCTACTTTTCAACTGTACTCACTTCAGCTGTACTCGCTTCAGCTGTACTCGATTCCCCACTCTCTTTTTCAGTTGTACTCACTTCCAAGCTCTACTTTTCAGCTGTAGTCACTTCAGCTGTACTCGCTTCCCTGCACTCCTCTTCAGCTATATTCGGTTAACAGTTCTCCTTTTCAGCTGTACTCACTTCCCATCTCTTAACTTAAAATTTCCAGTGTAGAGGATGCAGCAGTTACCAATCCACAGTATAGAGGATGTCGTAGGTACAGAACACTATTGTAAAGAAAACAGTGCGATACAAAGCCAAAATGCAGAGGGTACAGAGCCTTAGAATAGAGCAGAGGTCCCCAACGTTTCTGACCTTGAGAGCCACATTCAGTTCTTATAGAGGGTCGCGAGCCACATCCAGCCTTGAGAAAGGGTCGCGAGCCACATTCAGTTCCTGCCTCCCCCAAAATAGTGGTAACCAAAGCCCCCATTTACAGGCATAAGGGTAACCAAAGCTTTTCCACAAAAATCAATCGTTCCAAAGCAGTATACAAAGATCTAGGGGTTCCTACAATACTAGGTATTCTCCTATAAAGCACTCCCAAGAGACTGTCTCATCCAGCTTCAAACACCTCCTCTGACATGTGGTGTCATCTTATCTCCAGCGTATCATACATAAATCATCTCAAAACCCTTAAGACTACTAGATGTGTACTCATATCTGCTCTTCTGTGCAGGGCTGCTCACAAAATTCACCATTTTCAGATGTGCTCTTCATACCTGTTTGCTAGAACTGGAGCTAATGCACCAAGCTGACAGACAGCCGCGAGCCACAATTCAAGGGACCGCGAGCCGCATGTGGCTCCCGAGCTACAGGTTGGGGACCCCTGGTATAGAGGAAACAGGTACAGAGCTTAAAGGGACACTGTCACCTGAATTTGGAGGGAACAATCTTCAGCCATGGAGGCGGGGTTTTGGGGTTTTTGATTCACCCTTTCCTTACCCGCTGGCTGCATGCTGGCTGCAGTATTGGATTGAAGTTCATTCTCTGTCTTCCGTAGTACATGCCTGCACAAGGCAATCTTGCCTTGCGCAGGCGTCTACTATGGAGGACAGAGAATGAACTTCAATCCAATATTGCAGCCAGCATGCAGCCAGCGGGTAAGGAAAGGGTGAATCAAAAACCCCAAAACCCCGCCTCCATGGCTGAAGATTGTTCCCTCCAAATTCAGGTGACAGTGTCCCTTTAAGTGTGGAGGATGCAATGTGTCCTGAGCCACGGTGCTGAGGCAGCAGGTTCGGGGCTTTTGTATTGAGGGGTGATTGGTACAGAGCCCTGGTACATAGAATGTGGCAGGTACAGAGCCCTCATAGAGGAGGCAGAAAATACAAAGCCAAGTGTGGCGGCGGTAGTGAGTACAGAGACAATGTCTGAAACACAGTCCAAAATTTGTTTGATACAGCAAAGAACTACCTCCAATTTAAATATCATATCAAACACATCCCCAAATAAATAGATATTTTATGGGAACAGAGAGGATCCATTGCACAAAAATACATTTTTAAAAATAAATTATTTTATTGAATCATGTTAAAATAATCTGAAAAATTCAAGCAGGTAGAACAATAGTGGCTTGCTAGCAAAAAATTAAAATGCACATATCCTCTATTAAGCCTTCATATTAGGGCGCAATATTCAATATTGCACTATCCTGGCGTCCCTTTTGAGAGAGCATTAATGAAACGGCGTTGTCGGGTGGTGGCTTGCTGCATTTATGCTGGGAAGCACTGGGCACTTTGTAAGTACGGTATATCTGCTCTGCATGGCCTGATTTACCTAGAACTTTGCACCTTACTTTAAATGCTTGAAGCACCTTCACTATGTGTTCTGTCTTCGTACATGTTGATACGGTGTGTGATCCAACATACAGCATAAACCACTTCTGTCTTCCAAATAAGCAGACTGTTCTCTGTAGTCTAACTTGTTTATTGGTAAGAGGTATTGAAATGCGGTAAAACTAAAGTAATACAAATGACATATATAAGTATTGGGCTAAACAATCACACAGCTGATACTTTACAACTGACAAAGAAAGTATACAGTATGATGCGACCTACGTACATAACTACATACAGTAAGTCCCTGGTAAACACATTTCCTGTGTAGTGACTGCTATACAGTTAATCACATTCTGTACAACACTACATTGCAAGAACAGGGATAATGATCTTACCGGATAAACTTAACCAGGATGGCAACTAAATGAGGTAGTTCCAACACAGCAGAAGAACACGTGTGTCTAAGAAGAATACAGAGAGAAAATGAAGGTTCCTCATCCCAAAATGCCTTGGTGCAATCCCACAATGCAACACTCTATTACTAAAAAAACACCGGTAATAATTTTAACCACCACTGGGTGGTGCTATAACACAGCAAAAAACAAACACTACAGTACCAAACTTTAATGCATGAGATGAATTACACTGCCCTATTAGAATGGACAGAACACTATATATATAGCCTTATGAACCATGCGCTTGCACTTTATAACAGGCTCTAAATTGTTATGCATTTATGATTAAATAGCTGTGTGCCATGAAACGTATGGGCGAGTCAAGCCAGGATAGTGCAGTATTGAATATTTTGCCCTAATATGAAGGCTTCATACAGGATGTGTCCATTTTAATTTTTTCTAGTAAGCCAGTATTGTTCTACCTGCTTGAATTTTTAAAATTATTTTAACGTGATTCAATAAAATTATTCATTTTTTTTAAATTATTTTTGTGCAATGGATTCTATCTGTCCCTTTAAAATAACTATTTATTTGGGGATGTCTTTGATATGATACAGAGACAATGTGTACAGAGCTCTTGTATAGAGGAGGCAGTGGGTACAGAGCTATTGTGTAGAGGAGGTAGTAGGTACCGAGCTCTTCTGTAGAGCAGGCAGTGGGTACAGAGCTATTGTGTAGAGGAGGTAGTAGGTACCGAGCTCTTCTGTAGAGCAGGCAGTGAGTACAAAGCATTGCTGTACAGCAGGCAGTGAGTACAATGCATTGCTGTACAGCAGGCAGTGAGTACATAGCCCTGCTGCAGAGCAGGCAGTGAGCACAGAGCCCTGCTGTAGAGTAGGCAGTGAGTACAGAACTCTGCTGTAGAGCAGGCAGTGAGTACAGAGCCCTGCTGTACAGCAGGCAGTGAGTACATAGCCCTGCTGTAGAGCAGGCAGTGAGTACATAGCCCTGCTGTAAAGCAGGCAGTGAGTACAGAACTCTGCTGTAGAGCAGGCAGTGAGTACAGAGCCCTGCTGTAGAGTAGGCAGTGAGTACAGAGCTCTGCTGTAGAGCAGGCAGTGAGCACAGAGCCCTGCTGTAGAGTAGGCAGTGAGTACAGAACTGTGCTGTAGAGCAGGCAGTGAGTACAGAGCTCTGCTGTAGAGCAGGCAGTGAGTACAGAGCCCTGCTGTAGAGTAGGCAGTGAGTACAGAGCTCTGCTGTAGAGCAGGCAGTGAGCACAGAGCCCTGCTGTAGAGTAGGCAGTGAGTACAGAACTGTGCTGTAGAGCAGGCAGTGAGTACAGAGCTCTGCTGTAGAGCAGGCAGTGAGTACAGAGCCCTGCTGTAGAGTAGGCAGTGAGCACAGAGCTCTGCTGTAGAGCAGGCAGTGAGCACAGAGCCCTGCTGTAGAGTAGGCAGTGAGTACAGAACTCTGCTGTAGAGCAGGCAGTGAGTACAGAGCTCTGCTGCAGAGCAGGCAGTGAGCACAGAGCCCTGCTGTAGAGTAGGCAGTGAGTACAGAACTCTGCTGTAGAGCAGGCAGTGAGTACAGAGCCCTGCTGTAGAGTAGGCAGTGAGTACAGAGCTCTGCTGTAGAGCAGGCAGTGAGCACAGAGCCCTGCTGTAGAGTAGGCAGTGAGTACAGAACTGTGCTGTAGAGCAGGCAGTGAGTACAGAGCTCTGCTGTAGAGCAGGCAGTGAGCACAGAGCCCTGCTGTAGAGCAGGCAGTGAGTACAGAGCTCTGCTGTAGAGCAGGCAGTGAGTACAGAGCCCTGCTGTAGAGCAGACAGTGAGCACAGAGCCCTGCTGTAGAGTAGGCAGTGAGTACAGAGCTCTGCTGTAGAGCAGGCAGTGAGCACAGAGCCCTGCTGTAGAGTAGGCAGTGAGTACAGAACTCTGCTGTAGAGCATATAGCAATAGAAAACACGGCACTCAGGGATTCTTGGTGGTGCACAAGTTAGGTATCCAACCCGTAGACTGTAAACAATAAATTACTTGGCACTCAGGAGAATATTAATATTCTCCTGAGTGCCAAGTAATTTATTGTCTGCTGTAGAGCAGGCAGTGAGTACAGAGCTCTGCTGTAAAGCAGGCAGTGAGTACAGAGCTCTGCTGTAGAGTAGGCAGTGAATACAGAGCTCTGCTGTAGAGCAGGCAGTGAGTACAGAGCTCTGGTGTAGAGCAGGCAGCAGGTACAGATGGATGGAGGTGTCATGGTTGCTGCGCATCACTGATTTTGTTAATTGTTGTGGTTAGTGGTCAGTCACCCGCTGAGCTGCCCGCCTCATTTCCATCATGTCTCCCATTGTGCTCCTGCCCTTCCAGATGGTTCAATAACAAATAGCTCACCTGCTGCACCCCCATAATCCCCCATCTTATTGTGTCTCATTGACTTTTAGGGTGATGGTAATGTGGGCAGAACGACTCTAAACCAGATATTATAAGAGGGTGGCATCCATGGCACCTGCACATCCGTTACTTTTGTGGACATTTCTCCCAGGTTTATCGGATTATTTCTGTGTAGATATTGTCAGATCCCCGACAGGAGACGAGGCGCCATCTGCTGGTGTTCTCTGCGCTGTGGGCAACATACACAATATTCCGCAGACTCAATATAAATCAACACAAGACCAAAGAGGGAGGGCAGGGGTCACCAGATACTGATGGGGAAGGTGAAGTCACCAGATACTGATGATGTCAGTGACAGGGGTCACCAGATACTGATGATGTCAGTGACAGGGGTCACCAGATACTGATGATGTCAGTGACAGGGGTCACCAGATACTGATGATGTCAGTGACGGGGGTCACCAGATACTGATGGGGAAGGTGGGAGTCACCAGATACTGATGATGTCAGTGACGGGGGTCACCAGATACTGATGGGGAAGGTGAAGTCACCAGATACTGATGATGGCAGTGATAGGGGTCACCAGATATTGATGATGGACTAGATGGGGGTCACCAGATACTAATGATGGAGGTGACGGGGGTCACTAGATATTAATGATGATGAGGATAGGGGTCATCAGATACTGATAATGGAGGGGATGGGGGGTCACCAGATACTGATGATGGAGGGTGTGATGAATGAGAGCTGGGGGATACAGATATCGCACTGCTGTCACCAAGCTGTGATGGAGCTTACACATACACCGCTCTCTGGCACCCTCATTACCCTCAGGTCAGTCAGGGAACTGCACCCAGGAGGATAAGTAGTCACCAGAGAGGCTGTCCTGTTATCGGGGCGCTCTGCAGTGAGGGCGGTTTATATATCACGAGTCCCAGGCTTGGAATATACATATATAAAACTCCAGTCCATCACTGCCAGGATCCCGCAGTAACTCCAGAACGGTATGCTGCCACCAGTTTCTCGTTAGATATAAGTCTGGTCCGCTAGCAAGCTTATATCGGGTCAGAAACCAACCCCAGGTAGTGTATAAGTACTAGCATGACTCATCTCATGGACATGAAAAATTGGGATACGAGGTAAAAGAGCAGCCCAAAGTTACAGAACAATAACACTGGGTAAATGTGTGTAGCTAGTTTTTAATCCCTAGCTCACCCCTTCCCATATTTGTCACCCCCCCTCTGGGCCGAGCTGAAATCTCCTTCCCTGACCTCCTAGCTGAAATAATATCCAATATCTAGGATGAGTCATAACTTCCTAGTGGGAGGTTCAAACGGGATGACTGACATCTCAATGGGTTCGTTTGGGCTTGACCAATATGGAGACTCCAAACTTGGGTTGGCTAAGTGGCTCTGGAGCGCCAGACTCGATAGCTCAGTATCTGGGACAGCTAGAGAATGATGAGACCCAGGTGTGTGTGTGGACGGCTCCCAGGATTCTGGTGGCATATTGGACTTAACCCTGAGATGCATGGTGCTCTCATAATTCATCTCTATGTGTCGGTGCCTCTCCATCTAGGGCCTCCTCCATTAGTTGGCAGCCCTGCACAAATGACAGTGGGGGGTCCCAGCTCTTTTCCTTCTCGCATTAATTAACAAGAGCCTGTCATCCCCTTGCTATATGGGTAGATCTTGTTCTTTTTGAAAATTTGTGTATTTATCTGATGGGTGAAGGCCACAGTTCTGGAGCATGGAGATGAAGAACTCAAAATGGTGTCTCCCTCTTCCCTCACACCTCCCCGCCTTAGAGGGCGCTGGGGGTATCACATTTGTGTGTTCCCCCGGGCGCTCTTCCGCAACCTCACCTTGCCGAGATAACCCATCAGCGTTACCGTGGTCATGGCCCCTTTTGTGGCAAATGGTGAAGTGGTATTGCTGGAGCGCGAGGCTCCAGCATAGAAACCTCCATTTTGTCCCGGACACCATGAGTAACCAGTTGAGGGGGTTGTGTGTTGTGAATTCTGTTGTCGGGCTCCCTCCTGTGGTCATGAGTGGTACTTCGGCTGGTTCTGTCCATGGACTTCCTCTGGTGGGTGTTTCTGAGTTTCACAGGTGACAAGGTTATTTCGTTAGCTGCTGCTCTATTTAACTCCACTTAGATCTTTGCTCCATGCCACCTGTCAATGTTCCAGTATTGGTCTGTTCACTCCTGGATCGTTCTTGTGACCTGTCTTCCCTTCAGAAGCTAAGTTCCAGCTTGTATTTCTTTGGTTTGCTATTTTTCTGTCCAGCTTGCTATTTAATTTGTTTTCTTGCTTGCTGGAAGCTCTGGGACGCAGAGGGAGCGCCTCCGCACCGTGAGTCGGTGCGGAGGGTCTTTTTGCGCCCTCTGCGTGGTCTTTTTGTGGGTTTTTGTGCTGACCGCAAGGTGGCCTTTCCTGTCCTCGGTCTGTTCAGTAAGTCGGGCCTCACTTTGCTTAATCTATTTCATCTCTGTGTTTGTATTTTCATCTTTACTTCACAGTCATTATATGTGGGGGGCTGCCTTTTCCTTTGGGGAATTTCTCTGAGGCAAGGTAGGCTTTATTTTTCTATCTTCAGGGCTAGCTAGTTTCTTAGGCTGTGCCGAGTTGCATAGGGAGCGTTAGGCGCAATCCACGGCTATTTCTAGTGTGTGTGATAGGATTAGGGATTGCGGTCAGCAGAGTTCCCACGTCCCAGAGCTCGTCCTATATTATCAGTAACTATCAGGTCATTCCGTGTGCTCTTAACCATCAGGTCCATTATTGTCCTGACCACCAGGTCATAACAGTACAGGTGGCCCAAAGTACTAATGCATCTCAATAGAGGGATAAGAGAAGTTCTGAGACCATTTTTTTTTCTTTGCAGTGTGTTTTGTCTCTATTTTCCCCTTTACCTCTGGGTGGTTCAGGACACTGGTGTAAACATGGACATTCAAGGTCTGTCCTCTTGGATGGATAATCTCACTACAAGGATACAAAACATTCAAGATTTTGTGGTTCAGAATCCGATGTCAGAGCCTAGGATTCCAATTCCTGATTTGTTTTTTGTGATAGATCTAAGTTCTTGAATTTCAAAAATAATTGTAAATTGTTTCTTGCCTTGAAACCTCGCTCCTCAGGTGACCCTGTTCAACAAGTAAAGATCATTATTTCTTTGTTACGTGGTGACCCTCAAGACTGGGCATTTTCCCTTGCGCCCGGAGATCCGGCATTGCGTGCTGTTGATGCGTTTTTCCTGGCGCTTGGATTGCTTTATGACGAACCTAATTCAGTGGATCAGGCAGAGAAAATCTTGCTGGCTCTGTGTCAGGGTCAGGATGAAGCGGAGATATATTGTCAGAAGTTTAGAAAGTGGTCTGTGCTCACTCAGTGGAATGAATGTGCCCTGGCAGCAATCTTCAGAAAGGGTCTCTCTGAAGCCCTTAAGGATGTCATGGTGGGGTTTCCCATGCCTGCTGGTCTGAATGAGTCTATGTCCTTGGCCATTCAGATCGATCGACGCTTGCGTGAGCGTAAAGCTGTGCACCATTTGGCGGTACTATCTGAGCATGGGCCTGAGCCTATGCAATGTGATAGGACTTTGACCAGAGCTGAACGGCAAGAACACAGACGTTGGAATGGGCTATGTTTTTACTGTGGTGATTCCACTCATGCTATCTCCGATTGTCCTAAGCGCACTAAGCGGTTCGCTAGGTCTGCCACCATTGGTACGGTACAGTCTAAATTTCTATTGTCTGTTACTCTGATTTGCTCTTTGTCATCCTATTCTGTTATGGCATTTGTGGATTCAGGCGCTGCCCTGAATTTGATGGACTTGGAGTATGCTAGGCGCTGTGGTTTTTTCTTGGAGCCCTTGCAGTATCCTATTCCATTGAGAGGAATTGATGCTACGCCTTTGGCCAAGAATAAGCCTCAGTACTGGACCCAATTGACCATGTGCATGGCTCCTGCACATCAGGAGGATATCCGCTTTCTGGTGTTGCATAATCTGCATGATGTGGTCGTTTTGGGGTTGCCATGGCTACAGGTTCATAGTCCAGTATTGGACTGGAAATCTTTGTCTGTGTCCAGCTGGGGTTGCCAGGGGGTACATGGTGATGTTCCATTTTTGTCTATTTCGTCTTCCACTCCTTCTGAAGTTCCAGAGTTTTTGACGGATTATCGGGATGTATTTGATGAGCCCAAAGCCAGTGCCCTACCTCCTCATAGGGATTGCGATTGTGCAATTAATTTGATTCCTGGTAGTAAGTTTCCTAAGGGCCGATTGTTCAATTTATCTGTGCCAGAACACGTCGCTATGCGGAGTTATATAAAGGAATCCTTGGAGAAAGGCCATATTCTTCTGTCGTCATCACCGTTAGGAGCAGGGTTCTTTTTTGTGGCCAAGAAGGATGGTTCTTTGAGACCTTGTATTGATTACCGCCTTCTTAATAAAATTACAGTCAAATTTCAGTATCCTTTGCCGTTGCTGTCTGATTTGTTTGCTCGTATTAAAGGGGCTAGTTGGTTCACCAAGATAGATCTTCGAGGGGCGTATAATCTTGTGCGTATTAAACAAGGCGATGAATGGAAAACAGCATTTAATACGCCCGAGGGCCATTTTGAGTACCTGGTTATGCCATTCGGGCTTTCCAATGCTCCATCAGTATTTCAGTCCTTTATGCATGACATCTTCCGAGAGTACCTGGATAAATTCCTGATTGTGTATTTGGATGATATTTTGGTCTTTTCGGATGATTGGGAGTCTCATGTGAAGCAGGTCAGAATGGTGTTCCAGGTCCTTCGTGCGAATTCCTTGTTTGTGAAGGGGTCAAAGTGTCTCTTTGGAGTTCAGAAGGTTTCATTTTTGGGGTTCATTTTTTCCCCTTCTACTATCGAGATGGACCCTGTTAAAGTCCAGGCCATTTATGATTGGACTCAGCCGACATCTGTGAAGAGCCTTCAAAAGTTCCTGGGCTTTGCTAATTTTTATCGGTGCTTCATCGCTAATTTTTCTACTGTTGCTAAACCGTTGACTGATTTGACCAAGAAGGGTGCTGATGTGGTCAATTGGTCTTCTGTGGCTGTAGAGGCTTTTCAGGAGTTGAAGCGTCGTTTTTCTTCTGCCCCTGTGTTGTGCCAGCCAGATGTTTCGCTTCCGTTTCAGGTTGAGGTTGATGCTTCTGAGATTGGAGCAGGGGCTGTTTTGTCGCAAATAAGTTCTGAGGGCTCGGTGATGAAGCCATGTGCTTTCTTTTCTAGAAAGTTTTCGCCTGCTGAGCGTAACTATGATTTTGGATTCTCGTGTTTCGAGACGGAAACTCTAGTACCTAGTCAAGTGGAAGGGTTATGGTCAGGAAGATAATTCCTGGGTTTTTGCCTCTGATGTTCATGCTGCCGATCTGGTTCGTGCCTTTCATTTGGCTCATCCTGGTCGGCCTGGGGGCTCTGGTGAGGGTTCGGTGACCCCTCCTCAAGGGGGGGTACTGTTGTGAGTTCTGTTGTCGGGCTCCCTCCTGTGGTCATGAGTGGTACTTCGGCTGGTTCTGTCCATGGACTTCCTCTGGTGGGTGTTTCTGAGTTTCACAGGTGACGAGGTTATTTCGTTAGCTGCTGCTCTATTTAACTCCACTTAGATCTTTGCTCCATGCCACCTGTCAATGTTCCAGTATTGGTCTGTTCACTCCTGGATCGTTCTTGTGACCTGTCTTCCCTTCAGAAGCTAAGTTCCAGCTTGTATTTCTTTGGTTTGCTATTTTTCTGTCCAGCTTGCTATTTAATTTGTTTTCTTGCTTGCTGGAAGCTCTGGGACGCAGAGGGAGCGCCTCCGCACCGTGAGTCGGTGCGGAGGGTCTTTTTGTGCCCTCTGCGTGGTCTTTTTGTGGGTTTTTGTGCTGACCGCAAGGTGGCCTTTCCTGTCCTCGGTCTGTTCAGTAAGTCGGGCCTCACTTTGCTTAATCTATTTCATCTCTGTGTTTGTATTTTCATCTTTACTCACAGTCATTATATGTGGGGGGCTGCCTTTTCCTTTGGGGAATTTCTCTGAGGCAAGGTAGGCTTTATTTTTCTATCTTCAGGGCTAGCTAGTTCCTTAGGCTATGCCGAGTTGCATAGGGAGCGTTAGGCGCAATCCACAGCTATTTCTAGTGTGTTTGATAGGTTTAGGGATTGCGGTCAGCAGAGTTCCCACGTCCCAGAGCTCGTCCTTATTATCAGTAACTATCAGGTCATTCCGTGTGCTCTTAACCACCAGGTCCATTATTGTCCTGACCACCAGGTCATAACAGTTGTGGTCTGTCTCCATGGTGAAGTGGCGCCCGTATAAGTAGTGCTGCAGGGCCCATTTAATTGCCAGGCATTCCTTTTCCATCGTGGAGTAGGCCACCTGCCTCTGCAATAGCTTTCTGCTCAGGTACAATACGGGATGTTCCTGGACCGTCGAGTTAACCTGACTGAGCATGGCACAAAGTCACTGGCGTCGGTCTGTACTATAAACAGCCATTCAAAGTCAGTAGCTTGTAGTACTGGGAAGCTAGAAAGAGCGGTCTTAAGTGCCTGGAAAGCTGTCTCGAAGATGACTGTCCAGTCGACTGCGACGGGCAGCTCTTTGGTGATGTCCGTCAAGGGCTTTGCCAGGGTACAATAGTGTGGATCACTATCGTGCCCTGCACTCCCCAAGAAGGACATCACCTGCTTCTTGGTCCTGTGGGGTGGGCCTGGATTTAATAGCATCCACTTTCCCAGGCTCTGGCTTCAGAACCCCCCCGCATACCCCGTGACCCAGGTAGAGGATCTCGCTGATGCCCAGCAGCTGGCATTTTTCCGGCTTGATAATCAAACCTGCCTGGTGGATTTGCCCGAGCATCTGGGCCAGATTCTATAGGTAATCCTCCCAGGTCGGACTAAAGATGGCAGTAACATCCAAGTACACGGCCGTGTACCTTTCAAGTCCCTTGAGCAGTGTGTTGACCATACTGAAAAGTGGCATTCTTAATGCCAAACGGGATCACGGTGGAGTAGTACAGTCCAAAAGGGAGGAATAAAGGCAGAGCGTTCCTGTGCCTCGCGAGTTGGGAATCTGCCAATATCCTCGGCTCAGATCCAGGATGGTCAGGTTCTTAGCCCCGGTCAACTGGTCGAGCAGATCTTCGATGCGTGGTATGGGGAACTCATCAGTGACCATCACAGTGTTGAGCCCCCAGTAGTCCACGCAGAACCGTGTTGTTAGGTGCTTTTTGGGGATGAGGACTACAGGCAAAGATGTGCTGCTGAGTGCCTATATCAACCCCAGCTTCAGCATTTTGTCAATCTCCTGGCGTATGTGCTGCTGCACCTCAAGAAAGACCCAATATGCTGAACGCTGTATCTTGGGGTGATTCCCCGTGTTCATGTCATGATCTGCTGAACAGGGTGACATCGGCCGATTATTGTGAAAAGTCGGGGGCCGACTGAAACATGAAACCCAATGCAAGTCAATGGGGAATCAAAGTCGGCAGTGAGTGGAGGACAGGAAAACACCTACAGTGCCCATTTTAATGCCAAAAACATCAATTCTTATTACTTAAGATTGCCAATCTTAATTTACTTTATAATAATAGTTAGGCATTGAAAACTGGGGGGTCATTTGGCTAAAGTTGTGGGGGGGGTAGGGCTGGCTCAAGATTTTCGTGGGCCCAGGAAACACGGAATTTGTCACGGCGGTGGAGTAGGGAGAGGTAAGTATTTCAACTTTGCAAATGCTGTGAACCTGAGCAAGCAGGGGGGGCCCACTCGTTGGCATTGGCACTGGCACGGGACTCCTCATAGTACGGCGGTGGGTTTGACGGTGGGAGGCGCCTCCCAGTGGCAGAGACACTTTTGCATATTATGAGGGGCCCTGTGCCAGTAACGTCGCCAACGAGTATGCCACCTGATGAAGGAACCTGCACTTTCATCTGCACCTTCCTCTTTGCCCCGTGTAAGGTGGTATAGTATGCGGGAAGAGGAACCTGACTTTCAGCAGGGTCAGAATCTGGCTGTGTAGCGTGCAAGGGGAATGTTGTGGTCTGGGTCAGTGTACCAGCAGACTCATCTATCACTGGCTGGGCAATGGGCAGGATGAGGAGGAAACACAGATATAGGCCCAAATAATAAAGTGGGCTAAATGCAGTTCAAAATTGGTAACAGGACTAAACAAGTGGCATAGCTCGGTACAGGGGTGGGCTCCTCTGCTGAATAGCAGACAGTGGTAGTAGGCGCAGAGTATTAGCTGGTCTAAATGGAGGCCAGGGACCCTGTATATTTTTACTATCATTTATCATTTCAACAAATTTGTATTGGCAGTGCCATTGAAGGATTTAACAGCACAGACTACACAGTGGTGGAGCAGGGAGAGGTAAGTATTGCAAGTGGTAGAGCGCTGTTCGAGCTGGGGGGGGGACACTCTCTCGTGGGCGGCGGTACTGGCACAGGGACCCTCATATTACGACGGTGTGTCTGACGTTGGATGTGCACCACCACCATCAGAGACACTTCATTGTACTATGAGGGACCCTGTGCCAGTGCCGTCACCCAAGAGTGGGCACACCCACCTGTCCAGGCAAACGGCACTCGCACGGGTGCTTGCGCCAGGTGATGACCACGGCCCTGTGGGGGGAGTCAGCCCACTTAGGGAGGTATGAAAATGGCTGCAAATGGAGGAATTGGAGAAGTCAGTAAGAGAAGGCCAAAAGCAAGACATTTTTCTGGCAAGCTACGTCTCAGCAGGGGAAGGTGGGGCAAAATAATTTGACCTCCAGTCTTAGGTGCTATTGTGCTTTTGCCACTACCACCAGATGCACCACCACCACCATCAGTACCAGCTGGCAACCACCGCCCACGGCCTCTTCCATCAGACTTCCTAATTTTTTGGAAAATCTAACCAAAATAACAACCGTTATATGGTACTGTAAAACAAGGTAGAAGGTGTATATAAACTTGTTGAGAATTTAAATCTCCCTTTTTTTTTTGGAGACTGAACCAAACCTCAGGCCCAGTGTATAAAACAACGCAATCTAAGTGGCAGAACGTGGCTGGAAGATATATGAAAAAATACAAGGACTGTAGTACAATTTCAATCTCCCTACAATGATCTCAGGACAAGTATGGCAGCAATAAAAAGGACTGCTGCACACAAAAGTGTGGACAAATAAACAAGATAACTGTGCAGAAAGGAGCAACAGGATTTTTGCTTTTAACCCCTTCCCAACCTTTGACGCACCGTATGCGTCATGAAAACCTGTGCCATTCCGACCTGTGACGCAGCATATGCGTCATGGCCGGATTGGGCTCCTGCAGGCCGGGTGAAAGGGTTAACTGTAATTTCACCTGGCCTGCAGGGACAGGAGGAGTTGTACTTTAGCCCAGTGGGGGTGGCTTCACCCCCCACCCCCCCCGTGGCTACGATCGCTCTGATTGGCTGTTGAAAGTGAAACTGCCAATCAGAGCGATTTGTAATATTTCACCTAAAAAACTGGTGAAATATTACAATCCAGCCATGGCTGATGCTGCAATATCATCGGCCATGGCTGGAAACACTGATGTGCCCCCACCCCACCGATCGCCCCCCCAGCCCCCCGATCTGTGGTCCGCTCCCCTCCGTCCTGTGCTCCGCTCCCCGTCCTCCTGTCCGCTCCCCCCGTGCTCCAATCCCACCCCCCGTGCTCCAATCCAACCCCCCTGCACTCCGATCCACCCCCCCCGCACTGCGATCCACCCCACCGCACTGCGATCCACACCCCCCGCACTGCGATCCACCCCCCGTGCTCCGATCCACCCCCCCCATGCTCTGATCCACCCCCCCCCCGTGTTCCCCCCCACACCATCATACTTACTGAGCCTCCCGGGGTCCGTCCGTCTTCTTTCCTGGGCGCTGCCATCTTCCAAAATGGCGGGCGCATGCGCAGTGCGCCCGCCGAATCTGCCGGCCGGCAGATTCGTTCCAATGTGAATTTTTATCACTGCGATAAAACCTCACAGTGATCAAAATAAAAAAAAACAGTAAATTACCCCCCTTCCTTTGTCACCCCCATAGGTAGGGACAATAATAAAGAATTTTTTTTCCACTAAGGTTGGAGTTAGGGGGTTAGGGTTAGGGTTGGGTTAGGGCTAGGGTTAGGGTTTCGGTATGTGCACACGTATGCTGGTCCTCTGCAGATTTTTCCGCTGCGAATTTGATAAATCCGCAGTGCTAAACCACTGTGGATTTATCGCGGATTTACCACGGTTTTTCTGCACATTTCACTACGGTTTTACAACTGCGATTTTCTATTGGAGCAGTTGTAAAACCGCTGTGGAATCCGCAGAAAGAAGTTACATGCTGCGGAATGTAAACCGCTGCGTTTCCGTGCTGTTTTTCCGCAGCATGTGTACAGCGATTTTTGTTTCCCATAGGTTTACATTGAACTGTAAACTCATGAGAAACTGCTGCGGATCCGCAGCGTTTTCCGCAGCGTGTGCACATATCTTTAGAATTAGGCTATGTGCACACGGTGCTGATTTGGCTGCGGATTCGTAGCAGTGTTCCATCAGCTTTACAGTACCATGTAAACATATGGAAAACCAAATCCGCTGTACCCATGGTGCGGAAAATACCGTGCGGAAACGCTGCGTTGTATTTTTCGCAGCATGTCAATTCTTTGTGCGGATTCCGCAGCGTTTTACACCTGTTCCTCAATAGGAATCCGCAGGTGAAATCCGCACAAAAAACACTGGCAATCCGCGGTAAATCCGCAGGTAAAACGCAGTGCCTTTTACCCGCAGATTTTTCAAAAATGGTGCTGAAAAATTTCACACGAATCCGCAACGTGGGCACATAGCCTTAGGGTTAGGGTTGGAATTAGGGTTGTGGTTAGGGTTGTGATTAGGGTTATGGCTACAGTTGGGATTAGGGTTAGGGGTGTGGGGGGGTTAGTGTTGGAGGTAGAATTGAGGGGTTACCACTGTTTAGGCACATCAGGGGTCTCCAAACGCAACATGGCGCCACCATTGATTCCAGCCAATCTTGTATTCAAAAAGTCAAATGGTGCTCCCTCACTTCCGAGCCCCAACGTGCGCCCAAACAGTGGTTTACCCCTACATATGGGGTACCAGCATCCTCAGGACAAACTGCGCAACAATTATTGGGGTCCAATTACTCCTGTTACCCTTGAGAAAATAAAAAATTGCTTGCTAAAACATCATTTTTGAGGAAAGAAAAATGATTTTTTATTTTCACGGCTCTGCGTTGTAAACGTCTGTGAAGCACTTGGGGGTTCAAAGTGCTCACCACATATCTAGATAAGTTCCTTGGGGGGTCTAGTTTCTAAAATGGGGTCACTTGTGGGGGTTTCTACTGTTCAGGCACACCAGGGGCTCTGCAAACGCAACGTGACACCCGCAGACCATTCCATCAAAGTCTGCATTTCAAAAGTCACTACTTCCCTTCTGAGCCCCGGCATGTGCCCAAACAGTGGTTTACCCCCACACATGGGGTATCAGCGTACTCAGGAGAAACTGGACAACAAATATAGGGGTCAAATTTCTCCTGTTACCCTTGGGAAAATTAAAAAATTCTGGGCTAAAAAATTATTTTTGAGGAAAGAAAACGTATTTATTATTTTCACGGCTCTGCTTTATAAACTTCTGTGAAGCACTTGGGAGTTGAAAGTGCTCACCACACATCTAGATAAGTTCCTTTCGGGGTCTAGTTTCCAAAATGGGGTCACTTGTGGGGGGTTTCTACTGTTTAGCCACATCAGGGGCTCTGCAAACGCAACGTGATGCCCGCAGACCATTCCATCAAAGTCTGCATTTCAAAACGTCACTACTTCACTTAAGAGCCTCGGCATGTGCCTAAACAGTGGTTTACCCCCACATATGAGGTATCTGCATACTCAGGACAAACTGGACAACAACATTTGGGGTCCAATTTCTCCTATTACCCTTGGCAAAATTGGAAATTCCAGGCTAAAAAATCATTTTTGAGGAAAGAAAAATTATTTTTTATTTTCATGGCTCTGCGTTATAAACTTCTGTGAAGCACCTGGGGGTTTAAAGTGCTCAGTATGCATCTAGATAAGTTCCTTGGGGGGTCTAGTTTCCAAAATGGGGTCACTTGTGGGGGAGCTCCAATGTTTAGGCCTTTTCAAAAAGTCAAAAGGCGCGCCTTCCCTTCCGAGCCCTGCCGAGTGCCCAAACAGTGGTTTACCCCCACATATGAGGTATCGGCGTACTCGGGAGAAATTGCCCAACAAATTTTAGGATCCATTTCATACTATTGTCCATGTGAAAATGAAAAAATTGAGGCAAAAGGAAATTTTTTGTGAAAAAAAAGTACTTTTTCATTTTTACGGATCAATTTGTGAAGCACCTGAGGGTTTAAATTGCTCACTAGGCATCTAGATAAGTTCCTTGGGGGGTCTAGTTTCCAAAATGGGGTCACTTGTGGGGGAGCTCCAATGTTTAGGCACACAGGGTCTCTCCAAACGCGACATGGTGTCCGCTAACGATGGAGATAATTTTTCATTCAAAAAGTCAAATGGCGCTCCTTCCCTTCCGAGCCTTACCATGTGCCCAAACAGTGGTTTACCCCCACATGTGAGGTATCGGTGTACTCAAGAGAAATTGCCCAACAAATTTTAGGATCCATTTTATCCTGTTGTCCATGTGAAAATGAAAAAATTGAGGCTAAAAGAATTTTTTTGTGAAAAAAAAGTACTTTTTCATTTTTACGGATCAATTTGTGAAGCACCTGGGGGTTTAAAGTGCTCACTATGCATCTAGATAAGTTCCTTGGGGCGTCTAGTTTCTAAAATGGGGTCACTTGTGGGGGAGCTCCAATTTTTGGCACACGGGGGCTCTCCAAACGTGACATGGTGTCCGCTAAAGAGTGGAGACAATTTTTCATTCAAAAAGTCAAATGGCGCTCCTTCCCTTTCAAGCCCTGCCGTGCGCCCAAACAGTGGTTTACCCCCACATATGAGGGATCAGCGTACTCAGGACAAATTGGACAACAACTTTCATGGTTCAGTTTCTCTGTTTACCATTGGGAAAATACAAAAAATTGTTGCTAAAAGATCATTTTTGTGACTAAAAAGTTAAATGTTAATTTTTTCCTTCCATGTTGCTTCTGCTGTTGTGAAGCACCTGAAGGGTTAATAAACTTCTTGAATGTGGTTTTGAGTACCTTGAGGGGTGCAGTTTTTAGAATGTTGTCACTTTTGGGTATTTTCAGCCATATAGACCCCTCAAACTGACTTCAAATGTGAGGTGGTCCCTAAAAAAAATGGTTTTGTAAATTTCGTTGTAAAAATGAGAAATCGCTGGTCAAATTTTAACCCTTATAACTTCCTAGCAAAAAAAAATTTTGTTTCCAAAATTGTGCTGATGTAAAGTAGACATGTGGGAAATGTTATTTATTAACTATTTTATGTCACATAACTCTCTGGTTTAACAGAATAAAAATTCAAAATGTGAAAATTGCGAAATTTTCAAAATTTTCGCCAAATTTCCTTTTTTATCACAAATAAACACAGAATTTATTGAACTAAATTTACCACTAACATGAAGCCCAATATGTCACGAAAAAACAATCTCAGAACCGCTAGGATCCATTGAAGCGTTCCTGAGATATTACCTCATAAAGGGACACTGGTCAGAATTGCAAGAAATGGCCAGGTCATTGTTAGGTGTCGAGTTCCCGCTTCTGCACAAGGGGAATCTCGAGCCATCTCCGCTGCGTTCTCCCATTCTTTTCCAGCCGCAGTGGAGTCTGCTCAGCAGAGACGTCAGTCCCAGCGTCTTGCTCAGTCTCACTCTGAACAAAGAGTTACTGCTGCTTTTCCTGCTTCTGCCATTGAAGTCAGTGTTGGGCAGCGGCGAGCAGATGCTTTTGGGGCTAAGTCCTGCATTTCTCTTTCTGAGCATGCCCAGGGCAAGATCTCCCATTGGAGATCGACGGTCACATGCTCAGGTGCTGCAGCACATCCCATTAGTCCTCCAGGAAGGTCCTGAAAGGGCAAAACTTTGGTAGCAGCTTCCCATTGGTCCTTTATTGGAAGGTCCTGAACGTGCTGCAACTATATAAGCTGCGCATGACCGCACGGCCATGCGCTAGTGTACATTTGTAAATGTGTGTGTGTTGTGAGTGAAAGTCGCTCTTTAAATAACCCTCCCTATTGGATGACTGTTCGCGGAAGGTGTATGTTTGCTATCTAGCGCCCGACTTAGCCATCAGCACGTAAACACACAATACAGCGTCTTATTGCTGTGACCGCCAGTGCGGCGCCTTGTGCTTTCACAGCGCTTTCCTGACCCAAGCCTGGGTGGTTAGTGGCGTTCGCCAGTGCGGCACTGCATGCACTCTCGTGCTTCTATTGCTGTCACTCTGACACCTCAGTAGCGGTGTCGAGCGCATGAGGTCTATGTACTCAAATCCTGTGTCTTGGGATTGAGTTCTGAGACTCGTTGCTTGCGCTCTTGGTGCGGTACCACGGCCCTGTGACGTAACAGGGTTCGCTTCCTTCACACAGGGTGAGGTTAGCCCATGTGTGTATTCACTTTGTACCGCCATATAGTCCGTCATTACTTGGCAGCAGGTTCCATCTCTGCACGGTGGACCCCGGGCTGCGAACGCACCATACTCTATCTGTCTTATTTTTTGGTGCGTTCTGCTAGCCCTAACATTACACTAGCGCCAGGGTCTGGCTAGTAATGACGGACAAACAGCAATCCCTGCGGTATATCCAGCAGCTGGAGGGTAGGTTGGCGGCTCTCGAGAGTTCAACCTCAGCTGTGGATGTTACCGCAGTTGCTGTACAGGCTGCTAGCGTGGCTGCAGCAACCTTGTCCATTGCCACCCCTGTTCCGACATTATCTCGCCTCCCGCTGCCAGAAAAATTTTCTGGTGATTGCAAATTTTGTAGGGGATTCGTGAGTCAGTGCTCTATTCACCTCGAGCTCCTGGCTGCACGTTTTCCCACAGAGCGGGCAAAGGTGGGATTTATAGTGTCTCTCTTGTCGAACAGGGCGTTGGAATGGGCTACGCCGCTGTGGGAGCGTGGCGATCATGTGGTGCAGAGTGCTCCGCTGTTCCTGAGCACTCTGAAACAGGTCTTTTTAGGACCTCAAGTCACCCATGATACTGCGCTCCAACTGCTGGCATTAACTCAGGGTGAGTCCTTGGTCAGTCATTTTGCCGTCCAATTTCGCACTTTAGCTTCTGAGCTGGACTGGTCGGATAAAGCCCTTATCCCCATATTTTGGAGGGGCCTGGCTGATCACGTTAAGGACGCTCTGGCCACTAGGGAGATTCCTGCCACACTGGAGGAGTTAATAACTGTCTCCACTCGAATTGACCTCCGTTTTAACGAGCGGAGGTTAGAGCGAGCCCAGTGTAGGCAGAGGCTTCGGCTGGCTCCTACCTTCGCCAAACCTCTGGAATCTCCGGTCCTGGTTCCTGAGTCACATGAGGCCATGGAAGTGTCACAAGCGGGATCTAAGTCCCGGACCGCTTGTGCACTCAGGGTCTGTCATGTTTGCCAGCAGTCAGGACATCTAGCCACCAGATGTCCTCAGCGGTCGAGGAAATGTCAGCGTCTAGTGGTAGTAGGTGGAGGTACACTAGACACGGCGACGTTTGCCTCTAAATTGTCCTTTAAGGGGACAATTACTATAGGCTCATTCTCCCACTCGGTAGAGCTCTGCGTGGATTCTGGGGCGGAGGGCAATTTTATGTCTTCTGCCTTCGCCCAACGTCACGCATTACCCCTGGTTATGCTAGCTCAACCAGTAACGGTACGAGTGGTGAATGGGTCGACCCTGCCCTCACAGATAACACACCAGACCATCCCTTTTACTCTGTCCATGTCGCCATCTCATCAGGAGATTATATCTCTGCTCATCATTCCTGAGGGAATTGATGAGGTCCTGTTGGGAATACCTTGGCTACGGTACCACTCTCCTCATATCGAGTGGTCCTCAGGCAGAATTCTGGGATGGGGCGAATCTTGTGGGGGTAGGTGTCAGAGGGAGTGCGTTCAGGTTGCTACTACAGAGGTACCCGCAGATCTATCCTCTCTCCCCAAGCAGTATTGGTCTTATGCAGACGTGTTCTCCAAAAAGGCGGCGGAGACCCTTCCGCCCCATCGCCCCTATGACTGTCCTATTGACCTCTTGCCTGGTGCTGAGCCTCCCCGGGGTCGAGTCTATCCGCTATCTCTCCCGGAGACGGAGGCAATGTCACAGTACATCCAGGAAAATCTGGCAAAAGGATTCATTAGGAAGTCAGTGTCACCTGCTGGGGCAGGGTTCTTCTTCGTGCAGAAGAAGAATGGGGAATTGCGTCCATGCATAGACTACAGGGGTCTTAACGCCATCACCGTTAAGAATAAGTATCCTTTGCCCTTGATATCTGAGCTCTTAGATAGGCTTCGGGGAGCAAGGGTATTTACTAAATTAGATCTGCGGGGTGCTTACAACCTGATTCGCATCCGTGAGGGGGACGAATGGAAGACGGCTTTTAACACCAGGGATGGGCACTATGAATATCTGGTGATGCCCTTCGGGCTCTGTAATGCCCCAGCCGTTTTCCAAGACTTTGTGAACGACATCTTCCAGGATATGCTTTCCACCTCGGTCGTAGTCTATCTGGATCATATTCTCATCTACTCTCCAGATATTGACTCCCACCGGAGAGATGTTTGCAAAGTCTTCGACCTCCTACGGGCAAACTCCCTCTATGCCAAGTTGGAGAAGTGTATGTTCGAGCAGGAGTCCTTACCTTTCCTAGGCTACATCATCTCTGCCCAGGGATTGGCTATGGATCCTGCCAAACTACAGGCTGTGATGGACTGGCAGGAACCCCATTCTCTTAAAGCGGTGCAGCGCTTTATGGGGTTCATTAATTATTTTCGCCAGTTCATTCCGCACTTCTCAACTTTGGTAGCTCCCTTGGTTGCCCTCACCAAGAAGGGGGCAAATCCCAAATTGTGGTCTGAGGAGGTCTCCAAGGCCTTTAACTCCATAAAGTCACACTTCGCTAGAGCTCCCATCCTACATCGCCCCGATGTTGATAAGCCATTTATCATGGAGGTGGATGCCTCTTCTGTTGGTGCTGGAGCAGTCCTCTTCCAAAAGGATGCTCAAGGTCGGAAGCATCCTTGCTTCTTCTTTTCTAAGACCTTCTCACCAGCAGAGAGGAATTATTCCATCGGGGACAGGGAGTTGCTAGCCATGAAGTTGGCTTTCTCGGAGTGGAGACATCTCTTGGAGGGAGCACGTTTTCCCTTCCAAGTCTTCACAGACCATAAAAATTTGGTGTACCTGCAGACAGCCCAGCGGTTGAATTCTCGCCAGGCCAGATGGTCCTTATTCTTCTCCCGGTTTCATTTCACCCTCCACTTTCTTTCTGGGGAGAAGAACATTCGGGCCGACGCTCTCTCTCACTCCGTTGTGTCATCTGCGGAGGAGGAAGAGGAGCCTCGGCTTATTGTCCCCACCGAGAGCTTGAGAACTGTGGCCCCGGTTTCGCTAGAGTCTGTGCCTTCGGGCAAGACTTTTGTACCATCCAGTTTGCGACCGGAGGTTCTCTCTTGGGCACACTCGTCCAGGGTGGGTGGACATTTTGGTTCCAAAAGGACATCTGAGTTACTGGCGAGGACATACTGGTGGCCGCATATGGCTCGTGATGTCGCAGAATATGTTCGGGCGTGTGTCTCTTGCGCCAAGAACAAGTCCCCTCGGCAACGGCCAGCTGGTTTGCTTTACCCTCTGCCGGTGGCGGACAGGCCCTGGGAGATGGTCGGGATGGACTTTGTGGTGGGCTTACCCAAGTCTCGTAACTGCACCATTATCTGGATGGTCACCGACCATTTTTCCAAAATGGTGCACTTGGTGCCTCTTCCACAGCTACCTTCTGCACGGGCGTTGGCTGTCTTGTTCATCAAACATATCTTTCGCCTACACGGTATGCCAGACAAAATTGTTAGTGACCGGGGTCCCCAGTTTGCGTCTCGATTCTGGAGAGAGCTTTGTCGTCTACTCAGTATTGAGTTGAATCTCTCTTCGGCATATCATCCCGAGACGAATGGGTTGGTAGAGAGGGCCAACCAGACCTTGGTCACATATTTACGACATTTTGTTTCTGCCAGGCAGGATGACTGGGCATCCTTGCTACCGTGGGCAGAGTTTGCGCTTAACAACGCCATAGCCAACTCCACCGGTCAGACTCCATTCCTTCTAAATTACGGCCAGCATCCGCGTGTCCCTGTGCCCATGCCTGTGTCTTCTGCTGACTCCAGGGTGGCAGACTGGGCTGTGGAGGCACGGGACATTTGGGACCGCACTCAGGATGCCATTCGGGCCTCCAAGGAGAGAATGATTTCCTCCGCCGATGCTCATCGGCGTCCCGCTCCGACCTTTGCTCCTGGCGACTTAGTGTGGCTCTCCGCCCGTAACATTAGGCTGCGTGTTGAGTCCACTAAGTTTGCACCTCGCTACTTGGGTCCCTTCAAGGTCCTTGAACAGGTTAACCCTGTGGTCTACCGTCTGGCCCTTCCTCCACGCTTGGGTATCACCGACACCTTTCATGTGTCCCTCTTGAAACCCGTATACATGTCCCAGTTTTCCGAGTCATCTGCCGGGACATCGGGTTCGTCTACGGACGATTACGAGGTGAACGCTATTTTGGGGTGCAAGGTGGTACGTGGCAAAAAGTTCTATCTGGTGGATTGGAAGGGTTATGGCTGAGAGGACAGGTCCTGGGAGCCTGCTGAAAACATTCGGGTCCCACAGCTCATTGCTGCCTTCGAGCGTAGCGAGGCCCAAGGAGGGGGGGTAATGTTAGGTGTCGAGTTCCCGCTTCTGCACAAGGGGAATCTCGAGCCATCTCCGCTGCGGTCTCCCATTCTTATCCAGCCGCAGTGGAGTCTGCTCAGCAGAGACGTCGGTCCCAGCGTCTTGCTCAGTCTCACTCTGTACAAAGAGTTACTGCTGCTTTTCCTGCTTCTGCCATTGAAGTCAGTGTTGGGCAGCGGCGAGCAGATGCTTTTGGGGCTAAGTCCTGCATTTCTCTTTCTGAGCATGCCCAGGGCAAGATCTCCCATTGGAGATCGAGGGTCACATGCTCAGGTGCTGCAGCACATCCCATTGGTCCTCCAGGAAGGTCCTGAAAGGGCAAAACTTTGGTAGCAGCTTCCCATTGGTTCTTTATTGGAAGGTCCTGAACGTGCTGCAACTATATAAGCTGCGCATTACCGCACGGCCATGCGCTAGTGTACATTTGTAAATGTGTGTGTGTTGTGAGTGAAAGTCGCTCTTTAAATAACCCTCCCTATTGGATGACTGTTCGCGGAAGGTGTATGTTTGCTATCTAGCGCCCGACTTAGCCATCAGCACGTAAACACGCAATACAGCGTCTTATTGCTGTGACCGCCAGTGCGGCGCCTTGTGCTTTCACAGCGCTTTCCTGACCCAAGCCTGGGTGGTTAGTGGCGTTCGCCAGTGCGGCACTGCATGCACTCTCGTGCTTCTATTGCTGTCACTCTGACACCTCAGTAGCGGTGTCGAGCGCATGAGGTCTATGTACTCAAATCCTGTGTCTTGGGATTGAGTTCTGAGACTCGTTGCTTGCGCTCTTGGTGCGGTACCATGGCCCTGTGACGTAACAGGGTTCGCTTCCTTCACACAGGGTGAGGTTAGCCCATGTGTGTATTCACTTTGTACCGCCATATAGTCCGTCATTACTTGGCAGCAGGTTCCATCTCTGCACGGTGGACCCCGGGCTGCGAACGCACCATACTCTATCTGTCTTATTATTTGGTGCGTTCCGCTAGCCCTAACAGTCATTAAGGTCAAAATAGGTTGGTTTGCACAGCGGCGTACAAACAGCAATGCAGCTATCAGGGAGCCTTATTGATAGACCAGGGGAAGCATTTCATTGCGAAACGCGCGTTGGGTGTGGTGGACTCCTGGCTACTCCTCCATTGTCTAGTAAATATGTGTTGGTGTGCTATATAATATGCTAGATGAATGTCTGTATAGCTAACTATAGTCTTTTGGACACTTTGTTTATATGTGGATTTACATGGCATATTAGCGCCTTATGCTGAGACCATATACTGAATCCTTATATAATACTTCATTAGGAGTTTTTGTTAGACTGCCACGCTATATTTAACCATTTCTTGAAATGTTTCATGTAATTTGTATGCAATGTGAGCTTTATGGATATACCAGTATATTTATGTATACATCTCTGTGACCTTTTGCCAGGTGTCTACCTTTTTTTCTGTGTTTGTCGTCTCTCACCTACTGCCTATTTAGGCTCTTTTATGACCATTTATGGTTTTTCTTTGATACTAATAAAGTGGTTTTTCATATTATCAATGTGTGGTGCCTTTTTCTATAGGTATATATTTGATGTGCGGCTAACCACCGTAGGGTATATTATTGGTGTTGTGTATGTTATAATGCAGCCTAAGAAGCTACAGAGCTGATGCACAAAAATATAAACTCCACTGTCCCTGCAAAAAAATGGTGGTGTTGGACAGTGGAAATCGCTACAGCACAAGCAGTTTGGGGGTTAATCTTCCCTCCCTAACTATATCCCTTCTTCTGATGAAGCTGCAGCAACCTCTCCCAATGCTCAGATCGGCAGAAGTAAGATGGCGGTCGGTGTGCACTCCCCTTTATAGCCACTGTGACGCCGCAGAAAGCAAGCCAATCACTGCCATGCCCTTCTCTAAGATGGTGGGGACCGAGACCTATGTCATCACGCTGCCCACACTCTGCGTCCACCTTCATTGGCTGAGAAATGGTGCTGAAAGCATCATACAAAACGCGACTTTTGCGCGCAGATCGCCGACCTCATGGCCGATCCCACACTAGGATCGGGTCGGGTTTCATGAAACCCGACTTTGCCGAAAGTCGGCGGTTTTTTAATTTGTTCCATCCGTTTTGCTCAACCCTAGTAGCCACCTTGTCGTCTCAAATGGACGACAAAGCTACCGCTTCCGGGTACAGGGTGGCATAATCTACTACCATCAGAATGAAGCATTTCCCGGAGCGGCTGGGAATAGACAGCGGTCCAATGAGATCCACAGCTACCCTCTTAAAAGGCTTTTCAATGATGGGCAGAGTTACCAGTGAGGCTTTGGGGCCCGGCGGCGCCTTCACCACCTTCTGACAGGTGTCATACGAATGACAATAGGCAAGCACATCGGCCTCCATTTTAGGCCAGTAGAAATGCTGGGTTAGCCTGGCCTTGGTTTTAGCAATCCCTGGGTGTACAGCCATCGAAATCTCATGTGCAATCTGCAACAACTCCGACCTCAACGGCTAGGGTACCACTAACTGTCGGTCCTTGGGCCATGCCTCTGGTGAACCTTTTGGGACCGTTACCTGGTACAGCCGTCCCTGGTCCCAGACCACCCGCTGGCAGTCTGACTCCATGAAAGGCTGTGCCGCTTGCTCCCTTAGAGCTTTCAGGCTGTCGTCAGCTTCTAACGCCCCCTTAAGCCCTGACTAGACGTGGCCAGAATAGACGAAACTGTCACGTCTTCCGTCAGTTCCCCGGGACTGGTCTCCTGGCCTCCATCTGACTCGGCATCTACTTGGTCGGAGAGGGTGGGGAACCGCCGGACCTCCATTAGGTTACTTCGGCTCTGGAGCTCCCACTCCTGACAGCGGGCAGTGCAGGCTTCCCCTCGGCTCCTGACCAAGTCGCCAAGTCAGGCAGACTAACCTGGCCTCCTGACATGCCGGATGTGGGGAACTCCTGCCCTTGGGCCTTCCCTGGTGGCACCATGTCTCCTGTGATACCCCCAATCCCTAGGGACTGTTCCTCTCCCTGCAGCGGTTCTGAACTCAGCAGCCTGGATTCATCTTGGGGCCCTGCACTTCCCATGACAGCCCTCTCCAACTCTGAGTCACCCTCCACAGCTTCATGCCCCCGTCTCTCCCACTAGAGGACAATAGATCCCAGCACCCTGGTTGATCACACCTGAGGGCATCTTCATAACTCTCATCTGTCACAGCTGCTGGCCCAGTGCATGTAGTGTCAGTGTATTGGAGGGTCTCAGATTTCGCTTCCTCGGCATTAGCAGTGGACATTTATAGACAGTATATGGGAGCCAAACTTGGGGCTGCAGTGGCCACATACTTGGACACTAGTCACCCCAAATCGGACCCAAGCAAAACATTGGTGGGAATATTTTACCTGCGTTCCCCTCCCGGCACCCCAGTCCAAATACACTTTGGCAAGGGGCAGCGCTGGTTTGATGCCTCCAATCCTGGAGACGGAAAGGGTTTTTCCAGGTACTCCTGGAGGGATACCACCTCAGGCCGCACAAGGGTCATCTCAGTACCGCTGTCCCGCAGTCCCACGAACGCTGTGCGGCTGATGGCGATGGGTTCGTAATTGTCAAGGGACCTACCACCAACCTCTCCCACACACAAAGCAGGGGACAGTTTCTCGGACAGGAACAGGGCCTTCTGGTGCTGGGGACACGTGGCCTTGAAGTGGTCCGGTTGTTTGCAATAAGGACATCAGCGAGGTTCCACCCCTGACCTGGAGAGGGGAGCAGCCCTGCATTTTAGAGGCCTGGGAAACAGGAACAGGATTGGTCTTACCACCTCTCCAGGTGCTGCCGACTACCCTCTTGGCATCAGGTACCCTATTGTTGGCGTATTCGTCTGCCAGGGCAGTTGTAGCAGAGGCCTCCTTTGGTTTCCGGTCACGGATGAACTGCTGGAGGTCCTCAGAGAAGTTCCACAGGAATTGTTCTGTGACAAACAGCTCCTGAATCTCCTGGCGGGTGGTGAGCTCCACACCCGTGGTCCAGTGCTCGGCAGCTCTCAAAAAGGCCCGCATGTGGTCGCCCCAGGTATCTCAAGATCCGTTTGTTGCTGTCATAGTCCTCTTCTCCCCGACAGGTAAGTTCCCCAGGATGTTCAGACGGCGGGTCAGGTACTGTGACTGATCCGACCCAGATGGTATTGGCGGCAGGTCCTCTCAAAGGCCAGCAGAAATGAGTTCAGGTCACTGTCCTTTTCTAGCAAGGGAAAGTCCTTGGATCGGACTTTGGAAGACTTGATCTCCTGAGGTGCTAAGGTGTCTGGTGGGGACTGGTGCCAAGCCATCTCTCGTTGGTGCTCACACTCCGTAGCTTCACGGCGTTCTGTAGCCTCCCGACCTGCAGTGAGGGCGGTATATATATCACCAGTCCCAGGCCAGGTATATACAGTAAACTTCTGGTCCGTCACTGCCAGGATCCCCCAATAACACCAGAACGGTATGCTGCCACCAGTTCCTCGTTAGATATAAGCCTGGTTCGTTAACAAGCTTATATCAGGTCAGAAACCAACCACAGGTAGCGTATAAGTAGTAGCTGGACTCACGTACGTGGGAAATCGGAATTCGAGATAAAAGAGCAGCCCAAAATTAATTGATATTTTAATTGCTAAAAGGCGCACTAGATACTACAAATATATACAGTGTAATATAAATATTACAACCAGAAGTACAGATAAAGGTAGGGTAGTCCCAGCCGAGTCAACTAAGCCACAGTCAGTATACACTCTTGGACCCTGTACATGAAAAAGACAGGACGGATGCAACCCCAGGGGATTTACCTCTTCTCCTTGGTCACTGCAGTCCAGGCAATCAGGATTCAGAAGCACAGTTAAGATCCAACAGGGAAAATTATTTATTTGTGAACAAACGAGGTAGAAAAGGGTAGGAAAAGTAGATTCAGTAAATCCAATAAAAGTTCCTGCTCTGTCCCTATTGTTAGTCACTGCAGTGTCTGCAGCAGTAGTGGAGATGCTTCAGTGGCCGGAATCTGGATGCTTAAAGTCCCTTCGGTGGGGCACCTACTGTACGTAGTCCTGTGCCCACTTCACTGCCTGTGGGTCCGGGGCAGCGCTTTCTCTCCTCTCCAGGGGAGTCCTTGGCTCCAGATGCTGGAGCAGAGCTTTCTGCTTCTTTGAGGCTGCTAACCCAGCCCCTTTCATTAACTCTATCCCTGCACTAATCATGTCTAATACGGTGCAATGGCAATATACATTGACATGACAGATATAAAACATTTCACATTACACAGTACATATAAGACATGACATATTAACACAATTAAACACGAGGGAACCGTTCAGGTGCCGCATGGGCTACATGTGCCTGGTATGCAGGAAAGCACGTGAGGTTCCTTGCCACTTCCTTACACAGGTATGGGATTGCAGTTAGCTGTATGTGTCACAATACCATTCCTTATAGCATGTGGATCCAGTGAAGAGCTCAAATCCACAGGTACTTTCTTAGTTTCCGGTCTGTCTCCACGCGTGACGCGGCTTACGTGGCAGAACAATGACACTGGGCCTCTAATTCTCTGGCCTTATGACATGTTCCTGTTCTTTTTGAAAATTTGTGTATTTAGCTGATGGGTGGGTGCCACAGTCCAGGAGCAGGGGAGAGGAAAAACTGCACAATATATTGGGCTGGAAATTAATAAATCAAAATGGTGTCTCCTTGGCCCTCACAGAGGGGATAGGGGTCACCAGATGCTGATGATGGAGGGGATGGAGGTCACCAGATACTGATGATGGAGGGGATGGAGGTCACCAGATACTGATGATGGAGGGGACGGAGGTCTCCAGATACTGATGATGGAGGGGACGGAGGTCTCCAGATACTGATGATGGAGGTGACGAGCAGTCACCAGATACTGATGATGGAGGAGATGGGCGATCACCAGATACTGATGATGGAGGCGACGGGCGGTCACCAGATACTGATGATGGAGGAGACAGGAGATCACCAGATACTGATGATGGAGGTGACAGGAGATCACCAGATACTGATGATGGAGGGGACGGGCGGTCACCAGATACTGATGATGGAGGAGACGGACGGTCACCAGATACTGATGATGGAGGAGACGGACGGTCACCAGATACTGATGATGGAGGTGACGGGCGGACACCAGATACTGATGATGGAGGAGACAGGAGATCACCAGATACTGATGATGGAGGTGACAGGCGGTCACCAGATACTGATGATGGAGGGGACGGGCGGTCACCAGATACTGATGATGGAGGAGACGGGCGGTCACCAGATACTGATGATGGAGGAGACGAGCGGTCACCAGATACTGATGATGGAGGAGACGAGCGGTCACCAGATACTGATGATGGAGGGGACGGGCGATCACCAGATACTGATGATGGAGGGGATGGAGGTCACCAGATACTGATGATGGAGGAGACGGACGGTCACCAGATACTGATGATGGAGGGGATGGAGGTTACCAGATGCTGATGATGGAGGCGATGGGCGGTCACCAGATACTGATGATGGAGGGGACGGAGGTCTCCAGATACTGATGATGGAGGGGACGGAGGTCTCCAGATACTGATGATGGAGGTGACGAGCAGTCACCAGATACTGATGATGGAGGAGATGGGCGATCACCAGATACTGATGATGGAGGCGACGGGCGGTCACCAGATAATGATGATGGAGGAGATGGGCGGTCACCAGATACTGATGATGGAGGTGACAGGCGGTCACCAGATACTGATGATGGAGGGGACGGGCGGTCACCAGATACTGATGATGGAGGAGACGGGCGGTCACCAGATACTGATGATGGAGGGGACGGGCGGTCACCAGATACTGATGATGGAGGAGACGAGCGGTCACCAGATACTGATGATGGAGGAGACGAGCGGTCACCAGATACTGATGATGGAGGGGACGGGCGATCACCAGATACTGATGATGGAGGGGATGGAGGTCACCAGATACTGATGATGGAGGAGACGGACGGTCACCAGATACTGATGATGGAGGGGATGGAGGTTACCAGATGCTGATGATGGAGGCGATGGGCGGTCACCAGATACTGATGATGGAGGGGACGGAGGTCTCCAGATACTGATGATGGAGGGGACGGAGGTCTCCAGATACTGATGATGGAGGAGATGGGCGATCACCAGATACTGATGATGGAGGCGACGGGCGGTCACCAGATACTGATGATGGAGGAGATGGGCAGTCACCAGATACTGATGAGATTCACATTTCTCTTCATCCTTTGGATTTTGCTCACTGATAATAATCTATTAACCCTTCTGTGTCCGCAGCGTTTCTCCGCATCAGCGCTGTACACACAGTGCATTATTACTGAGCGGAAGCTGTATAGTGTACACACATGTGGGGAGGGTCTTGGGGGGTAATCCCATGGTAGGAGAGGGGCTCCTCCTGTCACCGGCCTCCCACCAGGCGTTAATCCTTTGCCCTCCCGACCGTTTAATCCTGCAGACAAAAACCCTGTGCCGTCTCGTCAGCTCTGAGCCCGGCGCACGCTGATGGAGATGTCCTGGCAGAGGTCGCAGACTTGTGAGGTCCACATTACCCTGATCTGACCTGCAGGATTGGGCATCTGTATGTCACATCGCCCACCATCCTGTAATGTATAAGAATTAGATCTGTCTCTTTAAGAAAGCGAGGGCGGGAGTTGAGAGTAGTCTGAGTTTCAGTTCTGACCTGAGGAGGAAAATGTTATGCTGCTGTTATGCTGTGTGCTGGAGGAAATGAGAAGAATAAACTACAGTTAAAACTTACTCTCTCTTAAATTCCTTACACCGTGTGGACATTACACATCCCTAATGATGCACTGACTCTATGGGGCTTTCTGCTATGTGGTCGCTGCACAGATGGCCGCCCTGGAGGATGGCGCGGGCCCCATGCGGGTGTGTGCCCAGTGTCAGGCAGCCATACGCTCGCTCCTTAGTACAGTCACAGGTTTAGTGGAAAAGTTTCTGCCATTTTACAAAATCTGATTTCAAATATCATAATGCAAAAAATACAGTAAAACTACATCTCCTCTTCTGTCTATCACCTACTAGTCCTCTCCACAGTGCTGCACCGCCCTACATCTCCTCCTCTTCTGTCTACCACCCACCTGTCCTCTCCACAGTGCTGCACCACCCTACATCTCCTCCTCATCTCTCTGTCACCTACTTGTCCTCTCCGCAGTGCTGCACTGCCCTACATCTCCTCTTCTATTTACCACCTACCTGTCCTCTCCACAGTGCCGCACTACCCTACATCTCGTCCTCATAATAATAATAATCTTTATTTTTATATAGCGCTAACATATTCCACAGCGCTTTACAGTTTGCACACATTATCATCGCTGTCACCGTTGGGGCTCACAATCTAAATTCCCTATCAGTATGTCTTTGGAATGTGCGAGGAAACCGGATAACCCGGAGGAAACCCACGCAAACACAGAGAGAACATACAAACTCTTTGCAGATGTTGTCCAGGGCGGGATTAGGACCCAGGACCCCAGCGCTGCAAGGCTGCTGTGCTATCCACTGCGCCACCGTGCATGCTCATCTCTGTTTATCACCCTACCTGTCCTCTCCACAGTGCTGCACTACCATACATCTCCTCATCTTTGTCTGCCACCTACCCATCCTCTCCACAGTGCTGCACTACCATACATCTCCTCATCATCTTTGTCTGCCACCTATCTGTCCTCTCCACAGTGCTGCACCGCCCCTACATCTCCTCATCATCTTTGTCTACCACCTATCTGTCCTCTCCACAGTGCTGCACCGCCCTACATCTCCTCATCTTTGTCTACCACCTATCTGTCCTCACCACAGTGCTGCACCGCACTACATCTCCTCATCTTTGTCTATCACTTATCTATCCTCTCCACAGTGCCGCACTACCCTACATCTCCTCCTCATCTGTCTATCGCCCTACCCATCCTCACCACAGTGCTGCACCGCCCTACATCTCCTCATCTTTGTCTATCACTTATCTATCCTCTCCACAGTGCCGCACTACCCTACATCTCCTCCTCATCTGTCTATCGCCCTACCCATCCTCACCACAGTGCTGCACCGCCCTACATCTCCTCATCTTTGTCTATCACTTATCTATCCTCACCACAGTGCTACATCTCCTGCTCATCTCTGTCTACAACCCTACCTGTCCTCTCCACAGTTCTGCACCACTGTTTATCTCCGTCTTCATTAGTGATGAGTGAATTTGTTCAGAAAACGATTGCCAAACATTATTGGAAACACAAGCAAAATTTTATAGAATCGGAGAAAATCGGTAACATTCTGTAAAAATTGCTGGAAAATATTTGCGTTGCCACTAAAGTATTTTCAGCACTTTATCAGTGATAATGGTGGTGTATCATGAGAGTTTGGCATGTTTTTGATGAGGGGAGGGGGTTTGCAGAGCTCAGAGGCGCAACGTTCTTTTAAACAGTCTTTTTTTTCCCCCTAACTTTATGTCTGCACATTGCGGCTAGCCAATCAGGGTGCAGGAAACACCCACAATGTCCTGACACAATGGCTTGTGTCATTGGCTGCTGAAATCACATGTCCTTCTCCATATAAATAGCGGACATCTTGTTTTAGCGCCATTTTGACTTTTGACACTGCGACAGTGCAGAGAGGCTGCTCCTGACGCTGGCACATTTAGCAGCAAGATTTTATCTAGTTAAATAGGCAGTTGTATATCAGTCAGATATTGTAGCTAGCTAGTGTCCAGTGTGGCTGTGAAATTTACCTTCCAGTACTTTTTTTTGCCATTACTGAGGTCCACAGACAAAGCCAGCAGGGCCCATGTCCTACAAGTGTGTTGTGCACTGCTTCTATTGTGCTCCATGCACAAGTATGGCAATATAATTAACATTTTTTCACTAGCTAAATGTGAAACAGCCTGCTGTATCCCACCTTGTCATTTAGTGCTGCGGTGCTATGTACCTGTCTGCAGACCTAAGGCTAATTAAAAAAAATTATAATTATTTTGTTGCAAAAAGTTAGACAACCCGCCGTATCCCACTTTGTCATTTAGTGGTGGTGACATTGTTCTGTGATTTGAGATGTTATGCATGAAGAAATATTTTTTGGCAGTTGCTACCGTGATTCACGATGCCATATCTCACCTTGTTATTTAGTGGCGTGAAATTGCACAGTGTGCATAGCTCATGCACATTAAACAAAAAATTCTGTTGCTAAACGTGATACAGCCTGCCATATCCCACATTGTAATTTTGTGGCAGTTTAATTGTGAGTGCAGAGCTGTTTCACATAAAACATTTTTTTTTTTCGTTTTTACAAACATAACATAGCAGCCGAGATCTCACCTTGAAATTGTTTGTAGCATATTTTCTTTGTCATACAGGCCTCATCCACACTCAAATAATTCTTCTGTGACTAACGCGATTCAGCATGCCATATTTCATCTTGTCATTTGGTGCCCCTGAAATTCATCTGTGTGCAGAGGTGGTGCAGAGTAAAAAAATCGAATTTTTAGTTGCAAATAGTGTGCTTCTATCACACTATCTGAATAATATGACTGGGAAAAAGCAAGGCCATGGTGGAAGGGGAATTAACATAGTAACATAACATAGTAACATAGTTAGTAAGGCCGAAAAAAGACATTTGTCCATCCAGTTCAGCCTATATTCCATCATAATAAATCCCCAGATCTACGTCCTTCTACAGAACCTAATAATTGTATGATACAATATTGTTCTGCTCCAGGAAGACATCCAGGCCTCTCTTGAACCCCTCGACTGAGTTCGCCATCACCACCTCATCAGGCAAGCAATTCCAGATTCTCACTGCCCTAACAGTAAAGAATCCTCTTCTATGTTGGTGGAAAAACCTTCTCTCCTCCAGACGCAAAGAATGCCCCCTTGTGCCCGTCACCTTCCTTGGTATAAACAGATCCTCAGCGAGATATTTGTATTGTCCCCTTATATACTTATACATGGTTATTAGATCGCCCCTCAGTCGTCTTTTTTCTAGACTAAATAATCCTAATTTCGCTAATCTATCTGGGTATTGTAGTTCTCCCATCCCCTTTATTAATTTTGTTGCCCTCCTTTGTACTCTCTCTAGTTCCAGTATATCCTTCCTGAGCACCGGTGCCCAAAACTGGACACAGTACTCCATGTGCGGTCTAACTAGGGATTTGTACAGAGGCAGTATAATGCTCTCATCATGTGTATCCAGACCTCTTTTAATGCACCCCATGATCCTGTTTGCCTTGGCAGCTGCTGCCTGGCACTGGCTGCTCCAGGTAAGTTTATCATTAACTAGGATCCCCAAGTCCTTCTCCCTGTCAGATTTACCCAGTGGTTTCCCGTTCAGTGTGTAATGGTGATATTGATTCCCTCTTCCCATGTGTATAACCTTACATTTATCATTGTTAAACCTCATCTGCCACCTTTCAGCCCAAGTTTCCAACTTATCCAGATCCATCTGTAGCAGAATACTATCTTCTCTTGTATTAACTGCTTTACATAGTTTTGTATCATCTGCAAATATCGATATTTTACTGTGTAAACCTTCTACCAGATCATTAATGAATATGTTGAAGAGAACAGGTCCCAATACTGACCCCTGCGGTACCCCACTGGTCACAGCGACCCAGTTAGAGACTATACTATTTATAACCACCCTCTGCTTTCTATCACTAAGCCAGTTACTAACCCATTTACACACATTTTCCCCTAGACCAAGCATTCTCATTTTGTGTACCAACCTCTTGTGCGGCACGGTGTCAAACGCTTTGGAAAAATCGAGATATACCACGTCCAATGACTCACCGTGGTCCAGTCTATAGCTTACCTCTTCATAAAAACTGATTAAGTTGTTGTTCATTGTGTATGTGGAGTAGGTGTTAACTGACAACTTCTGTTACTGGATGTTTTAGTTTATAGTGTGCTGTATTGTTCTCGCGTAATTGCACTCTGATATCTTTAGTGGGGCTTATGTGCCTGCTGTGGCTGCTGCTGTTGGAGATGTTAACACTAATTTGTAGAAATGTGAACAGTCCTGGTTGGGTGTCCATCTGCTGGGTTGGCTGTAGTGGGAGACCTGTCGGTTCCTATTATACTATTTATACTGTGGGGAAATTGATGCCACTTTGTTGGTGTCTGCCACTAATTTTTGTAAATGTGATCACTCCTGGTTGGGTGTCCTTATTGCTTGTTGCCTGTAGCAGTAGGCCCCCGATACCAGCACTCCCTTTCAGTCGATTACCCGTGTTACTATCCTTACATTTTTCTGACAATACTAATATACGAAACTGATATGTCTGCCACCTGAGTATGGATGAGTATCAATTTCTATTATTATCATATAGCACCAATAATTCCACATCACTTTACAGACATTACACACTGAACGGGAAACCACTGGGTAAATCTGACAGGGAGAAGGACTTGGGGATCCTAGTTAATGATAAACTTACCTGGAGCAGCCAGTGCCAGGCAGCAGCTGCCAAGGCAAACAGGATCATGGGGTGCATTAAAAGAGGTCTGGATACACATGATGAGAGCATTATACTGCCTCTGTACAAATCCCTAGTTAGACCGCACATGGAGTACTGTGTCCAGTTTTGGGCACCGGTGCTCAGGAAGGATATAATGGAACTAGAGAGAGTACAAAGGAGGGCAACAAAATTAATAAAGGGGATGGGAGAACTACAATACCCAGATAGATTAGCGAAATTAGGATTATTTAGTCTAGAAAAAAGACGACTGAGGGGCGATCTAATAACCATGTATAAGTATATAAGGGGACAATACAAATATCTCGCTGAGGATCTGTTTATACCAAGGAAGGTGACAGGCACAAGGGGGCATTCTTTGCGTCTGGAGGAGAGAAGGTTTTTCCACCAACATAGAAGAGGATTCTTTACTGTTAGGGCAGTGAGAATCTGGAATTGCTTGCCTGAGGAGGTGGTGATGGCGAACTCAGTCGAGGGGTTCAAGAGAGGCCTGGATGTCTTCCTGGAGCAGAACAATATTGTATCATACAATTATTAGGTTCTGTAGAAGGACGTAGATCTGGGTATTTATTATGATGGAATATAGGCTGAACTGGATGGACAAATGTCTTTTTTCGGCCTTACTAACTATGTTACTATGTTACTATGTTACTATTACTGGCACTCTCACCATTGGGACTCACAATGTAAATTTCCTATCTGTATGAATTTGGAGTGTGGGAACAAAAATAAGTACTGGGAAGAAACCCTCGGAAACACGGGGAGAACATACAAACTCTTTGCAGATGCTGTCCTTGGTGGGGTTGGATCACAGGACTACAGCGCTGCAAGGTTGCTAATGTTTTTGCGTTGACGACTCAACGTTCCCAGGGTTGGAAGCCTATCACTGCGATGCAAACTGTTTTCCTCATGGCTGTCTTGGGGAAAACCACTGTCAAGATTGTTTTCAAGCATGTTTCCATGCTTTCCAGGGGGGGGAAGTAACTGGCGAAATTTACTTTTGTATCGTGGCAACCCAGTAGTCAGCACTATTTGGAATCATAACTATACGGGAAATAATCATGTTGCAGATAGTGCTGCAAGAAGGCGGTTGGTTGGTCTCTTTCATGAGGTCCAAGTCCACAGTGTGTTGGTGGATAACACTCAAGCTTTCTTCCATTTCCTTTTGGAAACCACAAACAACACAGAGGGAATCATGATCGTCTTCATCTCCTAACTGTTGCGCGTCCATCACCTCTTCCTCCTCATCCTTCCCCTCATCCTTTTCCATTTGTTCCTCCCATGGCAACCCCTGTGAGACTACAGACCTGAACTTGTAGATACTGTTAACCCTTCATCATCCTCCTGTGTTTCTTCCGCTTCCCCCAGGACCACCGCCATCACCTCCTCCCACAGACTATTCAAAGTGTGCTCCAGCATGTAGATGACAGTAATAGTGATGCTGATGATGGCATCGTCAGCGCTAACATCTTAGTAGCCATTTCGAAAACGTGCAGAAAGGTGCAGAGGTCCTTCATCTGTATCCACTCCACAAGTGTGAATTGCACCATGTCCATACTGCGTTGTGCCAGGCTATGCAAAATGTCATACTGCACCATGTCTTGGCGCTGCTGCCAGAGTCGCTGCAACATGTGCAGAGTTTTATTCCACGGTGTGGTAATATTGGATATCAACTGGTTAACCAGTAGTCAGAAAGGTCTCTATACCAACTGAAATGTAATGGTGGAAGTCAGCATGACAGTGGCTTCTGCAGCAGCGCATTCAGGCTGGGATAGTAGCGGAGGAATTTCTGTACCACCAGGTTGAGGATGTGAACCATGCAAGGCATATGTGTGAGATTGGCCTGGGGTAGGGCCGCCATCGGGTTTACACCGTTATCACACACGGCCTTCCCTGGCTCCAGGTTGAGTGCAGTCAGCCTTTGCTCTTACCTCTGGATGGATAGCTGTCCACAACTGTTGATCTGTATGACTGCAATCTCCAAGGCATATTATTATAATCACTGCCTGATTAAGGTGAGCCCTGGCTGCACAGTATGGAGGTGGGGATGGATTCTCTCTGCAGTGTTGGAACGTGTGTTTAATTAAGGCAGAGGTTGAAGGCGCAGGTAGAAGCACTGCAGGAACTGTTAGATACAGAGGTTTGGTCCGCAAGCCCTGAGGATTCCAAGACTTGGTGTCTACTGCTTTAGTTCTCCATCCCCTGGTGTGTACTAGTTTAGTTCTCCAACTCAAGTTGTTTAGTAGTTTAGTTCTCCAATCCCTGTTGCGTAGTAGTTTAGTTAGCCATCTTAGGATGTGTAGTGCTTTATTTCTCCACCTCATTGTAGGCTGTCAGCTCTGAAGAGCAGGGTCGTCATTATTTTAGCTTGAATTGTTTGATTATCTTAAACTTGGTAACTTTTGACTGTTTTATATGAACTGCTGACTCACAAAACTATGCGGAATGTGTTTGCGATATATAAATAAAGGTTATTATTATTAGTAGATTGAAGATGGTGAAGTTCAAGCTGTTAGCTTTGCCATATGTAGGAGGGAAGAATCTTTTACGTGAGCACAACTGCATAAACAAGGTCTTGCTACTGTGCTGGCACAGGGTGGTGTAGGATGAACACGACAAACTGGTGGACTGTGAGAGAGGTGCAGGCGGAGATGTTGCGGTGGATTGAGAAGGATGGGGTGTGCTTGGCATGTAAGATCAGTCAAAAACAGCAGGCATATCCAATTCTGTATAAGTTAACAGGCTTTCAGTCACCACAACTGTAAAGGGTAAACAAGTGGAGGTTCTTTGGCCGGAGACCTGTGTGACAACACTTGCCATGGTGAGGGAGGAGGAAGAATCAGAAGATGCAGTTGATTGGGTGGACAGTGGTTGGTGATGCCCGCTAGTCTGCATTTTAGCACAGTGAGATTGCAAGATTAACGCATGTTGATCACGCATGTGCGAGTTCATGCATGTAGTACTGAAATTATTGCATTTTTTAACTCTACTCTGTCGTTTTTAACAAAGTTTGCGGATAACATGATTTTTGTCATTTTTGCCAGTCTGAAAAGAAGACCCAAGCTAGGCAACTACAGACCCGTGAATGCTGCTGGCCACTGACAGAGTTGGGGCTCAGGATGCATTAGTTGTCCTGGTTGCATAACTCTGTGCCTATGTAGCCTCCTCATCTTCCTCCTCCTCCTCTGCTGAGCTACAGAGCTGCATGCCTCTGGGTTTACAACAAGTGTGATCTACTACCTCATCATCATCCTCTCTGTTCTCCTATTACTCGCCCGGAGAGTCACTCTCCTCCTCTTCCTGCCTTGATAGCACAGTACAGTCCACGGGCACCTTAAGTATCTGATTCTCATCAGGATCACCTCCCGGAGCTAATATCTGGTGACGAGGGTTTGGTTTATGCTCAGACCAAACTTCCTCCGGCCATGAATCAAACTGAAAACAATTTGGACATCGGTGCAGATGATTTCCTCTTCTTGACTCTGTGAATCTTTAGAGTACACTTCCCATGCCCATGGCTTACAGTGTGTGAACTGATCTGCAGACTCAGACATCTGTGGCTCCCTACAGTCAGTTGGGTGCTTGGAGAGTTGTAATGTGTGGGAAAGCAAGAGTAACTGGAGTGCCACCACTCAGGACTGTACTGTGTGTGATGTTAAAGGGAACCTGTCACCAGGTTTGACTGATACGAGTTACGGCCACTGCAAGAGAAGAAAAAAAACATTTATTATATTCACCTGTGGAGTGGTCCGGTCAGAGAGGTGTCTCAGGTCTTGGTCCGGCGCCTCCCATCTTCTTGCGATGCCGCCCTCCTGCTTGCATCATGGCTCCCCGGAAGCGTATCTATCTGCCCTGTTGAGGGCAGAGCAAAGTACTGCACTGCACAGGCGCTGGGGCTCTCTGACCTTTCCCGGCGCCTGCGCACTGCAGTACTTTGCTCTGCACTCAGCAGGACAGATAAGTATGCCTGCGCAGGAGCATGATACTGGGGAGCCATGAAGCAAGCAGAAAGGTGGCATGGCAAGAAGATGGGAGGCGCCAGACCAAGACATGCAACACACACCGGACAGATCCGCCCAGAGGTGAGTATAATAAAAGTTATTTTTCTTTTCTTGCAGGTCGGATTGGGGCTTATCTACAGCATTATAGAATGCTGTATATCAGCCCTGAAAGGCAGTGGCCGTAACTCATATTGGCCAAACCTGGTGACAGGTTCGCTTTAAGGTGGAGGAAGAGGAGCAGAGGCCACTTGATGCAGGGCTTGCCATCTAGTGGAGCACATGTTCTTTCTGGCCCTCATCTACAAAGCGTACCGCTGTCCGGCTGCTAAAGAAAAGGAGCAGAGTTGCCTGTACTGTACCAGAAGTTGTAAAAATGCTGTGCAATTGCTCACTGCAGCAAAACAAACCGACTTCTTATCCCTCATATCATACAGTTATGCTCAAAAGTTTACATCCCCCAGCAGAATTTTTGCTTTCTTGTCCCTTTCTCAGAGAATATGAATGATAACACCAAAACGTTTTCTCCACTAATGGTTAGTGGTTGGATGAAGCCATTTATTGTCAAACTACTGTTTTCTCTTTTTAAATCAAAATCACAACCCAAAATGTCTAAATTACCTTTACATACCCCATTTCTTAATACCGTGTATTGCCCCCTCTAACATCAATGACAGATTGAAGTCTTTTGTGGTAGTTGTGGATGAGGTTCTTTATTTTCTCAGATGGTAAAGCTACCCACTCTTCTTGGCAAAAAAACCTCCATTTCCTGTAAATTCCTGGGCTGTCTAGCATGAACTGCGCACTTGAGATCTTCCCAGAGTGGCTCAATGATATTGAGGTCAGGAGACTGAGACGGCCACTCCAGAACCTTCACTTTGTTCTGCTGTAGCCAATAACAGGTCGATTTGGCCTTGTGTTTTGTTTTGTATCGTTGCCATGACGGAACGTCCAAGTACGTCCCATGTGCGGCTTCCGGGCTGATGAGTGCAAATTTGCCTCCAATATTTGCTGATAACGTGCTGCTTTCATCTTTCCTTCAACTTTGACCAAGTTTCCTATGCCTTTGTAGCTCACACAACCCCAAAACATCAGCCATCCACCTCCGTGCTTTACAGTAGGAATGGTGTTCCTTTCATCATAGGCCTTGTTGACCTCTCTCCAAATGTAACGTTTATGGTTGTGGCCAAAAAGTTCAATCACTCCAGATTACCTTGATGAGAAGTTTTGAGGCTTGTGTCTGTGTGCTGTTTTGCGTATTGTAGGCGAGATACTTTGTGGCATTGGCACAGTAATGGTTTTCTTCTGGCGACGCGACCATGCAGCCCATTTTTCTTCTAGAGCCTCCTTATTGGGCATCTTGAAACAGCCGCACCTGTAGGTTTTCAGAGAGTCCTGTAGTTCAGCTGATGTTATTTGTGGGTTTTTCTTTGCATCCTGAACAATTTTCCTGGCAGTTGTGGATGACATTTTTGTTGGTCTACCTGACCGTGGTTTTGTTTGTACAGACCCCCTGATTTTCCATTTGTTAATCACAGTGTGAACGCTGCTGACTGGCATTATCAATTCCTTGGATATCTTTTTGTATCCCTTTCCTGTTTTATACAGTTCAACTACCTTTTCCCATAGATCCATTGACAATTCTTTTGCTTTCCCCGTGACTCACAACGTCAGTGGCTGGATGAAAGATGCAAGAGTCTGTCTGGATCCCAGAAACTCAGCTTTTATGCCCACACTGATTACAAGCAAACAAGTGACAGGTGAGGATGTTACCTGTAGTAGCCATTCACACCCATTTATATCAACTTCTGTGCATGATATCAGGCCAAAATCACCAGGGTGTGTGAACTTTTGATCAGGGTCATTTGGATGTTTTGGGTTGTCATTATGATTTAAAAAGAGAAAACACAGTAGTTTGACAATAAATGGCTTCACCCAACTACTAACCATGAGTGGAGAAAAAGCTTTGTTGTTATCATTCATATTCTCCAAAAAAAGGACAAGAAAGCAAAAATTCTGCCGGGGTGTGTAAATATTTGACCACAACTGTACCTGTCTCACAACCCTAAACAGCTATTCAGGGCTTTCAATTCTCTCCTGCATCCACCTGTTTCCCCTCCCTCTCCTCTAATCTCAGCTGAAGACTTTGCCTTACTACCCTTGAACTTGACACAATAACGTTCCACCTCATTCCAAACTTTACCGCAGTCTTCATCACAAGCCTAAAGCTGCTTTCTCACATCAGTTTTTTGCCCTCAGGCACAATCCGGCGAATTTTGAAAAAAACGGATCCTTTTTTTCTCGTAGACTTGTATTAGCGCCGGATTGCGACAGATGGCCTAACGTTTCATGCATTTTTTGCCGGATCCGTTGAAAATTCATTTTCCGGCGGCCGGAGAAAACGTACATAGGAAAGTTTTTTCTGTCCGTCGAAAAAACTGATAGCGACGGATCCGGCTAAAAACAGATGAAACGTGAGGTCAAATGATGAAATCCGGCGACGGATTTGGTTTTGTAATCAAATCATGCATTTTCCATTCAGGACTCTCTCTCTCCTCCCCAGAATCCAAAATAGCCGGCAGATCCACAAACTCGGATCCGGCGAAAAAACGGATCCGTCGAATCAATTTTTTCACAATTTCTACCTGATCCTTACACACATGCTAGCCACCTTAGGGAGAGACCCAAGTTGGGCTAAATGTAGCGGGACGAAAGAGACCGAAAAGCCCTCTACTTAAAGGAAATACATAGTGGATGCTTTCCTGAAACGGAAAGTACTTGCAAGCAGCATAATACAAAGAATAGCTATTCTTTGTATTATGCTGCTTGCAAGTACTTTCCGTTTCAGGAAAGCATCCACTATGTATTACCTGATCCTTTTAATTCAAAATTCGCCGGATTGTGCCTGACGACAAAAAACTGATGTGTGAAAGCAGCCTAACCCACCTCTTCCACCTGTCACTAACAACTGGTGTCCTCCATCCTGGTTGAAACATATCTTGATCGCACCCATCCTCTGTGTCTAGCTATTGCCCCGTATCATTTCTCCCCTATGCCTCCAAAGTACTGGAACAACACGTCCATTTTGAACGTTAGCTTACAAAAAAGAAGACTGAGAGGAGACTTAATAGCTGTCTACAAATATCTCAAGGGCTGTCACATTGTAGAAGGATCATCTTTATTCTCATTTACACAAGGAAAGACGAGAAGCAATGGGATGAAACTGAATGCGAGGAGACACAGATTAGATATTAGACAGTGAGGGTGATCAATGAGTGGAACAGGCGGCCACGAGAGGTGGTGAGTTCTCCTCCAATGGAAGTCTTCAAGCTCAGGCTGGACAGACATCTGTCTGGGATGATTTAGAATCCTGCTTTGAGCAGGGGGCTGGACCAGATGACCCAGGAGGTTCCTTCCAACTCTACCATTCTATGATTCTATAACTGTCCTCCGATCTCTTCTCTTGCTTCCTCTTTTACCGCGTACAATCTGACTTCAGACCTCACCATTCCACTGAAACTGCCCTGACTAATGTCGCCAACTGCCTACTAACTGCAAAATGAAAGCGACACAAGTTTGTTCTCCTCCTTCTCCTGGACCTGTTATTTGTCTTTGACACAGTGGACCATTCCCTCTTACTACAGACTTTGTGATCTGATGACATTACAGACTTGGCCCTTTGTTGGATCACCTCGTACCTAACAGACAGGACATTCAGTGTCTCCCACTCACTTACTACAACTGTTATGACCTGGTGGTTAGGAGCACCCGGAATGACCTGATAGTTAAACCTCATACAGGACGAGCTCTGGGATGTGGGAACTCTGCTGACCGCAAGCCCTAATCCTATCACACACACTAGAAATAGCCGTGGAGCGCTCCTGACCAGACTCTAGGCGCCTCGTCACAGCCTAAGAACTATCTAGCCCTAGAGATGGAAAATAAAGCCTACCTTGCCTCAGAGAAATTCCCCAAAGGTAAAGGAAGCCCCCCACATATATTGACTGTGAGTAAAGATGAAAGTCACAAACTCAGAAATGAGACAGGTTCAGCAAAGGGAGGCCAGACTTACTAAATAGACAGAGGATAGGAAAGGTAACTTTGTGATCAGCACAAAAACCTACAAAAGACCACGCAGAGTGTGCAAAAAAGACCTCCGCACCGACTCACGGTGCGGCGGGGCCACTCTGCATCCCAGAATTCCAGCTAGCAAGACAAAATCATGATAACCAGCTGGACAAGAAACAATGAGCAAAAATAATAATCAGGAACTTAGCTTCTGCAGGAGAAGACAGGACACCAGACAGATCCAGGAGCGAACTGAACCAATGCTAAAACATTGACAGCTGGCATGGAGTAACGATCTGAGAGGAGTTAAATAGAGCAGCCAACCAAAGAACAAACCACGTCACCTGTGTAAGGAACCTCAGAAGCCGCAGCTTCACTCATAGCCACCAGAGGGAGCCCATAGACAGAACTCGCCGAAGTACCATTCACGACCACAGGAGGGAGCTCGACAACAGAATTCACAACAGTACCCCCCCCCCTTGAGGAGGGGTCACCGAACCCTCACCAGAGCCCCCAGGCCGATCAGGATGAGCCAGATGAAAGGCACGAACAAGATCGGCAGCATGAACATCAGAGGCAAAAACCCAGGAATTATCTTCCTGACCATAACCCTTCCACTTGACCAGGTACTGAAGTTTCCTTCTCGAAACACGAGAATCCAAAATCTTCTCCACCACATACTCCAACTCCCCCTCAACCAACACCGGGGCAGGGGGATCAACGGAGGGAACCATAGGCGCCACGTATCTCCGCAACAACGACCTATTGAACACATTATGGATGGCAAAAGAAGCTGGAAGGTCCAAACGAAATGACACAGGATTAAGAACTTCAGAAATCTTATAAGGCCCAATGAAACGAGGCTTAAACTTAGGAGAGGAAACCTTCATAGGAACGTGACGAGATGACAACCAAACCAAATCCCCAACACGAAGTCGGGGACCAACACAACGCCGGCGGTTAGCGAAACGTTGAGCATTCTCCTGGGACAATGTCAAATTGTCCACCACATGAGCCCAAATCTGCTGCAACCTGTCCACCACCGCATCCACACCAGGACAGTCCGAAGGCTCAACCTGCCCTGAAGAGAAACGAGGATGGAAACCAGAATTACAGAAAAAAGGAGAAACTAAAGTAGCCGAGCTGGCCCGATTATTGAGGGCGAACTCAGCCAAAGGCAAGAAGGACACCCAATCATCCTGATCAGCAGAAACAAAGCATCTCAGATATGTCTCCAAAGTCTGATTAGTTCGTTCGGTTTGGCCATTAGTCTGAGGATGGAAAGCCGAAGAAAAAGACAAATCAATGCCCATCTTAGCGCAAAAGGACCGCCAAAACCTCGAAACAAACTGGGAACCTCTGTCAGAAACGATGTTCTCCGGGATGCCATGCAAACGAACCACATGCTGGAAAAACAATGGCACCAAATCAGAGGAGGAAGGCAATTTAGATAAGGGTACCCAATGGACCATCTTAGAGAAGCGATCACAAACCACCCAAATGACCGACATCCTTTGAGAAACAGGGAGATTTGAAATAAAATCCATAGAAATATGTGTCCAGGGTCTCTTCGGGATCGGCAAGGGCAAAAGCAACCCACTGGCACGAGAACCGCAGGGCTTAGCCCGAGCACAAGTCCCACAGGACTGCACAAAAGAACGCACATCCCGTGACAAAGAAGGCCACCAAAAGGATCTAGCCACTAAATCTCTGGTACCAAAGATTCCAGGATGACCAGCCAACACTGAACAATGAATCTCAGAGATAACTCTACTAGTCCATCTATCAGGGACAAACAGTTTCTCCGTAGGACAACGGTCAGGTCTATCAGCCTGAAACTTTTGCAGCACACGCCGCAAATCAGGGGAAATGGCAGACAAAATTACCCCTTCTTTAAGAATACCCGCCGGCTCCGGAACACCCGGAGAGTCAGGCACAAAACTCCTTGACAGGGCGTCAGCCTTCACATTCTTAGATCCCGGAAGGTATGAAACCACAAAATCAAAATGGGAGAAAAAGAGCGACCACCGAGCCTGTCTAGGATTCAACCGTTTGGCAGACTCGAGATAAGTTAAATTCTTGTGATCCGTCAAGACCACCACGCGATGTTTAGCTCCTTCAAACCAATGTCGCCACTCCTCGAATGCCCACTTCATGGCCAACAACTCCCAATTGCCCACATCATAATTGCGCTCAGCAGGCGAGAATTTTCTAGAAAAGAAGGCACAGGGTTTCATCACTGAGCCATCAGAACTTCTTTGCGACAAAACAGCCCCTGCTCCAATTTCAGAAGCATCAACCTCAACCTGAAAAGGGAGCGAAACATCTGGCTGGCACAACACAGGGGCAGAAGCAAAACGTCGCTTCAACTCCTGAAAAGCCTCTACAGCCGCAGAGGAACAATTGACCACATCAGCACCTTTCTTGGTCAAATCAGTCAACGGTTTAGCAACACTAGAAAAATTATCGATGAAGCGACGATAAAAATGAGCAAAGCCCAGGAACTTCTGCAGGCTCTTCACAGATGTCGGCTGAGGCCAATCATAAATGGCCTGAACTTTAACAGGGTCCATCTCGATAGTAGAAGGGGAAAAAATGAAACCCAAAAATGAAACCTTCTGAACTCCAAAGAGACACTTTGACCCCTTCACAAACAAGGAATTCGCACGAAGGACCTGGAACACCATTCTGACCTGCTTCACATGAGACTCCCAATCATCCGAAAAGACCAAAATGTCATCCAAATATACAATCATGAATTTATCCAGGTACTCTCGGAAGATGTCATGCATAAAGGACTGAAACACAGATGGAGCATTAGAAAGCCCAAATGGCATAACCAGGTACTCAAAATGGCCCTCGGGCGTATTAAATGCCGTTTTCCATTCATCGCCCTGTTTAATTCGCACAAGATTATACGCCCCTCGAAGATCTATCTTGGTGAACCAACTAGCCCCCTTAATCCGAGCAAACAGATCAGACATCAGCGGCAAAGGATACTGAAATTTGACTGTGATCTTATTAAGAAGGCGGTAATCAATACAAGGTCTTAAAGAGCCATCCTTCTTGGCCACAAAAAAGAACCCTGCTCCCAATGGTGACGACGACGGGCGAATATGACCTTTCTCCAAGGATTCCTTTATATAACTACGCATAGCGGCGTGCTCTGGCACAGATAAATTAAACAGACGGCCCTTAGGAAACTTACTACCGGGAATCAAATTAATAGCACAATCGCAATCCCTATGAGGAGGTAGGGCACCAGATTTGGGCTCTTCAAATACATCCCGGTAATCTGATAAAAACTCAGGGACTTCAGAAGGAGTGGAAGGCGAAATTGACAACAATGGAACATCACCATGTACCCCCTGACAACCACAGCTGGACACAGACATAGATTTCCAATCCAACACTGGATTATGAACCTGTAGCCATGGCAACCCCAAAACGACCACATCATGCAGATTATGCAACACCAAAAAGCGAATATCCTTCTGATGTGCAGGAGCCATGCACATGGTCAATTGGGTCCAATACTGAGGCTTATTCTTGGCCAAAGGCGTAGCATCAATTCCTCTCAATGGAATAGGATGCTGGAAGGGCTCCAAGGAAAAACCACAGCGCCTGGCAAACTCCAAGTCCATCAAATTCAGGGCAGCGCCTGAATCCACAAATGCCATAACAGAATATGACGACAGAGAGCAAATCAGAGTAACGGACAAAAGAAATTTAGACTGTACCGTACCAATGGTGGCAGACCTAGCGAACCGCTTAGTGCGCTTAGGACAATCGGAGATAGCATGAGTGGAATCACCACAGTAAAAACACAGTCCATTCCGACATCTGTGGTCTTGCAGTTCAGCTCTGGTCAAAGTTCTACCACACTGCATAGGCCTATTCTCAGAGAACACCGCCAAATGGTGCACAGCTTTGCGCTCACGCAAGCGCCAATCGATCTGAATGGCCAATGACATAGACTCATTCAGACCAGCAGGTGTGGGAAATCCCACCATGACATCCTTAAGGGCTTCAGAAAGACCCTTTCTGAAAATTGCCGCCAGGGCACATTCATTCCACTGAGTAAGCACAGACCACTTTCTAAACTTCTGACAATTTACCTCCGCTTCATCCTGACCCTGACACAAAGCCAGCAAAATTTTCTCTGCCTGATCCACTGAATTTGGTTCATCATAAAGCAATCCAAGCGCCAGAAAAAAACGCATCAACATCACACAATGCAGGATCTCCTGGCGCAAGGGAAAATGCCCAGTCTTGAGGGTCACCACGCAATAAAGAGATAATGATTTTTACTTGTTGAGCGGGGTCACCAGAGGAGCGGGGTTTCAAAGCTAGAAACAGTTTACAATTATTTTTGAAATTCAGAAACTTAGATCTATTTCCAGAAAATAAATCAGGAGTAGGAATTCTAGGCTCTAACATCGGATTCTGAACCACAAAATCTTGAATGTTTTGTACCCTTGCAGTGAGATGATCCACACAAGAGGACAGACCTTGAATGTCCATCTCTACACCTGTGTCCTGAACCACCCAAAGGTTTAGGGGAAAAGAAAGACAAAACACAGTGCAAAGAAAAGAAAAATGGTCTCAGAACTTCTCTTATCCCTCTATTGAGATGCATTAATACTTTGGACCAGCTGTACTGTTATGACCTGGTGGTTAGGAGCACCCGACCTGATAGTTAAACCTCATACAGGACGAGCTCAGGGGATGTGGGAACTCTGCTGACCGCAAGCCCTAATCCTATCACACACACTAGAAATAGCCGTGGAGCGCTCCTGACCAGACCCTAGGCGCCTCGTCACAGCCTAAGAACTATCTAGCCCTAGAGATGGAAAATAAAGCCTACCTTGCCTCAGAGAAATTCCCCAAAGGTAAAGGAAGCCCCCCACATATATTGACTGTGAGTAAAGATGAAAGTCACAAACTCAGAAATGAGACAGGTTCAGCAAAGGGAGGCCAGACTTACTAAATAGACAGAGGATAGGAAAGGTAACTTTGTGATCAGCACAAAAACCTACAAAAGACCACGCAGAGTGTGCAAAAAAGACCTCCGCACCGACTCACGGTGCGGCGGGGCCACTCTGCATCCCAGAATTCCAGCTAGCAAGACAAAATCATGATAACCAGCTGGACAAGAAACAATGAGCAAAAATAATAATCAGGAACTTAGCTTCTGCAGGAGAAGACAGGACACCAGACAGATCCAGGAGCGAACTGAACCAATGCTAAAACATTGACAGCTGGCATGGAGTAACGATCTGAGAGGAGTTAAATAGAGCAGCCAACCAAAGAACAAACCACGTCACCTGTGTAAGGAACCTCAGAAGCCGCAGCTTCACTCATAGCCACCAGAGGGAGCCCATAGACAGAACTCGCCGAAGTACCATTCACGACCACAGGATGGAGCTCGACAACAGAATTCACAACATACATCCTCATCTCACCCCCTATAGTCGGTGTCCACCAAGGCTCAGTTACGGGACCAGGAACTATGTTAACTATGTTAACTCTTAAAGGGACCACCCGCATCAACCTAAGGTATTCCCAACTTATAGCTGGGCGACACCTTCTATTTAAGGTTCCTCCTCCAATATGGAGGTGCCTGAGCAATGTTGTTAGTTTGCCTTGCATGCTTGCTAGTTGTCAGATTCCCCAGGTCCTCCCATCTGCTTGTCTATCCTGTACCCAACTGCTTTTACCTGTCTGTCATCTTCTGTCCATCAGCCAATCTAGATCACACCTGCCAGCGCCCATCTGTCTAACACCCGGTCCAGCCTGCACCTGCCCGTGCTTTTCTGTTCCTCAGCCAGTTCCATCTGTACCCGTAGTTCCAGTATCCCTACCAGTGCCTGCCTGCATTCTTCCCTCCTTCGGGCCATAGCAACTTACCCTCCATAGCTGGTCAGCTGCCACCCTCTGTAGGTCAGCCCTGGTGAGCACCTGGTTCCACCTCCTTGGGTTGCAGTTTTCACCTGCTGCTACTTATCTGAGTTGTGATTTGGTAGGACATCTAGTTACTCCCCTTCTAGGCTTTCTGAGGGATATGGAAGAGTGATTCCACCACCTTGCCCCTTACAGTCTGCATCTGCTGGGTTGGCTGTAGTGGTAGAGGTGCGGGTCCCAATTATACTAGTTCTACTGTGGTGAAATTAATGTCACTTTGTTGGTGTCTGCCGGTGACCGGGTCATACATGTACATATACACATACTGGCCGGTGACCGGGTCATACATGTACATATACACATACTGGCCGGTGACCGGGTCATACATGTACATATACACATACTGGCCGGTGACCGGGTCATACATGTACATATACACGTACTGGCCGGTGACCGGGTCATACATGTACATATACACATACTGGCCGGTGACCGGATCATACATGTACATATAAACATACTGGCCGGTGACCGGATCATACATGTACATATACACATACTGGCCGGTGACCGGGTCATACATGTACATATACACATACTGGCCGGTGACCGGATCATACATGTACATATATACATACTGGCCGGTGACCGGATCATACATGTACATATACAGATACTGGCCGGTGACCGGGTCATACATGTACATATACACATACTGGCCGGTGACCGGATCATACATGTACATATATACATACTGGCCGGTGACCGGATCATACATGTACATATACAGATACTGGCCGGTGACCGGGTCATACATGTACATATACACGTACTGACCGGTGACCGGATCATACATGTACATATACACATACTGGCCGGTGACCGGGTCATACATGTACATATACACATACTGGCCGGTGACCGGGTCATACATGTACATATACAGATACTGGCCTTTGCCCGGGTCATACATGTACATATACACATACTGGCCGGTGCCCGGGTCATACATGTACATATACAGATACAGGCCGGTGCCCGGATCATACATGTACATATACACATACTGGCCTTTGCCCGGGTCATACATGTACATATACACATACTGGCCGGTGACCGGGTCATACATGTACATATACAGATACTGGCCGGTGACCGGATCATACATGTACATATACACATACTGGCCGGTGACCGGGTCATACATGTACATATACACATACTGGCCGGTGACCGGGTCATACATGTACATATACAGATACTGGCTTTTGCCCGGGTCATACATGTACTGTAGCGATTTCACTCACTCAGCTGCGAAGGCTGACACTCAGGAGACGTGTTCCTTTAAAGTTCACTGGGTTTATTGCTTCATAAACCATGAGGCAAAACAACAGAAAGCAAAATAGCCTTTGGTTCAGGCAAAGGAAAACAAGTGTCCAGTTCATCCGGCTCAGTCCTGAAGCCGAACACACTCAGGAGGGTTTCACCTCCACACATATCTGCTGTGTAAAGGATTAGCCAGTCTTATATAGGACTAACCACACCCAGTAATCTATCACATGATTAGCCATGTGGTCTGACATCACCACAGGTCCTGAAACACAAACATATGGTTATATAAAACAACGCAATATTCCGGGCTACATTACAGCAACAAGGCACTTATGTGGCACATACCTCCCATCGACTACACACCCTTTAGCCATGCTACATACCTCCCCCCTCTGCCTAAAGCCGTGGGGCTTGGCACTTTCTCCCACTAAACAAGGGATTCTTGATAGGGCATCCGCATTACCGTGTAGCTTTCCGGCCCGATGTTCCACATGGAAACTGAAGTCCTGCAGGGATAAGAACCAACGGGTGACCCTAGCATTTCTACCCTTCGTTTCCCTCATCCACCTAAGTGGGGCATGGTCGGATATCAGTCTAAATTTACGTCCCAGCAGATAGTACCGTAATGTGTCCACTGCCCATTTTATGGCCAAGCACTCCTTCTCAACGACTGAGTAGTTCTTTTCAGATGAGGACAGCTTCCTACTCAGATAGAGAACAGGATGCTCCTCCCCATGTAGTTCTTGGGAAAGGACTGCTCCCACCCCAACATCTGAGGCATCTGTCTGAAGAATAAACTCTTTCTTGAAGTTTGGGGCCATCAGAACGGGTTGCTTACACAAAGCGTTTTTCATTTCTTGGAAGGCTGACTCTGTTTCTTCGGACCACTTAACCATTACTGGTTTTGTCCCTTTTAGCAGGTCAGTCAGAGGCGCAGCCATCGTGGCGAAGTTTGGGATGAACCTCCTGTAATATCCCACGATTCCCAGGAAGGCTTTAACTTGCTTCTTGGAAACTGGTTTTGGCCACGTTTGAATTGCCTCCACTTTACTGATTTGGGGTTTTATTTCTCCGTGACCCACTATGTATCCAAGGTACTTAGCTTCTTCTTTACCCAAGGCACACTTCTTTGGGTTTATAGTAAATCCGGCCTCTCTTATAGCATCCAACACCGCTTGGACTTTCTCCAGATGACTCTCCCAGTCCGGGCTAAAGATGACGATATCATCTAGGTACGCAGCAGCGTAGGCCTTATGGGGTGCAAGAACTCTATCCATAGCCCTCTGGAAGGTCGCCGGAGCTCCCTGTAGGCCAAACGGCATCCGGGCATACTGGAAGCATCCATCAGGTGTCGAAAAGGCTGTCTTCTCCTTGGCTTCCTGCGCCATGGGGATCTGCCAATACCCCTTTGTCAGATCCAAGGTGGATATATATCTGGCGTGCCCAAGCCTTTCGATGAGCTCATCAATACGGGGCATGGGATAAGCGTCGAACTTGGAGACCTCATTCAACTTCCGATAGTCGTTGCAAAACCTCCACTCTCCATCAGGTTTTGGGACCAGGACAATTGGGCTTGACCAACCGCTCTTGGATTCCTCAATGACTCCAAGCCTCAACATACGCTCCACTTCCTTGGAGATAACTTCTCAACGAGCCTCAGGAATACGATAAGGTTTCACATTCACCCGCACATGGGGCTCTGTTAGGACCTCGTGCTCTATGACCTTCGTGTATCCTGGCAATTCTGAAAACAGGTCCCTGTTTTTCTGGAGTAACTCCCGGCACTGCTGTTTCTGGGTTTTCGATAGCGTCTCTGCTATAGTAACCGCTCCAACCTCACCTTCTGGGTTGCTTAACAATGACGGAGTAACTGTCGGCTCTCTATCTTGCCATGGCTTGAAGAGGTTGACATGGTAAACTTGGAATGGTTTCCGTCTTCCTGGTTGGTGAATTTTATAATTTACCTCACCAAGTTTCTCGACAACCTCATATGGCCCTTGCCATTTGGCCAAGAACTTGCTTTCCACCGTTGGAACTAACACCAGAACTCGGTCTCCCGAATTGAACTGCCTCACTCTTGCAGACCGGTTGTAGACCCTGGCTTGAGCTTCTTGTGCTTGGAGAAGGTGTTCTTTCACGATAGGCATCACCTTTGCAATCCTCTGCTGCATCAGGGCCACATGCTCAATGACGCTTCTGTGGGGCGTGACTTCGGCTTCCCAGGTTTCCTTGGCTATATCCAGGAGTCCTCGTGGATGTCGGCCATATAGAAGCTCAAACAGTGAGAACCCTGTGGAGGCCTGTGGAACTTCACGAATGGAAAACATCAGATAGGGTAAGAGACAATCCCAGTCTCTACCGTCTTTCTCTATAGCTTTTCTCAGCATGCTCTTTAGAGTCTTGTTAAACCTCTCAACAAGACCATCTGACTGGGGATGGTACACCGAGGTCCTCAACTGGGAGATCTTCAGGGCTTTGCATAACTCCCTCATCACCTTGCTCATGAAAGGTGTACCCTGGTCAGTCAGGATCTCCTTTGGCAGACCTGTCCGGGAAAAGACATGGACCAACTCGCGGGCTATGCTCTTTGAGGAAGAATTCCTCAAGGGAATTGCCTCAGGATAGCGTGTGGCATAGTCCAGGATGACTAATATATACTGATGGCCCCGAGCTGATTTAACTAAGGGACCGACCAAGTCCATGGCAATTCTCTCGAACGGTACCTCAATAATGGGCAGTGGCACAAGGGGGTTCCGGAAATGAGGAGTAGGAGCAGTTAGCTGACATGTAGGGCAGGACCTGCAATAGTTCACTATTTCCCGGTGACACCCAGGCCAATAGAACCTCTGCACAACCCGTTCCTGCGTTTTTTCCACCCCTAGGTGTCCACCCAAGATGTGTGAATGGGCCATGTCCAACACTTTCCGTCTATACGGACCCGGCACTATCAACTGCTCTACCAACTCCTCCCTTATTTTCGTGACCCGGTACAACAATTCCCCCCTCAACAGAAAATGGGGAAATCTTTTGTCTGCCCCCGGCTCCTGTACCACCCCGTCAATAACTGTGACATTATTAAAGGCTTCCCTCAGAGTGGGGTCCCTATGTTGGGCAGTCCCAAAATTTTCACCGGTAACCTCTAACTCCAGAATGTCAGATGTAGGGGATACTTCCTCCTCATCCCCAACCAGAACACAAAAAGGAAAGCTGTCTGCCTCTGGGTGTGGCGATACCGTTCCAGGGTTCACTGGTTCCCTGCCAGGGAGCTCAGAACCCTTTCCCCACAAATCCCAAAACAAACAGAAATCCCGGCCAATAATTATAGGGTGCAACAAGTCCTGAACTACGCCGACTATGTGGGATTCAGTGCCACATGCCGTTTCAATGTCCACCCTGGCCATAGGGTAGTCCTTTGCATCACCATGTATGCACCGCACTCCGACCTTCTTTCCTGGGAGCAGATGAAGAGTAAAAGTGGCCCTCACCAGGGTCACTAGGCTCCCTGAGTCTAGCAGTGCCGTTACTGCTCGACCGTTCACCTTTACGGGACACGCTTGAGGTCCCTCGTTGGATGGAGAGTTCACACTACAGGCTGGATACGCATAGTATGAACAACGGCGTCCCATGCTGCAGTCCATCTGCTCAGTGGCTTGGGAACAACGGGCAGCTATATGTCCTGGCTTGTGGCACCTCCAACAAATAATATCACCCGTGGGGACCTTGGGCACCACCTCCCCCGCCCTTTGTGACCTTGGACGCACCACCCCTTTTTGGGACTCAGCTGCCCTCTGGGACCCCCAGTACGGCATGGGCTGCCTCCCGAAGGAGCCTTCCAACCCTTGGTATCTCTCAACCAGTCCGATCAGCTCGTCGGCATTCTGGGGATCACCCTGGGCAACCCAAGACTGTATAGGCCTCGGGAGGGAATGGACAAACCGATCCATCATCACCCGTTCTACCATCTGTGCAGGCGCAGAGGTCTCTGGCTGCAGCCATTTCTGGACCAGGTGCAACAGATCAAACATTTGGGAACGAGGTGGTTTGTCCCGGTGATAGCCCCAGGAGTGAACTCGCTGTGCCCTGACAGTCAGTGTCACCCCCAGACGTGCGAGAATCTCGGCTTTCAATTTGTGATACTCTTTGGCATCCTGCAAGGTCAAATCATAGTACGCCTTCTGGGGTTCTCCCGTCAGGTATGGCGCAAGTACCTCTGCCCACTGCTCTGGCGGAAGTTTTTCCCTCTCAGCGACCCTCTCAAACACCGTCAGGAAGGCCTCAACATCATCCCCGGGAGTCATTTTCTGCAATGCACGTCTTACCGTCTTCCGGACGTGGGTGTCATCAGCCAAACCTGGGGTTGGGGCGCTCGCCTTGCCCTGGATGGCGGTTGCCAGAAGCTGCATCTGCTGCTGATGCTCCTGCTGGCTCTGTTGTAACTGCTGCCGTTGCTCCTGCTGACTCTGCCGTTGCTCCTGCTGGCTCTGTTGTATCTGCTGCTGGCTCTGTTGTATCTGCTGCATCAACAGCCTGTTGGTCTCTTGCTGCCTTTGCTCCTGCTGGACCAAGTGTTTCAGCAGGTCCTCCATTTTCTCCGGCAATGCTTGCTGGCTTGCAACAGCCTTGACCCAGGACATTCAAAAATAAACTCACGTCTCCGCTGGGAACGCTGCTCGCAGGTCTCCACCAATTGTAGCGATTTCACTCACTCAGCTGCGAAGGCTGACACTCAGGAGACGTGTTCCTTTAAAGTTCACTGGGTTTATTGCTTCATAAACCATGAGGCAAAACAACAGAAAGCAAAATAGCCTTTGGTTCAGGCAAAGGAAAACAAGTGTCCAGTTCATCCGGCTCAGTCCTGAAGCCGAACACACTCAGGAGGGTTTCACCTCCACACATATCTGCTGTGTAAAGGATTAGCCAGTCTTATATAGGACTAACCACACCCAGTAATCTATCACATGATTAGCCATGTGGTCTGACATCACCACAGGTCCTGAAACACAAACATATGGTTATATAAAACAACGCAATATTCCGGGCTACATTACAGCAACAAGGCACTTATGTGGCACATACCTCCCATCGACTACACACCCTTTAGCCATGCTACAGTACATATACACATACTGGCCGGTGCCCGGGTCATACATGTACATATACAGATACTGGCCGATGCCCGGGTCATACATGTACATATACACATACTGGCAGGTGACCGGATCATACATGTACATATACAGATACTGGCCGGTGACCGGATCATACATGTACATACACATACTGGCCGGTGACCGGGTTATACATGTACATATACACATACTGGCAGGTGACCGGATCATACATGTACATATACAGATACTGGCCGGTGACCGGGTCATACATGTGCATATACACATACTGGCCGGTGACCGGATCATACATGTACATACACATACTGGCCGGTGACCGGGTCATACATGTACATATACACATACTGGCCGGTGACCGGGTCATACATGTACATATACACATACTGGCCGGGGCCCGGGTCATACATGTACATATACACATACTGGCCGGTGCCCGGATCATACATGTACATATACACATACTGGCCGGTGACCGAGTCATACATGTACATATACACATACTGGCCGGTGATCGGATCATACATGTACATATACACATACTGGCCGGTGACCGGGTCATACATGTACATATACACATACTGGCCGGTGACCGGATCATACATGCACATATACACATACTGGTCGGTGACCGGATCATACATGTACATATACACATACTGGCCGGTGCCCGGATCATACATGTACATATACACATACTGGCCTTTGCCCGGGTCATACATGTACATATACACATACTGGCCGGTGACCGGATCATACATGTACATATACAGATACTGGCCGGTGACCGGGTCATACATGTACATATACACATACTGGCCGGTGACCGGGTCATACATGTACATATACACATACTGGCCGGTGACCGGGTCATACATGTACATATACACGTACTGGCCGGTGACCGGGTCATACATGTACATATACACATACTGGCCGGTGACCGGATCATACATGTACATATAAACATACTGGCCGGTGCCCGGATCATACATGTACATATACACATACTGGCCGGTGACCGGGTCATACATGTACATATACACATACTGGCCGGTGACCGGATCATACATGTACATATATACATACTGGCCGGTGACCGGATCATACATGTACATATACAGATACTGGCCGGTGACCGGGTCATACATGTACATATACACGTACTGACCGGTGACCGGGTCATACATGTACATATACACATACTGGCCGGTGACCGGGTCATACATGTACATATACACGTACTGGCCGGTGACCGGGTCATACATGTACATATACACATACTGGCCGGTGACCGGGTCATACATGTACATATACACGTACTGGCCGGTGACCGGGTCATACATGTACATATACACATACTGGCCGGTGACCGGATCATACATGTACATATAAACATACTGGCCGGTGCCCGGATCATACATGTACATATACACATACTGGCCGGTGACCGGGTCATACATGTACATATACACATACTGGCCGGTGACCGGATCATACATGTACATATATACATACTGGCCGGTGACCGGATCATACATGTACATATACAGATACTGGCCGGTGACCGGGTCATACATGTACATATACACGTACTGACCGGTGACCGGGTCATATATGTACATATACACATACTGGCCGGTGACCGGGTCATACATGTACATATACACATACTGTTCGGTGACCGGGTTATACATGTACATATACACATACTGTCCGGTGCCCGGGTCATACATGTACATATACACATACTGGCCGGTGACCGGGTCATACATGTACATATACAGACACTGGGCGGTGACCGGGTCATACATGTACATATACACATACTGGCCGGTGACCGGGTCATACATGTACATATACACATACTGGCCGGTGCCCGGGTCATACATGTACATATACACATACTGGCCGGTGACCGGGTCATACATGTACATATACAGATACTGGCCGGTGACCGGATCATACATGTACATATACACATACTGGCCGGTGACCGGGTCATACATGTACATATACACATACTGGCCGGTGACCGGGTCATACATGTACATATACAGATACTGGCCTTTGCCCGGGTCATACATGTACATATACACATACTGGCCGGTGCCCGGGTCATACATGTACATATACAGATACAGGCCGGTGCCCGGATCATACATGTACATATACACATACTGGCCTTTGCCCGGGTCATACATGTACATATACACATACTGGCCGGTGACCGGATCATACATGTACATATACAGATACTGGCCGGTGACCGGGTCATACATGTACATATACACATACTGGCCGGTGACCGGATCATACATGTACATACACATACTGGCCGGTGACCGGGTCATACATGTACATATACACATACTGGCCGGTGACCGGGTCATACATGTACATATACACATACTGTCCGGTGACCGGGTTATACATGTACATATACACATACTGTCCGGTGCCCGGGTCATACATGTACATATACACATACTGGCCGGTGACCGGGTCATACATGTACATATACAGACACTGGGCGGTGACCGGGTCATACATGTACATATACACATACTGGCCGGTGACCGGGTCATACATGTACATATACACATACTGGCCGGTGACCGGGTCATACATGTACATATACAGATACTGGCCGGTGACCGGATCATACATGTACATATACACATACTGGCCGGTGACCGGGTCATACATGTACATATACACATACTGGCCGGTGACCGGGTCATACATGTACATATACAGATACTGGCCTTTGCCCGGGTCATACATGTACATATACACATACTGGCCGGTGACCGGGTCATACATGTACATATACACATACTGGCCGGTGATCGGGTCATACATGTACATATACACATACTGGCCGGTGACCGGGTCATACATGTACATATACACATACTGGCCGGTGACCGGATCATACATGTACATATACACATACTGGTCGGTGACCGGATCATACATGTACATATACACATACTGGCCGGTGACCGGGTCATACATGTACATATACACATACTGGCCGGTGACCGGGTCATACATGTACATATACACATACTGGCCGGTGACCGGGTCATACATGTACATATACACATACTGGCCGGTGACCGAATCATACATGTACATATACACATACTGGCCGGTGACCGGATCATACATGTACATACACATACTGGCCGGTGACCGGGTCATACATGTACATATACACATACTGTCCGGTGACCGGGTCATACATGTACATATACACATACTGGCCGGGGCCCGGGTCATACATGTACATATACACATACTGGCCGGTGCCCGGATCATACATGTACATATACACATACTGGCCGGTGACCGGGTCATACATGTACATATACACATACTGGCCGGTGATCGGATCATACATGTACATATACACATACTGGCCGGTGACCGGGTCATACATGTACATATACACATACTGGCCGGTGACCGGGTCATACATGTACATATACACATACTGGCCGGTGACCGGGTCATACATGTACATATACAGATACTGGCCTTTGCCCGGGTCATACATGTACATATACACATACTGGCCGGTGACCGGGTCATACATGTACATATACACATACTGGCCGGTGATCGGATCATACATGTACATATACACATACTGGCCGGTGACCGGGTCATACATGTACATATACACATACTGGCCGGTGACCGGATCATACATGTACATATACACATACTGGTCGGTGACCGGATCATACATGTACATATACACATACTGGCCGGTGACCGGGTCATACATGTACATATACACATACTGGCCGGTGACCGGGTCATACATGTACATATACACATACTGGCCGGTGACCGGGTCATACATGTACATATACACATACTGGCCGGTGACCGGATCATACATGTACATATACACATACTGGCCGGTGACCGGATCATACATGTACATACACATACTGGCCGGTGACCGGGTCATACATGTACATATACACATACTGGCCGGTGATCGGATCATACATGTACATATACACATACTGGCCGGTGACCGGGTCATACATGTACATATACACATACTGGCCGGTGATCGGATCATACATGTACATATACACATACTGGCCGGTGACCGGGTCATACATGTACATATACACATACTGGCCGGTGACCGGATCATACATGTACATATACACATACTGGTCGGTGACCGGATCATACATGTACATATACACATACTGGCCGGTGACCGGGTCATACATGTACATATACACATACTGGCCGGTGACCGGGTCATACATGTACATATACACATACTGGCCGGTGACCGGGTCATACATGTACATATACACATACTGGCCGGTGACCGGGTCATACATGTACATTTACACATACTGGCCTGTGACCGGGTCATACATGTACATATACACATACTGGACGGTGACCGGGTCATACATGTACATATACACATACTGGCCGGTGACCGGGTCATACATGTACATATACACATACTGGCCGGTGACCGGATCATACATGTACATATACACATACTGGCCGGTGACCGGCTCATACATGTACATATACACATACTGGCCAGTGACCGGGTCATACATGTACATATACACATACTGGCCGGTGACCGGGTCATACATGTACATATACACATACTGGCCGGTAACCGGATCATACATGTACATATACACATACTGGCCGGTGACCGGATCATACATGTACATATACACATACTGGCCGGTGACCGGGTCATACATGTACATATACACATACTGGCCGGTGACCGGGTCATACATGTACATATACACATACTGGCCGGTGACCGGGTCATACATGTACATATACACATACTGGCCGGTAACCGGGTCATACATGTACATATACATATACTGGCCGGTGACCGGGTCATACATGTACATATACACATACTGGCCGGTGACCGGGTCATACATGTACATATACACATACTGGCCGGTAACCGGATCATACATGTAGATATACACATACTGGCCGGTGACCGGATCATACATGTACATATGCACATACTGGCCGGTGACCGGGTCATACATGTACATATACACATACTGGCCGGTGACCGGGTCATACATGTACATATACATATACTGGCCGGTGACCGGGTCATACATGTACATATACACATACTGGCCGGTAACCGGGTCATACATGTACATATACATATACTGGCCGGTGACCGGGTCATACATGTACATATACACATACCGGCCGGTAACCGGGTCATACATGTACATATACACATACCGGCCGGTGACCGGGTCATACATGTACAGTGGGGCAAAAAAGTATTTAGTCAGTCAGCAATAGTGCAAGTTCCACCACTTAAAAAGATGAGAGGCGTCTGTAATTTACATCATAGGTAGACCTCAACTATGGGAGACAAACTGAGAAAAAAAAATCCAGAAAATCGCATTGTCTGTTTTTTTAACAATTTATTTGCATATTATGGTGGAAAATAAGTATTTGGTCAGAAACAAACAATCAAGATTTCTGGCTCTCACAGACCTGTAACTTCTTCTTTAAGAGTCTCCTCTTTCCTCCACTCATTACCTGTAGTAATGGCTCCTGTTTAAACTTGTTATCAGTATAAAAAGACACCTGTGCACACCCTCAAACAGTCTGACGCCAAACTCCACTATGGTGAAGACCAAAGAGCTGTCAAAGGACACCAGAAACAAAGTTGTAGCCCTGCACCAGGCTGGGAAGACTGAATCTGCAATAGCCAACCAGCTTGGAGTGAAGAAATCAACAGTGGGAGCAATAATTAGAAAATGGAAGACATACAAGACCACTGATAATCTCCCTCGATCTGGGGCTCCACGCAAAATCCCACCCCGTGGGGTCAGAATGATCACAAGAACGGTGAGCAAAAATCCCAGAACCACACGGGGGGACCTAGTGAATGAACTTCAGAGAGCTGGGACCAATGTAACAAGGCCTACCATAAGTAACACACTACGCCACCATGGACTCAGATCCTGCAGTGCCAGACGTGTCCCACTGCTTAAGCCAGTACATGTCCGGGCCCGTCTGAAGTTTGCTAGAGAGCATTTGGATGATCCAGAGGAGTTTTGGGAGAATGTCCTATGGTCTGATGAAACCAAACTGGAACTGTTTGGTAGAAACACAACTTGTCGTGTTTGGAGGAAAAAGAATACTGAGTTGCATCCATCAAACACCATACCTACTGTAAAGCATGGTGGTGGAAACATCATGCTTTGGGGCTGTTTCTCTGCAAAGGGGCCAGGACGACTGATCCGGGTACATGAAAGAATGAATGGGGCCATGTATCGTGAGATTTTGAGTGCAAACCTCCTTCCATCAGCAAGGGCATTGAAGATGAAACGTGGCTGGGTCTTTCAACATGACAATGATCCAAAGCACACCGCCAGGGCAACGAAGGAGTGGCTTCGTAAGAAGCATTTTAAGGTCCTGGAGTGGCCTAGCCAGTCTCCAGATCTCAACCCCATAGAAAACCTTTGGAGGGAGTTGAAAGTCCGTGTTGCCAAGCGAAAAGCCAAAAACATCACTGCTCTAGAGGAGATCTGCATGGAGGAATGGGCCAACATACCAACAACAGTGTGTGGCAACCTTGTGAAGACTTACAGAAAACGTTTGACCTCTGTCATTGCCAACAAAGGATATATTACAAAGTATTGAGATGAAATTTTGTTTCTGACCAAATACTTATTTTCCACCATAATATGCAAATAAAATGTTAAAAAAACAAACAATGTGATTTTCTGGATTTTTTTTTCTCAGTTTGTCTCCCATAGTTGAGGTCTACCTATGATGTAAATTACAGACGCCTCTCATCTTTTTAAGTGGTGGAACTTGCACTATTGCTGACTGACTAAATACTTTTTTGCCTCACTGTACATATACACATACTGGCCGGTGACCGGGTCATACATGTACATATACACATACTGGCCGGTAACCGGATCATACATGTACATATACACAAGAAGACACAAAAGAGAATGGTAAAACCAAAAACACTCAGTTTGAAAAAATGTTTGCAGTAATCCGCAAGTGCTAGTAAAAGATGTAAATAACAGGGTATTTGGTTGATACGTTTTTTGCAAAAAATGTATACTAAGCTGCTCTACCAATCTTCACGGTATACCCTTATCAGAGCAGTCCTAACTAATGTATGCAATCCCTATCTGATGTATTTAAAAACCTGATCATCTGTATATAAACTGTGTGAACAGGGTTCAGAGAGGAAAAATCCATGTGTGCATACAGGGTAGAACAGCTTTTGTGCAGCTAGCCCAAGAGGAGTGGTGGAACTCCCCAGTCTTGTAGACACAAGAGAACAATCATGGAAACAGGAACACATGGGCTACTTGCACAGTGAACAAGTCTGTAAGAACATGTTCACACACCACCAAGAAACCTGAAGACACAAAAGAGAATGGCCGGTGACCGGGTCATACATGTACATATACACATACTGGCCGGTAACCGGATCATACATGTACATATACACATACTGGCCGGTGACCGGATCATACATATACATATACACATACTGGCCGGTGACCAGATCATACATGTACATATACACATACTGGCCGTTGACCGGGTCATACATGTACATATACATATACTGGCCGGTGACCTGGTCATACATGTACATATACACATACTGGCCGGTAACCGGGTCACACATGTATATATACACATACTGGCCGGTGACCGGGTCATACATGTACATATACACATACTGGCCGGTAACCGGGTCACACATGTACATATACACATACTGGCCGGTAACCGGGTCACACATGTATATATACACATATTGGCCGGTGACCGGATCATACATGTACATATACATATACTGGCCGGTGACCTGGTCATACATGTACATATACACATACTGGCCGGTGACCGGGTCATACATGTACATATACACATACTGGCCGGTGACCGGGTCATACATGTACATATACATATACTGGCCGGTGACCTGGTCATACATGTACATATACACATACTGGCCGGTGACCGGGTCACACATGTACATATACACATACTGGCCGGTGACCGGGTCATACATGTACATATACACATACTGGCCGGTGACCGGGTCATACATGTACATATACATATACTGGCCGGTGACCTGGTCATACATGTACATATACACATACTGGCCGGTGACCGGGTCACACATGTACATATACACATACTGGCCGGTGACCGGGTCATACATGTACATATACATATACTGGCCGGTGACCGGGTCATACATGTACATATATAGACACTGGACAGTCACTGGTCTGTTCGTCACACTTCTGGTTGCCACGGGTCACGTGATCACTGGGCTAGCGTTCATTGGTCACGAGATCAATGGTCTGGCAGACACTGGTCATGTGATCACGAATCTGTCAGTCACTGGTCTGTTCGTCACTGTTCTGGCGGCCTGGCGGTCACTGATCACGTGATCACTGGTCTGGCGGTCACTGATCACTAGTTTAGCGGTCACTGGTCACATGATCACCATTGGTCTGGTGGTCACTGGTCATGTGACTATTGGTCTGGCGGTCATGTGATCTCTGTCCTGGGCACATTATTTGATAAATCTAATGAACAACTGTTGCACTCAGCAGCCAATCACAGGTCAGCTCTCACCTGTCTCTCTGCACTGGTAGGAAGAGAGCTGTGCTGTGATTGGTCGCTCTGGAGAACAGATCACCTCTCGCCCATTGATCTGTGTCTCGGTGTTGTGGCTGCGGTCATGTCTCTGGTATTAATGACACTTTTGGTTTCTATTTCAGGCCGGCACTGCACTGATGTCTGACGCTCCTGTGCCATCCAGGGACCATGGGTAATTCTGTCAGCCGGCCCGGCTGTCTGGGGGACAAGAAATCCCAGCAGAGCCTGAAAGAAGGTTGTTTGAAGGAGTCCATCATAGACATCCAGAGTGTGAGGAACAATGTGGAGTCCGGCGCCGCATCCACCGTGGACAGGAAGAATGAGCGGCTGAACGACAAGGAACTGAACGTCTCCACGGCAACCGGCAAAACACAAACCAAAGATCCGCTGCCAAAACAGAACAACGCCGATGCCAACGTCCAGCAGGTCCGCCGGGAGACACCCAGGTCCACACCCGACCATGGCGGCAACATATGGACGCTCCAGAGGGGCAGCGTGCAGAGGGCCTCTGGAAGCAGCTGCTCATGGCAGCCGCTCGCCACCAGGGAGGTGACGGAGGTGACAGAGGTGACGGAGACCGTTGTCACCGAGATTGTGGAGGTGACTCAATATCCGACCGGAGACAAGAGTGGAGAACCTGTCATCACCAGGACCGTGAAAGTGCTGACGGAGCGTGCCGGCGAGCTGGCCGAGGTCAATATGTAACTATAGCGACTGACCGCTCACATCAGTCAGCTGTAATAAAGCCATCATTGGAAAATCTCCAGAATGGTTATTCTATAGGGCCACAACGGTGACCCCGAGGGCCCAACTCCGACCCCATGGGTGGTGTCAACATGCCCAGAGCATTAGTCTGCGTGCCTGTGAGGCTCCCCTGATGTGTTTGCCCACGGGGCCCCTCTGATACAGTATGTGTTCCCACGGGGCACCTCTGATGTGTGTGTCTATGGGGCCCCTCTGATTTGTGTGCCCACAGGACCCCTCTGATGTGAGTGTCCACGGGGACCCCTCTCTTCTCTGTACGCTTCTGGGGTGCCTCACTTATTTGCAAAACCCAGGAGCCTTCTTTCCCAATAAGCTCTAGTTATGTATAGAATTATGGAATCCTAGAATGTCAGAGTTGGAAGAGACCTCCAGAGTCACAGGGACCTCCAGGGACCTCGTATCCAACCCCCTGCTCAATGCAGGAGTCACTAAACCATCTCAGACAGATGTCTGTCCAGCCTCTGTTTGAACACTTCCATTGAAGAAGAACTTACCACCTCATGTGGCTGCCTGTTCCACTCATTGATCGCCCTCACTATCTAATATCTAATCTGTGTCTTCTCCCTTTCCGTTTCATTCCATTGCTTCTCACGTTTCCATGTGCTAATGAGAATAATGATAATCCCACTACACTGTGACGGCCCTGCAGATTTTGGTAGACGGCTATTAAGTCTCCTCTTAGCCTTTTTTGCAGCTAAACATTCCCAGATCCTTTAACCGTTCCTTGTAGGCCATATTTTGCAGTCTGCTCACCATCCTGGTAGCTCTTCTCTGAACTTGCTCCAGTGTTTCAATGTCTTTTTTAAATTGTGGTGCCCAGAACTGGACACAGTGTTTCTGATGAGGACTGACCTAGGAGGAGTAGAGGGGGAGAATTACTTCACGTGATCTAGACTCTCTTAATACCTCCTAGAACTGTTTGCTGCTGCATCACACTGTTGACTCATGTGCATTCTGTGATCTAGTAGTATACCCAAGTCTTTTTCACACGAGCTGTTGCTTAGTTCTATTCCTCCCATTCTGTACAAGTAATTTTAATTTTTCTTGCCCAGACGTAGAATCTTGCATTTCTCCCTGTTAAATACCATTCTATTAGTCACTGCCCATTGTACAAGCTTCTCTAGATCCTTCTGATACAGAAACTCCCAGAGATCTAATGGTTCAGTCGTAGATCAAAGCATAAAATACATTGTGAGCAGAGCTGGACTACTGTTACAGTGTCTACAGGGGATGAGACATTTTATCATTTACTATTTAATATTTTACAATATATAGGGCAATCTTGTGCTGATTTTCCGCTGCGTGGTTTTATGTCGAGTTTGTTTTACAGTTATGGAAACGTTACACGAGTTCTTCATGAAATGTTTCACTGTGCAGTCGAAAATCTCCCATGTAATGGTATCTGGAGAAGTTCATGCCACGATACTAGGGGTTAATTTCCTGGACACGTGTGGCCCCAAAAACATCATACTCTGCTCCCCGCTGTACACGAGTCTGACCACGAGATAACGAGACCACGAGAGCCATAACCTGTGATAAATGTGTTTCCAGGTACAGACGAGTCGTGAGGCCCAGACAGAATCTCAGTACCAAGTGGGGAAATGGGACGCCTACAGCAAGACGGTACATAGTGGACTGTTCTATACGGTATACTGTGACATCACGTGTCATCCCCTGTGATATGTGGTGTGACATCACGTGGTGTAGATGTGTCATCCCCTGTGATATGTGGTGACATCACGTGGTATAGACGTGTCATCCTGCGTGATATGTGGTGACATCACGTGGTATTGATGTGTCATCCTGTGTGATATGTGGTGACATCACGTGGCATAGATGTGTCATCCTGTGTGATATGTGATGACATCACGTGGTATAGACGTGTCATCCTGCGTGATATGTGGTGACATCACGTGGTATAGATGTGTCATCCTGTGTGATATGTGGTGACATCACGTGGTATAGATGTGTCATCCTGTGTGATATGTGGTGACATCACATGGCATAGATGTGTCATCCCCTGTGATATGTAGTGACATCACGTGGCATAGATGTGTCATCCCCTGTGATATGTGGTGACATCACCTGGTATAAATGTGTCATCCTGTGTGATATGTGGTGACATCACGTGCTATAGACGTGTCATCCTGTGTGATATGTGGTGACATCACCTGGTATAAATGTGTCATCCTGTGTGATATGTGGTGACATCACCTGGTATAGACGTGTCATCCTGTGTGATATGTGGTGACATCACCTGGTATAGACGTGTCATCCTGTGTGATATGTGGTGACATCACCTGGTATAGACGTGTCATCCTGTGTGATATGTGGTGACATCACCTGGTATAAATGTGTCATCCTGTGTGATATGTGGTGACATCACGTGGTATAGATGTGTCATCCTGTGTGATATGTGGTGACATCACCTGGTATAAATGTGTCATCCTGTGTGATATGTGGTGACATCACGTGGTATAGATGTGTCATCCTGTGTGATATGTGGTGACATCACCTGGTATAGACGTGTCATCCTGTGTGATATGTGGTGACATCACCTGGTATAAATGTGTCATCCTGTGTGATATGTGGTGACATCACCTGGTATAGACGTGTCATCCTGTGTGATATGTGGTGACATCACCTGGTATAAATGTGTCATCCTGTGTGATATGTGGTGACATCACGTGGTATAGATGTGTCATCCTGTGTGATATGTGGTGACATCACCTGGTATAGACGTGTCATCCTGTGTGATATGTGGTGACATCACCTGGTATAAATGTGTCATCCTGTGTGATATGTGGTGACATCACCTGGTATAGACGTGTCATCCTGTGTGATATGTGGTGACATCACGTGGTATAGATGTGTCATCCTGTGTGATATGTGGTGACATCACCTGGTATAGACGTGTCATCCTGTGTGATATGTGGTGACATCACCTGGAATAAATGTGTCATCCTGTGTGATATGTGGTGACATCACCTGGTATAGACGTGTCATCCTGTGTGATATGTGGTGACATCACCTGGTATAAATGTGTCATCCTGTGTGATATGTGGTGACATCACGTGGTATAGATGTGTCATCCTGTGTGATATGTGGTGACATCACCTGGTATAGACGTGTCATCCTGTGTGATATGTGGTGACATCACCTGGTATAAATGTGTCATCCTGTGTGATATGTGGTGACATCACGTGGTATAGACGTGTCATCCTGTGTGATATGTGGTGACATCACCTGGTATAGACGTGTCATCCTGTGTGATATGTGGTGACATCACCTGGTATAAATGTGTCATCCTGTGTGATATGTGGTGACATCACGTGGTATAGACGTGTCATCCTGTGTGATATGTGGTGACATCACGTGGTATAGATGTGTCATCCTGTGTGATATGTGGTGACATCACCTGGTATAAATGTGTCATCCTGTGTGATATGTGGTGACATCACCTGGTATAGACGTGTCATCCTGTGTGATAAGTGGTGACATCACGTGGTATATACGTGTCCTCCAGTATCATATGTAGTGGCACCGCATGGTATAGACGTGTCATCCTGTGTGATGTGTGGTGACATCACGTGGTATAGATGTGTCATCCTGTGTGATATGTGGTGACATCACCTGGTATAGACGTGTCATCCTGTGTGATAAGTGGTGACATCACGTGGTATAGACGTGTCATCCTGTGTGATGTGTGGTGACATCACATGGTATAGACGTGTCATCCTGTGTGATATGTGGTGACATCACCTGGTATAGACGTGTCATCCTGTGTGATAAGTGGTGACATCACGTGGTATAGACGTGTCATCCTGTGTGATGTGTGGTGACATCACGTGGTATAGACGTGTCATCCTGTGTGATATGTGGTGACATCACCTGGTATAGACGTGTCATCCTGTGTGATATGTGGTGACATCACCTGGTATAGATGTGTCATCCTGTGTGATATGTGGTGACATCACGTGGTATAGACGTGTCATCCTGTGTGATGTGTGGTGACATCACGTGGTATAGATGTGTCATCCTGTGTGATATGTGGTGACATCACCTGGTATAGACGTGTCATCCTGTGTGATAAGTGGTGACATCACGTGGTATATACGTGTCCTCCAGTATCATATGTAGTGGCACCGCATGGTATAGACGTGTCATCCTGTGTGATGTGTGGTGACATCACGTGGTATAGATGTGTCATCCTGTGTGATATGTGGTGACATCACCTGGTATAGACGTGTCATCCTGTGTGATAAGTGGTGACATCACGTGGTATAGACGTGTCATCCTGTGTGATGTGTGGTGACATCACATGGTATAGACGTGTCATCCTGTGTGATATGTGGTGACATCACCTGGTATAGACGTGTCATCCTGTGTGATAAGTGGTGACATCACGTGGTATAGACGTGTCATCCTGTGTGATGTGTGGTGACATCACGTGGTATAGATGTGTCATCCTGTGTGATGTGTGGTGACATCACCTGGTATAGACGTGTCATCCTGTGTGATAAGTGGTGACATCACGTGGTATAGACGTGTCATCCTGTGTGATGTGTGGTGACATCACATGGTATAGACATCTCGGGCTGTACTCATGACCGTTTATGTTGCAGGTTTCTCATCATGCTTTGGCTCTGCCGGAACCCCCTGAAAACCTGGAGACTGTCCTCAGCTGGGTGTCGGAAATGGAGGATCTGATGGAGGCCCAGAAGCCTCTGTCCTCCGAGGCCAAAGTGGTGAAGGCCCAGCTCCAGGAGCAGAAGGTGAGATCGGGGATCTGCCCTGGATTCTCTGTGGATTATATTACACGTGTGTCCAGTATTCTCTGTGGATTATATTACATGTGTCCTGTATTATCTGTGGATTATATTACATGTGTGTCCTGTATTCTCTGTGGATTATATTACACGTGTGTCCTGTATTATCTGTGGATTATATTACATGTGTGTCCTGTATTCTCTGTGGATTATATTACACGTGTCCTGTATTATCTGTGGATTACATTACACGTATCCTGTATTCTCTGTGGATTATATTACACGTGTCCTGTATTCTCTGTGGATTATATTACATGTGTCCTGTATTATCTGTAGATTATATTACACGTGTGTCCTGTATTCTCTGTGGATTATATTACACGTGTGTCCTGTATTCTCTGTGGATTATATTACACATGTCCTGTATTCTCTGTGGATTATATTACATGTGTGTCCTGTATTCTCTGTGGATTATATTACACGTATGTCCTGTATTCTCTGTGGATTATATTACACGTGTGTCCTGTATTATCTGTAGATTATATTACACGTGTGTCCTGTATTCTCTGTGGATTATATTACACGTGTCCTGTATTCTCTGTGGATTATATTACACGTGTCCTGTATTCTCTGTGGATTATATTACACGTGTGTCCTGTATTCTCTGTGGATTATATTACATGTGTGTCCTGTATTCTCTGTGGATTATATTACACGTGTGTCCAGTATTCTCTGTGGATTATATTACACGTGTGTCCTGTATTATCTGGATAATATTACACGTGTCCTGTATTATCTGTGGATTATATTACATGTGTCCTGTGTTATGATCTGGTGGTTTAGGAGCAACATGGAACGAGCTCTGAAGGAAGTGGTATCTGTACTGACCGCAGTCCCTAAGCTCAACACAACACTAGAAGTAGCCGTGGAATGCTCCTAACTCTCCATAGGCATCTCGTCATAGCCTAAGAGCTAACTACCCCTAAAGATAGAAGCAGGAAAACTATCTTGCCTCAGAGAAAATCCCCAAAGGATAGATTAGCCCCCCACAAATAATGACTGTGAGTGGAGAGGGAAAAGACATACACAGAATGAAACCAGGATGAGCACAGGAGGCCAGTCTAGCTAGAAAGATAGGACAGGATGGAATACTGTGTCAGTATAAAACACTACAAAAATCCACGCAGAGATTACAAAAATCTCCACACCTGACTAAAGGTGTGGAGGGTAAATCTGCTTCCCAGAGCTTCCAGCAACACAGAGATAATTCATACTGATAAGCTGGACAAACATAGAAATCACAGAACGGATAAGTCCACAATCTGTGGACAGAAAAGAGCAAGCAAGAACTCAGCTTTGCTGAACTGGTCAGGATAACAGGGAAATCCAAAGAGATGTGAATCCAACCAGGAACCATTTACAAGTGGCACTGGCTGAAGGAAAGAGCCAGGCATAAATAGCCGAGCAGAAAAGACAATCAGTAGAAGCAGCTACTGACAGCTAAATCCAAGGAGCAGCCATACCACTTGAAACCACAAGAGGGAGCCCAAGAGCAGAACTCACAAAAGAGCCACTTACAACCACCGGAGGGAGCCCAAGAGCGGAATTCACAACAGTACCCCCCCCTTGAGGAGGGGTCACCGAACCCTCACCAGAGCCCCCAGGCCGATCAGGACGAGCCAAGTGAAAAGCACAAACCAAATCGGTGGCATGGACATCGGAGGCAACAACCCAAGAATTATCCTCCTGGCCATAACCCTTCCACTTGACAAGATACTGAAGCCTCCGCCTCGAAAAACGAGAATCCAAAATCTTCTCAACCTTATATTCCAACTCTCCCTCAACCAACACCGGGGCAGGAGGGTCAACCGAGGGAACAACGGGCACCACATATCTCCGCAACAAAGATCTATGGAAAACATTATGAATGGCAAAAGAGGCTGGAAGAGCCAAACGAAAAGACACCGGATTAATAATTTCAGAAATTTTATAAGGACCAATAAACCAAGGCTTAAACTTAGGGGAAGAAACCTTCATAGGAACATGACGAGAAGACAACCAAACCAAATCCCCCACACGAAGCCGGGGGCCAACACACCGACGGCGGTTAGCAAAACGTTGAGCCCTTTCCTGAGACAACGTCAAATTATCCACCACATGAGTCCAAATCTGCTGCAGCCTGTCCACCACAGAATCAACACCAGGACAATCAGAAGGCTCAACCTGCCCAGAAGAAAAACGAGGATGAAAACCAAAATTACAAAAGAAAGGTGAAACCAAAGTAGCCGAACTAGCCCGATTATTAAGGGCAAACTCGGCCAACGACAAGAAAGACACCCAATCATCCTGATCAGCAGACACAAAGCATCTCAAATAGGTCTCCAAGGTCTGATTAGTTCGCTCAGTTTGACCATTAGTCTGAGGATGAAACGCCGAAGAAAAAGACAAATCAATGCCCATCCTAGCACAAAAGGTCCGCCAAAATCTAGAGACAAACTGAGAACCTCTGTCAGACACAATATTCTCCGGAATGCCATGCAAACGAACCACATGCTGAAAAAACAATGGAACCAGATCTGAGGAGGAAGGCAACTTAGGCAAAGGTACCAGATGGACCATTTTAGAGAACCGGTCACAAACAACCCAGATAACAGACATCTTCTGGGAAACAGGAAGATCCGAAATAAAATCCATGGAAATATGCTTCCAGGGCCTCTCAGGGACCGGCAAAGGCAAACGCAACCCACTAGCGCGGGAACAGCAAGGCTTGGCCCGGGCGCAAGTCCCACAGGACTGCACAAAAGCACGGACATCGCGCGACAAGGAAGGCCACCAAAAGGACGTAGCAACCAAATCTCTGGTACCAAAATTCCCAGGATGACCAGCCAACACTGAACAATGAACCTCAGAAATTACCTTACTTGTCCATCTATCAAGAACAAAGAGCTTCCCCACTGGACAGCGGTCAGGCCTATCAGCCTGAAATTCCCAAAGCACCCGCCGCAAATCAGGGGAGATGGCAGAAAGAATCACCCCCTCCTTAAGAATGCCAACCGGCCCCAGGACTCCAGGAGAATCAGGCGAAAAACTCCTAGAGAGGGCATCAGCCTTAACATTCTTAGATGCCGGAAGATACAAGACCACAAAATCAAAACGGGAGAACAAGAGGGACCATCGAGCCTGTCTAGGATTCAGCCGCTTGGCCGACTCGAGGTAAATCAGATTCTTATGATCGGTCAGGACCACAACGCGATGCTTAGCTGCCTCAAGCCAATGTCGCCACTCCTCAAACGCCCACTTCATAGCCAACAACTCCCGATTGCCAACATCATAATTGCGTTCCGCAGGTGAAAAAAAAGCACACGGTTTCATCAAAGAACCATCAGATTCCCTCTGAGACAAAACGGCCCCTTCCCCAATCTCAGAAGCGTCGACCTCCACCTGAAAAGGAAGAGAAACATCCGGCTGACGCAAAACACAGGGGCAGAGGTAAATCGGCGTTTAAGCTCCTGAAAGGCCTCAACAGCCGCAGAGGACCAATTTGTCACATCAGCGCCTTTCTTCATCAAATCAGTAAGGGGCTTAACCACACTGGAAAAGTTGGCAATGAAACGGCGATAGAAATTAGCAAAGCCCAAAAATTTTTGAAGGCCCTTCACAGATGTGGGTTGGATCCAGTCATGAATAGCTTGGACCTTAACAGGATCCATTTCTATAGACGAAGGAGAAAAAATAAAACCCAAAAAAGAGACCTTCTGAACTCCGAATAGGCACTTAGACCCCTTCACAAACAAAGCATTATCACGAAGGATCTGGAACACCATCCTGACCTGCTTCACATGAGACTCCCAATCATCGGAAAAAATCAAAATATCATCCAAATATGCAACCATGAATTTATCAAGATAATTGCGGAAAATATCATGCATAAAAGACTGGAACACAGATGGAGCATTAGAGAGCCCAAATGGCATCACAAGGTATTCAAAATGGCCTTCGGGCGTATTAAATGCAGTTTTCCATTCGTCACCCTGTTTAATACGAACAAGGTTATATGCCCCCAGGAAGGTCAATCTTAGTAAACCAACTAGCCCCCTTAATCTGAGCAAACAAATCAGTAAGCAAAGGCAAGGGGTATTGGAATTTGACCGTGATCTTATTAAGAAGACGATAATCTATACAGGGTCTCAAGGAGCCATCCTTCTTAGCAACAAAAAAAAATCCCGCTCCCAATGGTGACGAAGAGGGCCGAATATGCCCCTTCTCCAAAGACTCCTTAACATAGCTCCGCATGGCGGCATGCTCTGGCACAGACAGATTGAAAAGTCGGCCTTTAGGGAACTTACAACCTAGAATCAAGTTAATAGCACAATCACAGTCCCTATGTGGAGGAAGGGAACTGGACTTGGGCTCATCAAATACATCCTGGAAATCCGACAAAAACTCAGGGACCTCAGAAGAGGGGGAAGAGGAAATTGACATAAAAGGAACGTCACTATGTACCCCTTGACAACCCCAACTAGTCACAGACATAGTTTTCCAATCCAGCACCGGATTATGTTCCTGTAACCATGGAAATCCCAGCACAATAACATCATGCAGGTTATGCAACACCAGAAAACGGCAAATTTCCTGATGTGCAGGAGCCATGTACATGGTCATCTGCGTCCAGTACTGAGGTTTATCCTTGGCCAATGGAGTAGCATCAATGCCCCTCAAAGGAATAGGGCTCTGTAAAGGCTGCAAGGAAAAACCACAGCGCCTGGCGAATTCTAAGTCCATTAGGTTCAGGGCAGCGCCTGAATCCACAAATGCCATGACAGAAAAGGACGACAATGAGCAAATCAGGGTCACAGATAAAAGAAATTTAGGCTGTACAGTACTAATGGTAACAGACCTAGCGACCCTCCTAGTACGTTTAGGGCAATCAGAAATAACATGAGCCGAATCACCACAGTAAAAACACAGCCTATTCTGACGTCTGAATTCCTGCCGTTCTGTTCTAGTCAAAATCCTATCACATTGCATAGGTTCAGGACTCTGCTCAGAGGACACTGCCATATGGTGCACAGCTTTGCGCTCGCGCAGACGCCGATCAGTCTGAATGGCTAGAGACTGTTGTGAATTCTGTGGATGAGTTCACTTCTGTGGTCACAAGTGGTATTGCAGTCTCTGGGCTTCCTCCCTCAGGTGTTTTGGTGAGCTCGTTGGCTGCCTTGCTATTTAGCTCCACCTGAGTCTGTCTTCCTTGCTCCTTGTCAATGTTCCAGTGTTGGATCTGAGCTACTGCATCTTTCCTTGGGCCTGCTGCTCTGCTAGATAAGTGCTTCTAGTTTGTTTTCTGTTTTTTCTGTCCAGCTTTCTATTAACTTTTGCTGGAAGCTCTGAGAAGCAAAGGGGTGCACCGCCGTGCTGTTAGTTCGGCACGGTGGGTCTTTTTGCCCCTTTGCGTGGTTTTCGTTTTAGGGTTTTTTGTAGACTGCATAGTTCTCTTTGCTATCCTCGCTCTGTCTAGAATATCGGGCCTCACTTTGCTGAATCTATTTCATTCCTACGTTTGTCTTTTCATCTTGCTAACAGTCATTATATGTGGGGGGCTGCCTATTCCTTTGGGGTATTTCTCTGAGGTAAGTCAGGCTTGTATTTCTATCTTCAGGCTAGTCAGCTCCTCAGGCAGTGCCGAGTTGCATAGGTAGTTGTTAGGCGCAATCCACTGCTGCTTATAGTTGTGTGAGGATAGATCAGGTACTGCAGTCTACAGAGATTCCACGTCTCAGAGCTTGTCCTATTGTTTTTGGTTATTGCCAGATCTCTGTATGTGCGCTGATTACTGCACGCTGTGTTGCCTGATTGCCAGCCATAACAGTACAAGGAGCCACACCAATGATTCCCAATAGAGGGAAAAAAGAAATCCTGACATCATTTTTTTTTCTTAGCTCTGTCTTCAGTCTTTTTTTTTCCCCTAGACATTAGAGTGCTTCAGGACACAGCTGTGGACATGGATATTCAGGCTCTGTGCTCCTCAATGGATAATCTCGTTGTAAATGTACAAAAGATTCAAGATACTATTGATCAGAAATCGATGCTAGAACCAAGAATTCCGATTCCTGATTTGTTTTTTGGTGACAGAACTAAGTTCCTGAGCTTCAGAAATAATTGTAAGCTATTTTTGGCCTTGAAACCTCATTCTTCTGGTAATCCTATTCAACAGGTTTTGATTATTATTTCTTTTTTGCGCGGCGACCCACAGGACTGGGCGTTTTCTCTTGCGCCAGGAGACCCTGCATTGAGTAGTGTCGATGCGTTTTTCCTGGCGCTCGGATTGCTTTACGATGAGCCTAATTCAGTGGATCAGGCTGAGAAAAATCTGCTGGCTTTATGCCAGGGTCAGGATGATATAGAAGTATATTGTCAGAAATTTAGAAAGTGGTCAGTACTCACTCTGTGGAATGAATCTGCACTAGCGGCTTTGTTCAGAAAGGGTCTCTCTGAAGCTCTTAAGGATGTAATGGTGGGATTTCCTATGCCTGCTGGTTTGAATGAGTCCATGTCCTTGGCCATTCAGATCGGTCGTCGCTTGCGCGAGCGTAAATCTGTGCACCATCTGGCGGTATTGTCTGAGAGTAAACCTGATCGTTGTCCGGCCGAGAAACTGTTCGTCCCTGATAGGTGGACTAGTAAAGTTATCTCTGAACTTCATTGTTCGGTGCTGGCCGGTCATCCAGGAATCTTTGGTACCAGGGAGTTGGTTGCTAGATCCTTCTGGTGGCCATCTCTGTCACGGGATGTGCGTGCTTTTGTGCAGTCCTGTGGAATTTGTGCTAGGGCTAAGCCCTGCTGTTCACGTGCCAGTGGGTTGCTTTTGCCCTTGCCGGTCCCGAAGAGGCCTTGGACACATATTTCGATGGATTTCATTTCTGACCTTCCCGTTTCTCAAAAAATGTCGGTCATTTGGGTGGTCTGTGATCGCTTTTCTAAAATGGTCCATCTGGTGCCCTTGGTTAAATTGCCTTCCTCCTCTGATTTGGTGCCTTTGTTCTTCCAGCATGTGGTTCGTTTACATGGCATTCCTGAGAATATTGTTTCTGACAGAGGTTCCCAGTTTGTCTCGAGGTTCTGGCGAGCCTTTTGTGGTAGGATGGGCATTGACCTATCTTTCTCCTCGGCCTTCCATCCTCAGACTAATGGCCAGACCGAACGAACCAATCAGACCTTGGAAACATATCTGAGATGTTTTGTTTCCGCTGACCAGGATGATTGGGTGTCATTTTTGCCGTTGGCTGAGTTCGCCCTTAATAATCGGGCCAGCTCGGCTACCTTGGTCTCTCCATTTTTCTGCAATTCTGGGTTCCATCCTCGTTTCTCTTCAGGACAGGTTGAGTCTTCGGACTGTCCTGGTGTGGATTCTGTGGTGGACAGGTTGCAGCAGATCTGGACTCAGGTGGTGGACAATTTGACCTTGTCCCAGGAGAAGGCTCAGCTTTTCGCTAATCGCAGACGCCGTGTGGGACCCCGACTTCGTGTTGGGGATCTGGTTTGGTTATCTTCTCGTCATATTCCTATGAAGGTTTCCTCTCCTAAATTTAAACCTCGTTTTATTGGTCCGTATAGGATTTCTGAGATTCTCAATCCGGTGTCTTTTCGTCTGACCCTCCCAGACTCCTTTTCCATACATAATGTATTCCATAGGTCGTTGTTGAGGAGATACGTGGCACCTATGGTTCCATCTGTGGAGCCTCCTGCCCCTGTTTTGGTGGAGGGGGAATTGGAGTATATTGTGGAGAAGATTTTGGATTCTCGTGTCTCTAGACGGAAACTCCAGTATCTGGTCAAATGGAAGGGTTATGCTCAGGAAGATAATTCCTGGGTTTTTGCCTCTGATGTCCATGCCCCAGATCTTGTTCGTGCCTTTCATGTGGCTCATCCTGGTCGGCCTGGGGGTTCTGGTGAGGGTTCGGTGACCCCTCCTCAAGGGGGGGGTACTGTTGTGAATTCTGTGGCTGAGTTCACTTCTGTGGTCACAAGTGGTATTGCAGTCTCTGGGCTTCCTCCCTCAGGTGTTTTGGTGAGCTCGTTGGCTGCCTTGCTATTTAGCTCCACCTGAGTCTGTCTTCCTTGCTCCTTGTCAATGTTCCAGTGTTGGATCTGAGCTACTGCATCTTTCCTTGGGCCTGCTGCTCTGCTAGATAAGTGCTTCTAGTTTGTTTTCTGTTTTTTCTGTCCAGCTTTCTATTAACTTTTGCTGGAAGCTCTGAGAAGCAAAGGGGTGCACCGCCGTGCTGTTAGTTCGGCACGGTGGGTCTTTTTGCCCCTTTGCATGGTTTTCGTTTTAGGGTTTTTTGTAGACTGCATAGTTCTCTTTGCTATCCTCGCTCTGTCTAGAATATCGGGCCTCACTTTGCTGAATCTATTTCATTCCTACGTTTGTCTTTTCATCTTGCTAACAGTCATTATATGTGGGGGGCTGCCTATTCCTTTGGGGTATTTCTCTGAGGTAAGTCAGGCTTGTATTTCTATCTTCAGGCTAGTCAGCTCCTCAGGCAGTGCCGAGTTGCATAGGTAGTTGTTAGGCGCAATCCACTGCTGCTTATAGTTGTGTGAGGATAGATCAGGTACTGCAGTCTACAGAGATTCCACGTCTCAGAGCTTGTCCTATTGTTTTTGGTTATTGCCAGATCTCTGTATGTGCGCTGATTACTGCACGCTGTGTTGCCTGATTGCCAGCCATAACAAGAGACATAGACTCGCTCAAACCAGTGGGCGTAGGGAAGCCCACCATAACATCTTTAAGGGCTTCAGAAAGACCCTTTCTGAAAATAGCAGCCAGAGCATCCTCATTCCATTTAGTAAGCACAGACCATTTTCTAAATTTCTGGCAGTATAATTCTGCCGCTTCCTGACCTTGACACAAGGCCAACAGGGTTTTTTCTGCATGATCCACAGAGTTAGGTTCATCATACAATAATCCGAGCGCTTGAAAAAATGCGTCTACATTCAGCAATGCCGGATCCCCTGATTCAAGGGAGAATGCCCAGTCCTGAGGGTGACCACGCAGCAAGGATATGATGATTTTTACTTGCTGAATGGGATCGCCAGAAGAACGGGGTTTCAAAGCAAAAAACAATTTGCAGTTATTTTTAAAGTTCAAAAACATGGATCTGTCTCCAAAAAACAAATCAGGAGTAGGAATTTTAGGCTCCAAAGCCGGAGTCTGGACAACATAATCTTGGATACTCTGTACTCTTGCAGCAAGTTGATCCACACGAGAAAACAAACCCTGAACATCCATGCCAGAGCACAAATCCTGCACCACCCAAAGGTCAAAAGGAAAAAAAATAGACAAAAAGAGAGCACAGAAAAAAAAAATGGCTCAGAATTTTTTCCTTCTTTTTGAGATGCATTTAATTCATTTAAGGCCACTTGTACTGTTATGATCTGGTGGTTTAGGAGCAACATGGAACGAGCTCTGAAGGAAGTGGTATCTGTACTGACCGCAGTCCCTAAGCTCAACACAACACTAGAAGTAGCCGTGGGATGCTCCTGACACTCCCTAGGCACCTCGTCACAGCCTAAGAACTAACTACCCCTTAAGATAGAAACCGGAAAACTATCTTGCCTCAGAGAAAATCCCCAAAGGATAGATTAGCCCCCCACAAATAATGACTGTGAGTGGAGAGGAAAAAGACATACACAGAATGAAACCAGGATGAGCACTGGAGGCCAGTCTAGCTTGATAGATAGGACAGGATGGAATACTGTGCGGTCAGTATAAAACACTACAAAAATCCACGCAGAGATTACAAAAATCTCCACACCTGACTAAAGGTGTGGAGGTTAAATCTGCTTCCCAGAGCTTCCAGCAAGACAGAATTAATTCACACTGATAAGCTGGACAAACATAGAAAACACTGAACGGATAAGTCCACAACCTGTGGACAGAAAAGAGCAAAGCAAGGACTTAGCTTTGCTGAACTGGTCAGGATAACAGGGAAATCCAAAGAGATGTGAATCCAACCAGGAACCATTTACAAGTGGCACTGGCTGAAGGAAAGAGCCAGGCATAAATAGCCGAGCAGAAAAGACGATCAGTGGAAGCAGCTGCTGACAGCTAAATCCAAGGAGCAGTCATACCACTTAAAACCACCGGAGGGAGCCCAAGAGCAGAACTCACAAAAGTGCCACTTACAACCACCGGAGGGAGCCCAAGAGCGGAATTCACAACAGTCCTGTATTATCTGTGGATTATATTACACGTGTCCTGTATTATCTGTAGATTATATTACACGTGTGTCCTGTATTCTCTGTGGATTATATTACACGTGTCCTGTATTCTCTGTAGATTATATTACACGTGTGTCCAGTATTCTCTGTGGATTATATTACACGTGTGTCCTGTATTATCTGCGGATTATATTACATGTGTCCTCTATTATCTGTGGATTATATTACATTTGTATCCTGTATTATCTGTGGATTATATTACACGTGTGTCCTGTATTCTCTGTGGATTATATTACACGTGTGTCCTGTATTCTCTGTGGATTATATTACATGTGTGTCCTGTAATTTCTGTGGATTATATTACACGTGTGTCCTGTATTCTCTGTGGATTATATTACACGTATGTCCTGTATTATCTGTGGATTATATTACACGTGTCCTCTATTATCTGTGGATTATATTACACGTGTGTCCTGTATTCTCTGTGGGTTATATTACACGTATGTTTTGTATTGTCTCTGGGTTATATTACACGTATGTTTTGTATTGTCTGTGGGTTATATTACACGTATGTTTTGTATTGTCTGTGGATTATATTACACGTATGTTTTGTATTGTCTCTGGATTATATTACACGTATGTTTTGTATTGTCTGTGGATTATATTACACGTATGTTTTGTATTGTCTCTGGGTTATATTACACGTATGTTTTGTATTGTCTGTGGGTTATATTACACGTATGTTTTGTATTGTCTGTGGATTATATTACACGTATGTTTTGTATTGTCAGTGGATTATATTACACGTATGTTTTGTATTGTCTGTGGATTATATTACACGTATGTTTTGTATTGTCTCTGGGTTATATTACACGTATGTTTTGCATCGTCTGTGGATTATATTACACGTATGTTTTGTATTGTCTGTGGATTATATTACACGTATGTTTTTTATTGTCTGTGGATTATATTACACGTATGTTTTGTATCTTCTGGGGATTATATTACACGTATGTTTTGTATCGTCTGTGGATTATATTACACGTATGTTTTGTATTGTCTGTGGATTATATTACACATATGTTTTGTATTGTCTGTGGGTTATATTACACGTATGTTTTGTATTGTCTGTGGATTATATTACACATATGTTTTCTATTGTCTGTGGATTATATTACACGTATGTTTTGTATTGTCTGTGGATTATATTACACGTATGTTTTGTATTGTCTCTGGGTTATATTACACGTATGTTTTGTATTGTCTCTGGATTATATTACACGTATGTTTTGTATTGTCTATGGATTATATTACACGCATGTTTTGTATTGTCTCTGGATTATATTACACGTATGTTTTGTATTGTCTCTGGGTTATATTACACGTATGTTTTGTATTGTCTGTGGATTATATTACACGTATGTTTTGTATCGTCTGTGGATTATATTACACGTATGTTTTGTATCGTCTGTGGATTATATTACACGTATGTTTTGTATTGTCTCTGGGTTATATTACACGTATGTTTTGTATTGTCTGTGGATTATATTACACGTATGTTTTGTATTGTCTGTGGATTATATTACATGTATGTTTTGTATTGTCTGTGGATTATATTACACGTATGTTTTCTATTGTCTGTGGATTATATTACACGTATGTTTTGCATCGTCTGTGGATTATATTACACGTATGTTTTGAATTGTCTGTGGATTATATTACACGTATGTTTTGTATCGTCTGTGGATTATATTACACGTATGTTTTGTATTGTCTGTGGATTATATTACACATATGTTTTGTATTGTCTGTGGGTTATATTACACGTATGTTTTGTATCGTCTGTGGATTATATTACACATATGCTTTGTATTGTCTGTGGATTATATTACACGTATGTTTTGCATTGTCTGTGGATTATATTACACGTATGTTTTGTATTGTCTCTGGATTATATTACACGTATGTTTTGTATTGTCTGTGGATTATATTACACGTATGTTTTCTATTGTCTGTGGGTTATATTACAAGTATGTTTTGTATCGTCTGTGGATTATATTACATGTATGTTTTGTATCGTCTGTGGGTTATATTACACGTATGTTTTCTATTGTCTCTGGGTTATATTACACGTTTGTTTTGTATCGTCTGTGGATTATATTACACGTATGTTTTGTATTGTCTGTGGGTTATATTACACGTATGTTTTGTATCGTCTGTGGATTATATTACATGTATGTTTTGTATCGTCTGTGGGTTATATTACACGTTTGTTTTGTATTGTCTCTGGGTTATATTACACGTTTGTTTTGTATTGTCTGTGGATTATATTACACGTATGTTTTGTATCGTCTGTGGATTATATTACATGTATGTTTTGTATCGTCTGTGGGTTATATTACACGTTTGTTTTGTATTGTCTCTGGGTTATATTACACGTTTGTTTTGTATTGTCTGTGGATTATATTACACGTATGTTTTGTATCGTCTGTGGATTATATTACATGTATGTTTTGTATCGTCTGTGGGTTATATTACACGTGTTCTGTATTATCTGTGGATTATATTACACGTGTGTTTTGTTTTCTCTGCAGGTTATATTACACGTATATTTTGTTTTGTCTGTGGGTTATTTTACACGTACGTTTTCTATTGTCTGTGGATTATTTTACACGTACGTTTTCTATTGTCTGTGGATTATATTACACGTATGTTTTGTATCTTCTGTGGATTATATTACACGTATATTTTGTATTGTCTGTGGATTATATTACACGTATGCTTTATATTGTCTGTGGGTTATATTACACGTGTCCTGTATTGTCCGTGGATTTTACTAAACGTGTTCTGTATCCTGTATTATTTATTTCACCTCTTGTTTTGCAGCTTCTGCAGAGGTTGTTGCAGGAGAGAAAGTCAAGGATTGAGCGCGTGTTACAGGGAAAGAAGTCGCCATCACAGCCCCTCTCTATACTGGGCTCAGAGCAGAGAGCACAGCGGGGAGACCCCCTGATGGAGCTGCGGGAGCGGTGGGACTCTCTGCTGCAGAGAGCTGAGAACAGGTGAGAGTGACCAGCCACAATGGTCCCAGCCATGGATTTATGGGGCACCTAGAGTCCTCCCTGACCGTTTCCTGGAGACCCCCCTACACCGGATCTCTCTCCTTACAGACACCATCAGTTAGAGTACATCACCCCCGCAGCTCACAACTTTCAGGAGGCCTTGGACATCTTCCACGATTGGGTGGGCAACACCGAGAGACGGCTGACGGAGCTCTGGAGAACCAACAGGTCTATGAGCCAAATTAATGACTGTCACAAGGATGTGCAGGTATTCTTTACTGACTGTCCCCTGAGCAGTGTCAGGACCCTGGAGATATGACCCACTTATCACACCAGGTACACGAGGTCCCACCAGGACTGACATCACATTCTCCTCATTTCAGGACCTCTGTAAGGAGATCCAAAAGAAGCCTGGAGACATAGATGAGATCCTGGAGAAGGGTCAGGTCGTCCTGGAGCTGGTGTCAGGTATGACAAGCAGGTCACAAAATATGCATCATTTGGGATAAGAACCCAATGAAATAATAGTTTCCTGAGACTTAAAAGATGTAACAACCCTGCCGGCATCACTGCCTGTTACATCTACTCACTCACCCAGTGCCATGCTGTGAGATCTGTCTGCTGCCGGCTCCATGCCATGTGCTTCATGGTGGCCTGCTCTGTGTACACTTCCTGGCTGTGTGCATATGGGGGCGGCGCCAGCCACTCCGGATTCTTATTAAGACTGTGTGCACCTCCCTAAGGTGCTTCTGGCCAATTGCCTTGAGGCCTCTGATATTTAAGGCATCCTCACCCATTGGAGGATGCTGGAGCAAACTATTTCCCTCAGTTAGCATTTGCTACTGAGCTTCCAGGTCGTGTCTGTTTCTGTCTCTGAGGGCTGCAATACGCAGGCCTTCATCTGTGTTCTGTTTGTGTCTCTGTGTGCGCCACCCAGTGGGGGTTGTACCCTGGTCTGAATCTGTGTTCCGTTACTTCTGTGTCTGAACTCTGGTCTATGTCCGTACCTGTTCCTTCTTTGTTTGTTTACCGTTCTCACTCTGCTGTGTTTACCTCTGCATTTCCTCTGCTCTGATTGCCACTATCAGTGGCTCTGCATCTCTCTGCTCTGTTCACCACTACCCGTGGCTCTGTGCTCCTCTGCTTAGTTCTGCCACAACCTGTGGTTCTGTGCCTCTCAGCTTTGCTCACCACAACCTGTGGCTCTGCACCCTCTGGCTCTTGGCTCCGCCTCCAGCGTCTCTGCTCTTGGCTCCACCTCCAGCATCTCCGCTCTTGGCTCCACCTCCAGCATCTCCGCTCTTGGCTCCACCTCCAGCGGCTCCGCTCTTGGCTCCGTCCTTAGCTCCGCCTCCTCTGCCTTCTCCTTCTCTGCTCTTAGCTCCACCTCCTGCTCTTACTCCGCCTCCTGTGGTTCTGCTTTGTATCCGCTCTTGCTCTACCTCTGTTCAGCAACTTGCCGTACAGGTCTCTACCTGTTTCTTTATATTCACCATTCTGAACAGGTTCTTACCTGTTTCCATACACCCGCCTGTATACCTGTTCCTACCAGAGTATCGGCCCTGTCTGCCAGAGTGCCATCCGTGCCCACCCATCAAGCCAGTCTGTATCTCCATCAAGCCAGTCCGCCCGTCTGGGCCTCTGCCGAACCCGTCAGTCAGCCAGTGTCACAGCCGTGCCTGCCCGTGTCTTGTCCCCGGTGGGATCAGCATCCACAGTCCGACTCCACACTGGAGCGGTACCTGGTAGCTTCCTACCGCACAAGTCTGACCTCACCATCGGAGGCTCCAACGAACACCTAGGAAGCTACTTAGTCACACCGCTTCCAGGGAAGTCTGGTCTGTGGTCCAGTGGGGCCGCATGCCCGCGCCAACCAGTCTGGGCGCAAACGTTACAAAAGATATGAGTCATTGAGCTTTTCTTCAGTGGAAATGCCAAAAAAATTACTAGATTTCAGAGGTGAATGCAATTTTTTTAATGGGTTTTATAGATATAATATTAAAATCTATAGAGTGCATAGTGGATATTGAAGCAAGGCTATGACCCCCAGAAGACCCTTAACTGCAACTGACAAACATCTACCTCCCCCTCCTGCAAACAGGTAATTAAAGTTGGGATCTGATAGATAATAGACAGGAATCCATCCTCAACTTGCAAAAGATTGTGGAAGGCGACAGATTTATGGCCTTCACCTCCGCGTGAGAAGGACCAGCATTTATATTAAGCTGGTCTGTCCTTTCCAGTTAAGAATATTGAGCTTTTTCTAAGTACCCCAATGGTCCTACAGTTAGGAAATTAATAGTTTTGGAGTTGTGTCTTATGTCACTGGGCGGTGACTATAACAACTTCAAATTAATGTCGGTCAGATGGATGATGCTATCCATGCCATGTTTCTTCTCTATGGATAGAGAAAATCGGGATAGGAAACATGACAGTAATATCTCCCGCCTGGCACCTCCAGGAGCCAAGATATCGTACAATTTAGGAATCCTATAATTTTCTAAGACTGAGCCACCCATATCCTATGGTTTCTGAAGACCAGCCCCATTCTGAGTCACCACAATGCCAAGTTATAATCTTTGTCAGTCCTGGGAGATGCAGTTTACTGTATTTCTATTTATTGCCCCCCAAAACCGAAAAGCTCCCCTTCATAAAAGCCAGATCCAACCCTGCGACATCAGGTTTAGTATGTTTCTTCTGTTTATCCTTTTTATTTTATGTAATTGTATATATCGTATTGTTTTGTAAAATCTTTGTATATTTTTTTCATAAACACTGGGTTTCCGAGCATGAACCGTCTTTTTAAGGTCAGGCCTCAGCATCTCAATAGGATTAAGGTCAGGACTTTGACTAGGCCACTTCAAAGTCCCAATTTTGTTTTTCTTAAGCCATGCTTTGCAATACACCAACCAGACTTATCAAGGTAATACGAACAGGGATAACGAAAAATACCAAACATACAAATATATTCACATATATAACAAAGATATACACCGGAGAGTGGAGGATGGGTTAAAAACAAAGTAGGAAAGGAAAGGGAATTATTACACACCCAAAACCTAGCAACAATCACAGATAAATCCACCAAACGCCTTCTCCCACAATAACCACCAACAACCTTCATCAGCATAAGCTAACTCTGACAATGAGTTCTAGCCTGGGCCCAGATTATATAGGAGAAGGGAGAGGCTAACAGTGAACAGTCTGTGAATTGCTTTTATTCAGCGCAGGATTAGGATAAACCAGACGCTGCAGTCTTCTGGCCCATCTCTGTCGCAGTAACTCCGTGACAGGATCCTTGTCCTACTACACAACCCAAGTGCACTTCAGCTTGAGGTCACAAACAGATGGCCGGACTTCTCCTTCAGGATTTTTTGGTAGACAGCAGAATTCATGGTTCCATTTACCACAGCCAGTCTTCTGGGTCCCTAAGAAGCAAAACAGCCCCAGACCATCACACTACCACCATATTTGACTGTTGGTATGATGTTCCTTATCTGAAATGCTGTGTTACTTCTACATCAGATATAGTGGGATATACACCTTCCAAAAAGTTCAACTTTTGTCTTGTCAGTCCACAGAGTGTTCTCCCAAAAGTCTCGGGGATCATCAAGATGTTTTATGGCAAAACTGAGATGAACCTTTATGTTTTTATTGCTTAGCAGTGGTTTTCGTGCAGCCATTTTTGCCCAATTTCTTTCTTATAGTGGAGTCATGAAAACTCACCTTAACGGAGGCAAGTGAGGCATGCAGTTCTTTGGATGTTGTGGAGTCTTTTGTGAGCTCTTGGATCAGCTGCGTTCTTGGGGTAATTTTGGTCTGTCGGCCACTCCTGGGAAGGATCACCACTAGTGTTGAGCATTCCGATACTGCAAATATCGGGAATCGGACGATATTTGCTGTATTGGAATTCCGATACCGAGTGCCGATATTTTTACGATATCGGAAATCAGAATCGGAAGTGTTCCCAGTCATCTTCGGCGTGTGCGGTGCGTATGGTTCCCAGGGTCTGAAGGAGAGGAAACTCTCCTTCAGGCCCTGGGATCCATATTCATGTAAAAAATAAAGCATAAAAATAAAAAATATGGATATACACACCCCTCCGACGAACCCTGGCTGTCACCGCTGCAAGCGTCTGCCTCCGTTCCTTAGAATGCAGTGAGTGAAGGACCTTCGATGATGTCACGGTCAGGTGAGCGGTCAGGTCAACTGTTGAAGGGGATTTATTAACAGGGGTAAAATTCTCCTCCCAGGGAGTAAACAGGGGGTCAATAAAGACAAATCAAACAGTAAACAGTTAAGCGGAATCAAAAGGGTTAACGAGTGTTCTTGTAACTTATCAGCCCAGGGAGGTCCTGACTGGAGGGTCCTTTTTCCAACGTGGGTGCAGTCACCAGCAGGGCTTGAGATCCTGGTCTCTTCTCTGTCTCCTGGAAACTCCGGGGTTAAGGCTCTGCAGCCTGTTCTTCTCAAAGTGAAACTGGAACCGAGAAGTAGCACAGTCCCATCCCTCACTGCTGCAGGAGTCTCTGTAAGCCTGGCAGCTTCTCTGTAGTAACGATGTCACACACACTGGGCAGTTACTTATCACACTCAGGGATCTTTGCTTGTCACTGCGGTCACCAGGGCTGCACTCGAGTCACTGTCTCTGCACTGTCAGGGGAAGAGTCTTCTCAGATTATGGAGGCCTCCAAGTCCCCACTCTCACTCCAGCCTTAGTGCCCTCACGGGGAGCACTCTGTCATGGGGAGCGCGGCGCTGCAGCCTGCTTTCTCTCTGGCACGCTATCCCCTCCG